>NW_006436810.1:18474667-18523859 GCF_000325575.1 Pteropus alecto | reverse complement strand
ATCTAATATCGTAACCGTAGGGCCCTCTGCTGCCACGACCTGGCTGGCCGCCTTCACGGTAGGCGTTTACATCGCCATGGCGGTACATACCTCTACCCCTCTGTCACACCCGACGTGGCCGTCTGCCACTTTGGACAGTTGTATCTTTGCTTCTGCTTTGGGGCTCCAGAAAATCGGCCTCAGAAAACTGCACTGGCTCCGTCCCAAACTGGAGGTCGCAGCCGCGGGGCCCTTCACGAGCTGGACCTGCTGGGCTCGGACCCTCTGGGCTATAGGAGCGCCGGACTCTTACCACACCCTACGTCGATGTCACGGCCACCAAGGCTGGTCACTAATTTTTTTCTCTTAAATCAGCACTGCTCTTACGGTAGCATTTTATGTCCTAGGAACTGAAAGCAATTCTACAAATCTGCATGTTCCTATTACATACGCTACAATGCAAGTGGCAGATAAATGAAAAATACGGAGTGAGAAGGAGGGGGAGGGGCAAGGAGGGCGGGGAGAAGGACACCGACTGGCTGACCGATCGATGACTGTAAATATTTCATATAAATCGAAGAAGCCATGCCGTATTTTATACAGTAGCTATTCTCCAGATAACAATATACCATTTCCTTTTACGTGATCCTGCTTATACACTTAGGTTACTACTGGATGCCCATGAAACTTATCGTTCCATGGAACACGTTTTCTTCTTTATAAACGAAGACCCTCGCTCTGCCATTGAGAGCATTAATAGTTTTGTGCTATTGATTTTCTCACCACCAACAAACAAAATCAATACGACCCTTTTCCGCAGCACAGTTGGCCGTTTTTATCACCACCGCCTCTCTGGCGCCCCAGGCACCTGCCTGACAGGGCGACAGGGTGACAGGGCTCCGCCTTCGCCCCTCACCCTGGCCGCAGTGCCCGGGACACACACCCTTCGTCCCCCACGGCCTCCTGAAGGGCCCTCCTGCCCCTGCACCTGAATGGACCCGAATGAATCCGTGATGGCGACATTCAGCTCACCCGTGCTCTCCTGATGGCCAAGTCCGAGACCCTCCCCACTGCCCTCGCCCCGTCACCCGTCACCCGCACGGCACCAGCCGCCACTGGCCCCCAGGCGCGGAGAAGCGCCTCCTCCCCGCTCCTCCCCGGCTGCCTCCCTCTGCCCCGCGCCTTCGCCTCTGGCTTCGGGGTCCCTGAGACCCCCTCTCCTCTGGCCGTGGGGAAGGACACGCATGGCGGTCGCTGTGCAGTGCTCCTGTCCGCCCTCCTCCTGCTGCGGGCAGGGCTAGACTTCCTGAGTCCGTCACCTGAATCGTCGCCGAATCGCTGTGGCTGAGGGAGGGCGCCCTCCTCGCTCGCTGGCAGAAGCCGCACACGGGGTCAGTGTGGACGCTGCCATGGCCGTTTCTTCTTGTCCAGTGGTCAGGGCCGCGTGTTTCCAGAGGGTCCCTGGGGGACCGTGATGAGCAGAGCCCCTGCCGACACGCCGGACAGGAGCAGAGAGGAGACCGCTGTGGCTTAGGGCCCCCCGCACCGCGGCACGACAGACACGGGGCTCACTCGGAAATACGTATTTTCAGCCCGTACTGCTCCGCCGACAATGGACTCCACAGCGAAATGGCCCTGACCCCCGGACCCGTCAGTCAGCGCCCTCGCGTCCGCCCCACGCGTACGACGGCAGTCCGGCTGGGGACCGGGACAGGCTTGCCCCGGAACGCTCCGGCGGGACCCGGGTGCGCGACGCGCTTCCCTGCCACGTGTTCACGTCTCATCCCCACCGGCCTGCTCTGAAGCCTGAGCCGTGCGGGGACAGTGATGTGCAGCCTCCCGGTGGCAACGTCCCGTGATGGTGGACAGCGATCTCGTCCTCCCTGCCCCTCCCGCTCCGCCTGCGCCGGCACTCCCAGGGGACTGCACGGTCCCTCTGGCCCTCGCAGCGTGCTTGTAACCTTCCCTTGACTTTTATTCCTATAAATGACGTTTAACAGTTCATGACGTGTGCACATTTGGAGAGTTCCTCTCTCTCCTCACTGTACGAAAAGCTCTCCACGCCAAGGTGGACCTCCACGGCGCTCAGCCCCTCAGGGAGGAGCAAGAACCCCGCTGGCAGCTGCTGCCTCCGGCACCGCCATCTCCCCGCCCTAAGACAGACGGCAGCGTGTCCCCCGCGGGCTGTCCTGTGGGTGCGGAACCTGCTGCACATCAAGCACGTAGCAGGGCACTGCTGCCACCATTTCCTTCCGGAAGGGGGACATTGAACCGCTGACTGAGCACCATGATGGCACCGGCCAGTGGAGGACATTTGCTCCGTGTGTGAGACCGACAGAGAAGCAGCAGACAAACCCTGAAGGTGCCTGCTACTGTAGGACACGTCCTGCAGACAGCGAGGAAGTCTAGAGGCTGTTTAAAAAACAGGGAGAGAAAGAGAAGGGGCAGGAGGCAGAAGAGGGCAGGTGTGGGAGGCTGAGGGGGGCAACCCGGGAGGGCGAGGGTGGGGGCTGCCCCTGGAGTGGGGGGCAGAAACCAGACCCGGGCCACTCGCACCCCACGGCGCACCCCTCTCGGTGGGGACAGCTGCCCTGGCAGCGAGGGCTCAAGAACCATGGCCTCCGTTCACACATCGCATTTCACTTCGTAGAAAGACGACAATGGGTAACAACTACTGAGTAGTCAGACTCAGGGTTAAGCCACTTGCCCGGGGTCAACAGGCTGGCTAGTGGCTTACTCAGACGGTGACCTGCAGTCACCCTCCAGGGCCAGAGTTAACTGTGGTCATCCACTGGAGGTCGGTCGCATAAGTAACTCTGACCGACCCCCTTTTTATTATGATTTCACTTACGTACACATGTTGACTGCATAAGTAACAATTTTAGGGATATGACAGGAACGTAATCAGCTTAGAAATATAATCGAGCAGTCTTTAAAATTAAAATCTGGTTTTTAATATACTTCTAAAATGGAAATAAATAAAACTAGTTTAACAATATAACACTATTAAATTAAATACTATAAAAACATTAATACAGATTTCTTTATCTTAAAAATGAACCATCAACATAGAGTGCAAACTGTAAAATAGATTGTAGAGAAATTAAGAAACCCACAATTAACTGTCAAATTATAGGGAAATTATATATTCAACAATGAAAATTTAAGAGACATATAAAACTCTGATTAACCAAGAAAAGATACTTTGGAAATTCTTCCGTATAAGCATGTTGTTACAAAAATACAGAAAAATCATATCCCAAACCACCAGCATTTTTGAAAGTCTGTTTTTACGTTATATATCAAGCTAAAGTTAAGGCGCTATTCGGAACTACATGTACGTTCTTACAGAAAGGAAAGGAAGAAGCAAGGTCATCGCAGCGGCCGCCCTTAATCTAGCCTACCTTATTGTTTGGGTTGGATGTGTTCAGTACACTTCGAGTCTCTTTTCCAGTATAAATGACAACACCTATTACAGTACCTGCAAAACACGAAAGCGGTCCTTACAGAGATACTTTAAAGGGTGAGCACAGAGATAACGCTTTCTAATCAATCATTCTGATGGAAGTAGCATTACACTTAATGTTTTACAATTTTATCCAACAGCACATTTAATTTGACTCGTTCGAGAAAACCTAATCTCAACTTTTAAAATAAACCTTGAAAACCTCAAATGATTTCGTAAGCAATACAAATTTACCTACGTATAACATAGTATGTACTGACATTCTTTTCACTGAAAACAGGAAGAGTGAGTGACATTGCTCATTCGTCAACGTCCACTAAAACGGTAGGTCACTCCAACCCCGAAGTTAAATTAAGGGGGCCGCCTTCTTAACGGGTCAAGTGTCCACGTGCCCTGCGAACCACGACAGCAGCAGCTGAGCCAGTTTCTCCCGACGAGGCTCCACGAGCATCTTTCTGCCCTAAGGAGGAAGCACTGCCGGACACGAGGGCCTTCGCCCCCATTTTGGCACGTGCGCGATTAAGGAGAGAGGAAGGCTACAGAAACGTTTGATTCGCGTTCAGATGTTGTTACTCTCTCTTGCTCACATCTCCTGAAAGTCTGGTTTTCTAACAGTACACGTCACGACGAAATGGTCTATCAAACTTAAGACAAAAGAGTAATAAAATACCCCTAGAACAAGCCACCGGTTAGAAAGGCTCAGAGAATTCCTCTCTAGGATGTCAAATTACAAAGCATGGAAGTCTGTTTCTGGAACTGCAGGTATGCATAATTTATAACCCTAATTTTTGCAAATTTTGAGGGTAAGAAAGACCGCACATCCGTACTACTCACTGAAATCAACAACTAGGGTCACCTTAGTTTACTGTATGAAGTTCAGGGGGGCGTCAGGGAGAACCCACGGACCAAGCACCTGTGGGGTGAACCCTGCACACCAAGCGCATTCCGTGAACCGCTTCCGCCAGGAACGTCCAGGAGACGGGGCGCTGGAGCGCCGCTCTGCAGCGGCTTCGCAGACGGGGACACTTTTTTTTTTTCCAGGATGATCACTTCCTTTTCTCCCCTGTCTGAAACGTGTGCCTCTGGGAAAGCTGTGACGCTTGAATTGCTGTCTTCTTAAAAGCAGAGTCAGCCCCTGTCTGGCACACAAGCTAACCCCCACCACACATGTGCTGTCTTTATACATCATTATTCAAATAAACTTTCTAGATGTGATGTCTGTACTTAGTATATAGAAAAATAGTAAATGCACAATGACATAATACTTTAAAAACTTTCCTAATTTATCAATAAGTTAATCAAAACAAAGCGACGCCGATGTTAAATTGGCACAAAAATAGAACAAGACAAATTGCAAAATTAACTTTTTTTAGCATTAGCAGAACAAACAAGTCTCAGAGAAGACCAATAAGTTAATCAAGCTAGAAACCGCTGTCCTAAAATGCAGGTGAACTATTAGTGATGCTGATTCCGGGCTGGCGGCGCAGTGTAAAGCATCCAGAACGAAATCTGAGAAATGACTAACAAGAAACACTCCACTGGGGCACATACGGAACAAAATCGGTGTGCTAGATGCTCCACACTTAAGAAGTACCTAGCGGAAATCCTCACGCAATGTGCGTGCAGCGCCTGCGAGTCGCCTCATCTACCTCTCGCTAGAAAGGGTGCTCCCTGCACCCAGAGCAGCGCCCACGTCTGAGTCTGCCGTGCGTTTTAATCGCTGAGGCCAGCACGTCTGGCGTGTCCCCTTTCTCTCTGACAGAGGGTGTGTATTACAGGCCAGAGGCTGA
Source organism: Pteropus alecto (assembly GCF_000325575.1). NCBI lineage: Eukaryota > Metazoa > Chordata > Mammalia > Chiroptera > Pteropodidae > Pteropus > Pteropus alecto. The sequence continues at coordinate 18,518,624 of NW_006436810.1, read as the reverse complement.
GAGAATCTGCATGCACAGCACAGAGAAATGTGGGAAGAGGGTGACCTGCGACCTGCACGTAAGAGAGGGCCACAAAACAACACGTCCATCAGAACTGAGAAAGACAGACTATGAGAAAGACAATATGTCGCAGACAGACAGACAGACAGACAGACAGGCTGAGCGCCATCACCCAACCAAACTCTCCTGCCTCCCAGCTCCACACTGAGGAGCGCCATGCAGGGCGCGGAGACCGCTGGGCACTACGGCTGGGCTGCCACAGGCCTCGGCCACAATTCCCAGTGCCCGCGGTCCTGGGGCCCATGTCAGCCCGCCCGCGGACACAGGGATCCTGCGTGCTGGGGACCCATGGGAAGGGGATGAGAGCTCCTCGCAGCGCAGATGCCAGGGCTGGCCGTGAACCCGTGAACACTGCACCCCTGCCAGGTGCAGCCACAGCCCTTGAGGAAGACGGCGCGTTAGTCCCCAGAGTTACCAGGAGACCGAGGCCACGAACACACACAGAGCGTGGCAGGAAGGGGGGAGGGTGCGGCAGACTGGGGCTCCCCCAACCGTGCCACTGGGGAAGGCCTCAGACAACAGAGTGACGGATAGACCCCGGCCCACACCCCTGCCCCCCAAACTGCCCGAGACGAAGGCTTGAGAAGCAGCAACGCCCGCCCCCTGCTGTGAGTCACGTACTCCACGCTGGCGTGTGTCCTTTGCTGTTCCCACGTCCCCTGCCTGCTCAGCCAGAAGGGCTTTTGTTCCCGTGCTCTGAGAGGTCCCTCCGGGGTGGTCCTGGCCTCTTGGCACCCCACCCAAGATCGTGAATGCTCCTCTCGAGCCGGCCTGGCAAACGTGCATGGCCAGGTCAAGACCGTCACTGTGCTGTGAGCCCCAGTTCTGTAACGTACCCCAACGGTCAGTTCACAGAGGATCAGTATGAAACACAAACAAATGGAGGGAACGCACGCCTCCAGCTTTCTAGCCCTGAGTTGCTCTAACAGGTTCCAAACGACCACTCGCATCTTCTGCGCTTGCCACACCATGCCGCCTCCGCGTGTGCGGGCCACAGGGGCCCTCGCCACGGCTCCCCGCTACCTCCGGGTCTCAGCCTCTTAAGGCCAGAACACCCCTTCCCCTGCCACTCTCCAGAACCCTGACTCTGCTCTGAAGAAACGATGGTCTCCAAACGGACGAGGGGAAGCGGCACAGTGGCACAGGAAGCTGTGCCTGCCCCTCCGGTGTCCCATGTCTCCATGTCTGTCTGCGGTGTGTGTGACTGGACCCTCGCTCCCAAGGCTTCAGGTCCCACAATGAGGGCAGGCTGGAGTTCACCCCCCCACCCCATGAGGCACCTTGAATCCACGTGACACGTAACTTTTAAAGAATAAGAACAAAACTTCTGACCTTCCTCTCCCGACTTGCGTCGGGCCTAAGGGGGCTCGGCGCCCCCGCTGCTGCCGGGAGCCTGTACCCCTCCGTGCCCCGCACAGCTGGCGTGTGCTAGCACAGAGTCCAGGGACTGCTGACGTCAACAAGGTTTGTAAATAAAGATAAGTACGTGTCAAAAGATTCGAAATTAATGAAAAAGGCCTTTAAAAAGGTCCGAAGTTTGGAAAGGCTGGTTTCAAGGCAAGCTAAGCACTTAGAACTGAGCTCGGCGTGCCGAGGGGGTAGGACGGGCTCCTTGGGTAGCAGGTGGGCTGCAACGCCTGACCGCGTCCGTGGGCCAAAGCGCGTGGCCAGGAGCCGCCACTGCCCAGGGCCTGGAGTCCACTGCGCTGGGGGAGGGGACGCTCACGGGGTCAGGGGGGACAGGGGTAGGGGATGCAGAGCCTTTGGCTCTGGCTGACTCTGTCCCTCTGAGGAGAAGGGCCCAAGCCAACAGTGGTGGGGATCGGCGCCACCTGTCCAACACACAGGGACCCAAAGACCAACAAAGTGGCCAGAACAAGAGACTCTCTGAGTATCTCTACAGATGAACTCGACCTGACCCTTTATTAGGGATAAGCCCAGTGCACTGAAGACAGAGCAGGATCCAGCACCTAGAGACAGAAAGCACAAAGCGTGTCACCGAGTCCCAGCGTGCGCATGCTGGCCCGTGAACACCCTCCTAGAAACTCCCAAGCGGAGCAGTGACAGGTGCAGCCGTGGAGGGCGGCACGCCCGGGTTCGCATCCGGCTCCACCGCGGACTGGCCGTGTGGCAGTGCAGCAGGCCTCGAGTGCCACCGTCCTTCGCCCGCCCGCTGAGGCTCACGGGGACAGCCCTCACCAAGCTGTGGGAAGGCGGACGCGACCCATGACTATCAGCAAGGCGAACACAAGACTGTCACATGGAGGAAGGGTGAGGACGAACCCTAGGTCTGCTGCTGGCTGCAGAGGCTCCCTCCGTGGTGGCCGCGGGGCCCTCTGAGGGCCACACGCCGGAGCCTGGCCCCCGAGGTCTCCGTGCGGCGGGCTACCCTTGTTTCCTCTCGCTTTTTATTCCAACCAACTATAAACATCCACCCGCACAAAAACAATATCACGCACCTCACAGAGTCCCCCCTCTCAAAATGGCCACTGCTGCCAGCGGCTTTCTTTCAAGAGAGAAGACGTCAGGACGAAATGAACCGCCTTTCGCTCTCCACCCTGAAAGGCCACCCCGCTTCTGCTGCAAGGCCAGTGTCACACCTGACGCGGAGCGGCCCCCGGGCCAGGCACGCCAGCTCCCTGCCCGTCTCCGGCCCCGTGGTCCCTCAGCACCGGGCCTTCCAGGCCTTCGCCCAGCGGCTGGCGCTGTTGCAGTGCTGCCCAGGGCCCGCGGCCACCCCGCTCATGGCCGCGAGCCCTCTGCCTCTGGTGCGGTGTCTCCTCCGCAGCCCCCGAGCAGGGCCGTTTTCGGCCTGTTGGTTTTCAGGGTCCTGGACTTCGCCGGGAGACCCAGGACAGCTGACATTGCCTGTCTCGTTTTAGCAGCGTCTTCCTTGTCCATGGCTCCCGAGGACGGGGCCCACAGGACTTGTTCCACACTGTGTCACTGGGGCCTGCTCTGGAGCAGGGGTCCCAGACAACACCGTGAGGAGAGCGAGCGAGCTCTAGAGAGGAGGGCCGCCAGCCTTGGGGCAGACGCTGAGAAGAGAGACCCCCCCTCCCCGAATGTCTCCTAGTGTCCCTGTGCCCACTGGTGTCCTTAATGCTGCTGCTAAGCTCTGTCCCGGCGCCCTCAGCAAGCTAAGGTGGCAAGCATTTAGATGGTCTGCTCCTCCCAGAGAGATGCACCTTCCGAAACGTCAACTTAAGTGGCCTCCTGTCTAATCACTAGGGATGCCCCAGTATCCTCTGATTTTACTCAAAAAGAAAAAAGAAAAAAAAGGCGACCCTTCATCCCACCCTTAAGGGGCCCGCCTCCCGAGGCCCCCGCCCCACATAGCACGCCGAGACAGCCCGCCACACGGACCTCTGTGAACTCTGCTATGTGACTCGGGGACGAAAAGCCTCTACGGTCACCGTGTGCTCCCCAGTGCCGCTGAGCCCCTCGGTAATGCACACTGACAGGTGTGTCAAGGACACGTGTCACAGCCAGCCACAGGGCTACCACCCACAGCTGCTCCTGGCCTTGCAGCCACAGTGCAGAGCAGGGAGACCAGCATAGGCCACGCCCCGGGCTGGTCCGTGCCCGCTGAGCTGGAGAGGACAATTTATAAGGTCCCCACGTGATGCAAGGGACTTTGAGAAACACTTGTTTGGAATCACCCCAAAACACAAAGCATCACCTGTACGTGAGCATTCGCTCTAAAAGCACAGCTTGCTACTCACCCGATGCAACGACGGTGCTTGCCCACAAGGTGTTTTCTATGCTGAGACTTTCATGCACGGGCGGGTCACTGTCATCCTGTGCACGGGGACAAAAGGAGGACAGCAAGTTACCAGGTTTTTATTACTGGTGCATCAGATGTCCACTGCGTTAAGAGGTCCGCAAGCTGGATGCACTGACCAGCAGGAGAAGGCACTGCGAAACAGGGGTGACAAACAAGGCATCTAGACAGAGGGTGCTGGGAGGCCGGGGAGCAGGGAGCAGCAGGCATCCCTCCCACCCGGACGCCACCCCAGGGGCAGAATCTGCCTGCTGGAGCTATTATGGAACTCTGAAATCTGCTGAAGGCCAGCCACTTCCCGGGGAAGGTGTGGCTGGTCACTCTGGATAATCTGGGTGGGTTTCAGGTCTCAGCACGCACAGCTCCCTGCCCCCACCCCTAGCTGTGTGGCAGGCAGCTGTGGCATCTGCAGCACCTTGCACACAGACTGTGGGAAGCATGGCGGACAAAGAGAACCCCCCTCCCCCCAAATATTGAGGGTCTGTGCTCTGATGGCTGATGACTGCTTCTGGTCACAGAGGTGCAGGCCTAGAGGTGGGCAGCCCTTGCTGCTGCACCACCCCCGCTATAGCGAGCCCCTCCCGCTCCAGTTCACGGACTTCCAGGAGATTCGAAGCGGAAATGCCCTTACAGCCCCTTCGTTTTTCTCCTTTTGGGAGCCAGACATTAAAGACTATGATGTTAAAATACAACTTCACGTATGGAGAAAAACTGAGTACACTTGACCCAGGAACGGCTCAGAAAAGACTTCAGACAACCTTACGTTTACACCTCAGGCTGATCCTCAGCAAAGCTGGAGCCTACAACAGCAACAACAAAACAATGACAAAAACCCAGCAAAGTCTGAGGAAGGAGAAGAATTTGACTTCTAGAGTTACCACCTTACTATATTTAAATGCCCAGTGTTCAACAAAAAATAACAAGACATAGAAAGAAACAGAAAAGTATGGTCCATTTAAAGCAAAATACAAATCAACAGAAACCTTGCCTGAAAAAGGCCTGACGGCAGATATACTAGACAAAGACTTTAAGAGAAAAAGGTTGAAGATGTTCAAGGAAATGAAGATGTGGAGAAAGTAAAGGGTACTTGCACGAAACAAAAGCATGACTGCAGAGACAGGAAGCCCGCAGACAGCAGAAGAAAGTCACGAGCTGAGAGGACGACGCAGGCCTGGCGGACTGCGGGTGCGCTCCATGCGGCGCCGGAGGCAGGTCAGCCCCGCGGTCCCAGCCGCGACCCAGCAAACTGAGCACGTACGGGGGATGAATCCCGACAACTGCTGATGCGTGCATTTATTATTTAAGGTGCGAAACAAAATTATTCTCTAACGCGAATTCTGGATCGCTGTGTCACAGTGATCCCTGTGTCTGTCTACCCCAGGCTGTGAGCTGTGTGTTTGTGGCTGACCTTGGCCTTGGGAGCGCCTAGCACAGAGCAGGTGCTCAAACGTGTCTGGCAGTGAGCGAACTGAGAACGAACGCGTGTGGGCTCTCCTTGACGCCCCTCGCGCCTTGCCGTAGCAGCCTGTGTCTGTCCTGGGCCACCCCGCCTCTGCCACACATGTCTCGGGGCTCCCGTAGAACACTCCGCCTGCAGCTGCCCACCACCAACAGACCGACCGCAAAAGCACAAACGGGTATGATTTTCTTAGTTTGAAACTCTCCCATGGTTCCCCTAATACAGAAATTTAAAAATGATCAACACAGGCATATGTATCTTTTAGTATTTTCACACTGTGTCACACTCCAAGAGAAACGACGGCATTAAAAATGATAAGGATGGTTTAAGGCTTTCTGAGCTGTGAATGAAAGGTCCCGCCGCTTAGCACGGAGACAGCGGCTGGCTCTCCCGTCACTCTGGCGCCCACCTCCCACGGCTACGTGTTGAGGGGCGCATGCTGCCTGTGCAGGGCCCTTTCGGTTCCGCGACAGCAGGGACGGGCTTCCCACAGCCAGCGCTCTTGTCCCAGCGGGAGAACTACTGAAAGACGGCTCCTTGCCAGGCTCGCAGAGCACAGGGCAAGGGCTGGGGAGATGGGCAAGAAACCGTCTCCAAACTTCCCCTTTGGGTTCCCTTCTCCTGTAGTTTCAAAAGATCAAATTTGCCTTGAGGCGGGAGAATGCAAAATGTTACAATTTCAAGCTGTCTTCTCAATAGTATATCCTATTTTAAAAACAAAAGAGACTTGCTTTTTAACAGGAGAGCATTTTGATTGGAAAAGCACAGTGATAAGTGTGCTATGGTTTGCAAAGAAATGAAGCAGAAAAATGCATCATAAAAAAGATTAAATGTGACTACGATGTTCAAAACTGGCTACAGTTTTAAACTCCAGGCCTCAGAGAGAACAGCATGTCTTGAACAATAAGCAAAATTAGTATCAATACTAATATGAATCATTTATATAGAACAAAATGTCATAGTGACTAGTCAGCAAGTTAGGTTCCTCAGACACTGTTCTAAGGTAAGTCGAAGCAGAAGTTATTCACAGTGTGCATATGTATGTTAGACTCTGCACAGGCCACAAAAACCATGACATGTCTATTGAATTAATTTGTTCTGATTCTTATTTAACCATTTAGACCGATAAAAAATAAACATATGTTTTCTCCTTCATACACTATATACCTTACTCGATAAAAAAAGACATAGGCAGATACCACTTTTTAAAAGGTTCAGTTGATATTTCAGTAACTAAACTAAATTTCACTTTCCAGTTACAAAACTGGTTATTAGCACATTTTTGTTCTTCTTTTTTGCAAATTAAACACAAAAATAGATTGTCCATTGAGTAATTCAGAACTCAAGACCGATCTATTTAAAAGGAGTGTAAACAAAACCTGGCCAGGTACGCGAAATGGAGGCCGCGGAAGGCCATGCGCTTGAATCACAGGAAGGACGCGCTGCGACCTGCCCAGGTGAACACGTCGTAAGTCACCGCAAACGCCCGGGAGTCAGAACCCTGGGCAAGCGCTGCCCCTGCACTCTCCTGGCCTGGGCTGCCCGCACCATTGAGGCGCCTGCCCCACTTGGGGTAACTGTGCTTGGCAGCATGTTCTCTCTCACGTGCCTGCCGCATGCATGAGCTCCAGGGTCCTGTCACTCTCGCAGTTGCCTGCAGGGTTTGGGGAGGCTGTGGGGCCATAAAGAAACCCGGGGGACCGCCAAAGCCCCAAGGGAGCCAGGAAGTGTAGAGAAATCTTTCACAAACACCGATGTCATCATTTCTTCTGAAAACCCTTACGTGGCTCCTTCCTTCTCTCAACAAGACCTTCAGACCGGTCATCCCCCCAGCCCACGTCCGTGTCCTCAGTCACATACGTGAGCCCACGTGCTCAGTCACACACATCATGGCACACGGTCACACACTCAGCTGCACACACTCTGTGGTACACACACTGTCGCACACACTCTGGCATACGCTCAGTGCCAGTCACTTACTAGGTCACACACTCACGGAGATACACACGCACATACTCAGTGACACGCACACACTCACACGCACACTCAAGAACCGTCAGGCGCACTCAGTGACGGGCTCAGCGGCCTGCGCCCGCGACCCGGCTTCGCGGCCTTGGGCTTCCAGCCATGCTTCTCACTCGCTCGCTCGCTCCCACGCCGACCCGTGTGCTCCCGCACGTCGTCTAGCCAACGGCTCTAGCTTTTAGCGAGTGACAAGCACTATGACCCTGCGGAATGGGAAAAAAGCCAGTAATGCCCCGGAATGTTAACAGTGGTTCAGGTAATCACTCTCAATTGATGGGGCCCAGGGTGCCTTTTTGTAAGATTTTTTTCTCATGTATGCTCAATTGTCTTTAATAGGAACATGCTTTTCTCATAAACATTTTTACAAAAACACAGACAGACCTTAGTTTTCTTCAGAACTTGTTACAAGGAACTTATCCCCAGGACATGTCCCTCTGTGTCCGCGAACGCCTGTCTTGCACGTGCTCTCACCGGAGCACAGAGTCACCAGGTGACGCCCATACTTTTGCATCCCCAAGCTTTGCGCCCCGTGTGACCGAGACTGAAACGGCGTCGGCCGCACCAGCAGAAACCTTGTCCAGCCGCTGCGGCGGCTGGACATAAAGCACAGTCACACAGGAGCAGCCATTCAGTGGGACAAAGCATGTATGATATCGGACAAGCTGCCGAAATCGGAAGTCGCTTAGTCCTCCGGGTCCCACTGAGCAGCTGGTGGAAGAGGGGACTTCGAGCTGTGCCAAAACACCATGATAATGAAAACAACAGAGAATGAAACATACATGTGCATGGAAGGAGACGGACAGACAGACAGACACACCTACCCCGCTAATAAAAATCAAGAAACGATGGGGTTATCGTTGAAGATTGACCATTATCCAAAGCCAAAACCGAAACAGCTGAATTACTTCATTTTGCGGACTGATAACATTTTAAAGGAGAAGGATCTTCTCAAGTGTAACTACGCTAAAACAGGACAAATGTTCTCTGAAAGTATCCCAAAGACATACCTGATAAAGGAAAATGTAAGAACTTGAAATGTTTTCTAGGTTTTTCCTTTTTAGTCCTGAATTTCAATTTCAATTTATTCTTGATTTAATTACTCTTTCAAAATAAAGGTTTGCTATTTTTAATTTATATACACAATGACTATGTTTGTATTTAACAAAAGGTGTGACTTACCCTGGTAAATGTGCCTTCAAAACTGTGAATATCCAGTTGTGGCTTCTGAGCATGAACATAAGCACTGATAGAAAAAAGATCCTGGAATACAGAATATCTAAATTAATTACTTATAATTAAAATTTCTTAAACATTTTTCAATTACCCGTTAATACTTTTACATACTATTTACCAAAGGTGATGGTTTTCTTATATTCTGTGTGCCCACATTATGAGTTCAGACGGAAGATAAAACAAACCATCTTTCAGCTCAGCAGGTGGTGGTGTCGCTGACTCTGCAGACGCCTGTCAAAGCACCGAGAGGCGAGGGTGCCGTCTCTGCGACCTGGGAGGCCCCACGACTCCGGCTCTCGAGGCAGAGGCTGCGCATGAGCATTTGGCAGTCCTATGAGACCCACAGTGCTCCAGCCCTGGCGGGGTCTGAGCTTTACAAAGCGCCTGGTGAATACCGACACCTGTGCCCGCGCTTCTCCCAGTGGCCCCCTCAGCTGTCATACACTGTCGCCTTCCCTGGAGCCACGTCTCCTGTGTGCGGGATCACAGCCCCGTGACCACAGTCATAAAACCGCGGGAAGGCTGCGCCTTCCCGCACACCGCAGCCACTCCACGGAAGCGGGTCTGCAGCAGACTAGGCGCGTGCTTTCCGCCGCGCCACACGCCCATGGCACGTCGGGTCTAAACAGGTCTCCAGAGATGAGGTCTCCAGCACCTTACTTCAAGATAATTATAAAAGTGTCTTCATTGGTCCAGAAAGTTTAGTTTGTCTTATTAACATAACAGAGTTATGTCAAGCAAACAATAAATTTCAACTTTTTGATGAGACATGATCACTTTCACCAGGAGGTCACAAAAAATTTACAATACCGAAAGATCCCTGTCTGTCTGGACTTTGACAAAACCATACCCAGGTGGGATTCTGACTGGGCTACACACCGGAGAGCCCAGGAAGAGTGACTTTACACGTCGGCCTCACATGTACTAAAAGGACCAGCTTCTACTTGACATTCTCAGACAGAAGTCCAAAGCGGACACGTGTGCGGCACACCTGAATTCAGTTATGCAAGTGACAATGTGGGTGGAAAGTGACCGAACCGATTCATGGGGACTCAGGTAATGTTGGGTAAATTACACCCACAGACAGAGATTATTTATACTTGAATATCTTCTCAGGGTAGAGTCTTAAAAATCTTTTAATTATTGATGTTTTAGTTGATCCTAAAAAATTATTCCTAACTGGCTATCAGGAAGCTGGACAGATACAACACAGCAGTGAAAACCATCTGTCTTCTACACAGGGGTGACATTGTGTGGGACAGTGACACCGGTCCACACATGAGGAGTGATGGAACTTCAGCCCGTCTTTGTCCCAGGCCCCTGCCTCTCGACTGCACAGGACCCAGCACGCTGCTGTCCCCTCGAGGAGGACGGGAGTCCCTCCTCCGTTTCATTGGCACTGCCAGAGTCGCCAATGAGTGTCAAGAGCAGTCTGCAGACTCTCGATGAGAGTCAAAATGTGACTTCTAAATTTAAGGAACATCCTATAGTGTGACTGTGGGTCTGATGTGGCAAACTTGTGACTCCTGAAGAACTAAGGGAGGGAGAGGGAAGCAGCCACCTTGAGAAGAGGCGCCGCCCGACGTAGCCCCCAGCACGGCAAGGCGACAGCGCCGGGCTTCAGAACAGGGTCGAGCACCCCGGTCTGTCCCGAGCCCACGCCATGGCCTCAGCGCGCCACGGTGCTTGGACGCCGCCGGCCGTGCCCCGCCTGGACTGCTCGCGAGCCGTCCCGGGCGCGGGGCAGCTGCCACGTGCGGGCGGAGCTCTTGGGGCACAGCCTGCAAGTCTCATTGCTTGGAAGGCTGGACTCGCGGGTCCCAAATGCTGGCTGCGACTCTGCGCTGGACCCGACCCGCTCTAACAGGGCTGCTACGACGGCGGCGTGCGCCATGCCACGCTGAACGCAGCGACAGCCTCACGGACACACGTCAGACCGGCGGCGGGTGCAGAATGCGGAGCTGTGGCTGGAGGGTGTGGAGGACGCTGCCTGCACGGTGACCGCACCCAGGTCCCACAGACACCTGCCAGTGGAGAACCAACGGGTAGAAAGATGCCATCCTTGTTCCCGACTCGCAAACTCTGACAGTTCACTGAAGCTGGGAAGGCACATCGCGTACGTCCCAGGGGCCTGGAAAATATACCTGACGGCTTTCGAGTTTCTAGAGAACAGAGATGCTACTCTAGATGAAGCGTGATGCCCCCGCCCACCGCTGGGTCTGCTGTCGCAGTGGACACTGTTTGCTAACTCACAAAAATTTAAGTTAATTAAGTCAAGCTCGTTTACACAAGAAGAAATACACTGTATAGTAATTTTAGACTTTTGAAAATAAGACTAGAATGTTTAACAAGCAGCCCAAGGACTCCTGAGACAAGGCAACTTCTGAGAATCACTCATCATTTAAGTGTCACACTGTCAAATAACTTTCGAAAATGCAACGCTCATATAAGGCACCTTTGAGACACAGAGACGGAGACCGCGCTCGAACAGCCCTCGTTTCCGCACGCAGACGGACCCTAGAGGGACGCGTTCCATCCGGTATATTACACATCAAACGACTGAATGATGGCAGAATAATGAGAATGTCGTTGGAGCTTTTCATGATCATTTAAAAATCATTCTGAAGTTTCCAATAATGTAGGAAAGCCTCTGCTATTAGGTCAAGGGCAACATTTGTTCGCATTACTTAAAGGTCATTAAAATACATCCTTAATCATAACATGTGGTTCATTACAAATAAAATTGCTTTTCGTTCAATAAAACTAATTAAATGTAAATGGTATTGTTTACTGCTATATGGATCTTTTGAAATAAATCAGCAAGTCATGATTTATTGAAAATTACTGTGACCTCATTGTTGTTCATAAATTTGCCTGATCACAAAAGCCAGAAACATATTTCCCAAATGTCTGCGGTGCCTGGCACGCATGCCTTCCGACGGCTGTGCAGCAGCAAGGAGCGAGCTCGCGACGCAGGCCTGCGGCACGGCCTCCCTAAGGGCTCGTGGCAATGTCCGTGCTCCGGTCACAGCCGGTGCTCCGGGCACACGGCAGAACCGGACACGTTATTCTTGACGGTGTCCTCAGTTCCTTACAAAAGCTCTAAGGTCTGCGGGTTTACTTATTCTCGGTGTCATGATGGACACAATGCTCAACTGATAATGTCACAAACAGTGAATGACACCAAATGTTCCCCAAATCCATTACATTAGACAGAAAAGTCAAAATGAGTGACAGTTATGGGCAGCATAAGCTATTAAATGAAAAACCAAATTGCCTTGCTTGTATCCATAATGAAACCAGAGCTTTATTTTCTATGAAAAAAAAAAATCTATACGAAAAATGTCAAATTACACGAAGCTGCAAATTTAATTTGATTGAAGAATCAGAAATTCAGTTAAAGTTTCCTTTAAATAAATAAATAAATAAATATACACACACCCACCCACCAATATATACACACACACACACACACACACACACACACACACACACACACACATATACTGCTTTTTGTTTTACTGGTTAAAGGATTTTCATTTACCATACAGTTACTCAATCCAAATGCTTAATCACATATCCTATCAAAATGTATCAACCATAAAAATTTTAAATTAGCATGAGATGACCAGTAAACTATAACTTTGTAAATAACTTGGAAATTCAGACACCTGTCACTATAAAAATGAAAGAAACTCTCACAGCCCTGCACGCGGTAAGCGGGCGTGCACCGCGCGCTCCGTCCGTCTGCTTTGTGTCTGCTCCTCTTTCCGACAAATTCTTTCTAGCAGAGTGTTTTAACTCCGCACTTTCTTTTCTACCACCCTCAGCAAAACTAAACCGACTACCAACGGTTCTTCAGTGCCGCTGTTTCTGGCGTCCAGTCCGGCGACGCCAGAAGTCTTGGAAGTGAGGTTCAGAGGGCGAGACGCAGAGGCAGGGCCACCATCCAAGCATGATGGCACACACAGCCTCCCAGTCACTTAAGATGTGTGATGCTTACCTCCCCCTTTAACCTGAAGAGACTGGGGATTCTTGCTAACAAAACAAAACAAAACAAAACAAAGAAAGAAAAAAAACCCACAAACCGAGCAATAGAAGCACCTACCCAACGATCGGCTCAGATTCTGTTAGAGTCAACAGGCTGCAGAATGTCTCACGAGAAAAACTAACTCATTTAAACAAATGGTCCGGGAACTGTAAGCCAGGTGTCTTAAGGAACAGGAGACGGCGCACGAAAGGGTTTTTTGAAGAACGTGTGAAATACCGGCTCATGGAACACTGGCTCAGAGGGACCATGTGCGAGGTCAGGTCACACGTCGGTGCCTGTGGAAGGGCTGACAGAGAACTAAACACACTCTGTGCACATAACAGAATTAAACGACAAATAAATTATAAAAGACAGGAAAACCCCCAACTATCTGGTAAATAAACAATATATTTCCAAGTAAATGAAGAGTGAAAAAGGAACTCATAAAGAAATCAGAAAACATTTCTAACGAAATGACGATGAAAACGCAGTACATAAAAATTGGTGTGATACAGGCTGGGTAATGCTTAAAGGAGATTTATAGCTCTCAAAGTTTATAACAGAGAAGAGTGAGGTGTAGTCAAGAGCCTAACTTCTACTTTAAGAAATTAAGCAAGAAAGGAAAATTAAACACTAAGTAGAATGAAGGAAATGAAGATTAGAACAAAAATCAGTAACACAAAAAATGACCATACAATCAATCCGAAACCAAATGCAAGTTTTTTGAAATGATCACTAAAACTGATGAAGATCTGGCTAGACTGACGAGAGAGAGAGAGAGACAGAGAGACAGAGAGACAGAGAGACAGAGAGACAGAGAGACAGAGAGACAGAGAGACAGAGAGAGAGACAGAGACTACCAATATTGAAAATGAAAGAGGAGACCTACAGCCACTAAAAATAATAATCAAATGTGGATTTTATGCCATTAAATTTGGCAACTTATATGAAATGGATAAATTCATTGAAAACCATAAATTCCCAATGAACATAAAATTTGATTAACTCTATTATCCAATTCAGAAAGGTAATTCACAATTAAATACTTTCCCACAAAGTAAACTCCCTTGGTTTCGAATGTGTATTTGTTTAATATTTAAAAAAGAAATACATCACTCCAATACCAAGTACTTCAAAAAAACCCAGGAGGCAAAAAAACTTCTCCACTCATTTAACGAGGCCAGCATCCCCCTACATATCAAACCAAAGACATTACAACACACACAATACAGACAAATATCCCTCATGAACATAGGCACAAAAAATCCTTCACAAACTATCAGCAAATCGAACACTGCAGGACATGAAAAGGACACTGCGCATGAGCAGAGGGGGTTTGGCTGATCCTGGGAATACAAGGCCGGAACACGGTCAGGCCATGAGAGTGATAAGATTAACAGTCGATGGAGAAAACTATACCGTCCTCACAGCAGAAACAGAAAGGTCTTTGAAAAATCCAATGCAGCACAGACCAACACAGCATTAGCGATGTCCGCCAATGCAATACCGCAAGTGAAATGAAGGGGAGCTGCACAGGCGGAAGCAGGGAGCTAACCGCCTTCTCTGCACGTGCCTGACTGTGGAGGATTTTTTAGAGCGTCCTAGGGTATCGCACAAAAGCCACCACGAAGACACGAACAGATTTATTTCATCAAAGAGGATACAAAGATGGTACTCACGCACAAGAAACAATGTTCGGCATTATTAGCCATTATGGAAAATGAAAACTAGACATCCCTACACACTTATCGAAATGACAAAAATAAAAAATAACACCAAAAGTTGGCGAGGTGTGGAGAGACTGCGCCCCTCGCCCAATGCTGGTGGAACGTTTAGGGGTGCAGCCATTCTGGAAAGCAGGGTGCAGTTTCCCGACACTCCGTGTGAAGAGGTGCTGCATTCCTGACTTGGGACTGAATGACTTACTAGCTGCCAGGTGTCCCTGCCCCGTGAAGGGGCAAAGGTGAGCTGGTCAGTGAGAAAGAGTCACCATCAAAACCGACTTCTCTTCCCTTCCTTAGCTGGTCCAGCAAGTTCTCCCTTCCCTCCTGCGCTTTAACCCAGACCACATAAATTATACATAATATTCTACAGACTTTAACTAAACCAGCAGAGAACACAGGAAAACCAATTACCTGACTGGTGTGCTACTGGGCTACTGGGCCCAGAACAGCAGTTTGGGCAATTTTCAAAAACAACTTCTGACCTGAGGACTGATGGAGACTAGAGATGCACTAACATAAAACAGGAGATATTCGAGTATTTGTGTCTGAGAAGGGGACCATGGTGACGGCCCGTGGTTTAAATCTAGCAACCTGCACCCTGTTCTGTATGTCCCTTGGGGGTAAGAATGCTTTTTAAAAAAGATTTTTTAAAGGGTTGCAAAAAGCGGGGGAGGAGGAGAGATACAACGGTGACCCTGGGACAGACATGTTACGTGGACATTATTATCTGATAATAAATAAGGGGACAAAGGGAAGAATAATCAAACTCTCATCAATGACCGACAGATTTTAGAGAAGATGTATAAAACAAGATGAATTTTAAACCCAGGACTGCCTAAAGCACAGGAAACCGAAAACACCCAAAGAGTCAAAATGTCTCCAGGTCTTACAGAGCCGAACAGCTTCTGACGGCCCAGCACACAGGAGGGCGGGCCCGCAGCCGAGGCGCTAAGTGAGGCACGCAGGCGGCAGCGGCGGTCACTCCTGTCCTATCCGAAGCCGACCCACCTATGGGAAGTGGCCAGACCCATGGTACCCAAACACCCTCCTTAACTAACAACCGCATGGGTCAAAGGTCGTTCTGAGACAACGCCAATCTTTCTTTACTCTCCACTGAATTATCAGCAAATCATATAAAATGAAGTTTCTCTCATTCGGATAAATACTACCTGTGACACAAAATAAACACTAAATGGCCACAACTGCGGTTTTGTTTTTTTAAAAAAGGTGTGTCCCAGGCGAGGAGAGTCTCGGCATTTGGGGGTCTGTCTTGCAGATCGCTGAGGACACGAAGCCCAGGAGCCCTGCTCCCTCTCACGCCACCTCCACCCTATTCCCCAGGGGCAGAGAAAACTCAGCACAGGCCAAACCAGAGGCCGGAGCGTCCACCCCGACTCCAGGAGACGCAGTAACACTCCACTCCCTCCTAAGGGTCAAGGGCAAGGCTGTGCACAGGTGGGTCTCCGGGGCGGGGCGGGGCGGGGCAGTCTGAACCGGTTTCAAAGCAGTGTCTGGAGGAGCCTCCTAGGGAGCAAGTCAAGTCGGTTAGGGACTCATCTAACCCTCGCCAGTTCTCCATTTTAAAGATTACACAACCGAGAGGATTTAAAAAGAAAAACAAAAAGGAAAGGGGAAGAAAAGCAAGAAAAGCTCGGTGTCAGGCCGAGAGGGGCTCCTGAAACGACACCTAAAACGGGTTACGTGCTAAGACACCACAGCACTCATTCTGGCATAATTTTTAAGGATCCTCCATTAGTAATAAAGAAATTATTTTTTAAAACTGTCAGTGCATTAAGTAAGTTAATTTGTGTAAACAGAAATGCGCTCACTGCACGGAAACGATCGCTAAGCGTGAGGACAACGGTGCTCACCCCCAGGGCCGGCAGCCTCTGCGTGCAGCTCACCGCCACCTTCAGCTTCCAGTCCGTCTCCCCGTCGAGTTGATCAGTTCGAATGAAACACGAGCCTTAGAATTAGAGAAGAAAACTCCTGAGTTACAGGTGCTCACGAACCAAAATTCCATGGCACGACGGGATCCGGAAGTGACATATCTAGAGTCCCATAAACGGAAATCCTTAGAAGCCTTTATTTGATTCACGAAATGAGTTTATTAAAAAGATCGAAGTCATTTTCTATTTACTCACTAATCTCCTATTTGGTGTGCTTGTCTAGTAGTTTAATACTAATTGTGCTTTATTTTAGAAAGACTACACTGATCATTTTTTACCTTTAATTCATGTTTTAATAACAAAAGTAAATTCTCGAAAAGAACATGATATGACTTTGCTGATAAAATATCTGATGGACCATCATAAAACACAGAGTCAATAATCAAAGCACAGCTAAAATGCTAAACCCCTGGAAAGAGCAATTATCATAGCGACACTCTATCAAATTTTCAACGTGAAAAAATGTTAAATTACAAAAATCCATTTCCCCTTTCGCCACGCTATCATACTATTTCTTGGAACCATACTCAGAGAGAAGAGCACATTTCATATGCGTGAAATGACACACACAGAAGGCCATCGTGTAACATTATTTATAACAATAAAGAGTGGAGAACATGATGACAGAACCAAGTGTATTGAGAGCAGACGCAGCAGTCCAAGAAAAAGAAGGAAAAGAAGTGAGAAAGACCTCCACACACTGCGGAAGATCTTTAGGGTGTTTGCTTTGAATGAGGAAAGTGAGGTGCAAAACACGCATACGGAATACGACCTTCTATGCAAGAACGGGGGGGGCGTGCGTGTGCGTGCGTGTGAGTGCGTGTGCGTGCGTGTGCGTGCGCACATGCGCGTGTGGCTAGCAGGAGGGAGGAGTGCTGGGGAAGCGGCTGGGTAGAAGCTGCCCCTTTCTGAATACGTCCCGTTTTGTACTGTCCATTCTGAAACATGCATGTTTTAAATCATTGAAAAGCCAAATTAAATCAAACTTTAAAAAAGCAATCCCCCAAAATAAAAGCATCTGAGAGGAAATAACAAATTAGAGTAGTTAAATCACAAACTGATTTCCGGCAATCTTTGATTTTTTTAAGAAATTTTACTGTAAAGTAGGAGCCACAGAGCTGCATGAGCGTGTGCACCATAGTGATACCTGTGTGGGCTGCGCGTCCCAGAGGGGACCCTGCATGTGCCGCGGCCACACACCCCCCTGCCCCCCTGGAAAGCAGCACTGTGACTACGGGCACCGGCACTGCCTTTATCTGCTTCACAGCCGATCACCCAGTGTACACGCCTGGACACCACGGTGCGCTCCGCCTGTCTGGGTATGCGTCAACGTCGCTCGTCACCTGTGGGCCCTCCCCACGCCCCCATCTGATTTGTCTGCTGAAAGGCCCGGGTCTGCACGTTGCTAGCTAAACACTTGTGGTCCAGGCCGAACCGGCTCCCCTTCCCTTTGTGGGTCCGGTACCGCCAGCTCCTGCACCCAGTGCCCAGCTCGAACTCCACTGACCAGCGACGCTGGCCTGCGTCCAGCCAGAGGCACAGTGTCCAGTGTCTGCTTTGATGTCAACAGCCCGTCGTGCTTGATGCCTACACCTACCACAGCTCTACGGCAGGGGTCCCCAACCTTTTTGGGACCAGGGACCAGTGCTTCTATGAGAATCTAATGCCTGATGACCTGAGGTGAAGCTAAGGTGGTGATGCCAGCACCAGGGAGCGACTGCGAATTCAGATGCCCGCCCCCCGCTCACCGCCTGCTGTGCAGCCCCATTCCTAACAGGCCACAGACCGGTACTGGTCTACGGCCCCGGGGCTTGGGGACTCCTGCTCTAGAGGACACAGAAGGCAGTCGGCTATCCATTCTTTCCATCATTTAGCTCGACCAGAATGTAAAGGACAGGCTCCTGCTCTGTGGGTTTGGTTTGGTTGCCTGGTGGAACACTCCCTGTGGAAAGTGTTGACTGTTACTTACCCACATTTCAACACAATCAGCAGGGACCCTGCCATCCTCAGGAGGATACAATTAGGTATGTGTGTGTCCATGCACGCGCACGCGCACACAGGACGAGCTGCAGTATTTCAGGGGTCTTACTCCACCGCCGTTATTATTATTATACCGTTGTCCCACCGCTGAGGAACAACCTCGTTTCTAGAGTTACCACATTATTAGATTAAAATGCCACGTATTCGACAAAAAATCAACCAACCAACCAAACAAAAAACCCAAAAAACCCACAAAGCATACAAAGAAATAGGAAAATAGGGTCAATATAAAGGAAAAAATTAATCAACGGATGCTGTCCCTGACCAAGACCTGACGGCGACTATCCAAAAGATGTCCGAAGAACTAAAGAGAGATGTGGAGAAAGTCAAGAAAATGTGTGAACAAAATGAAAGTATCAATAAAAAGAAAAAAAATTTTTTTAATTAAAAAGAAATTCAAGGTCTATGAAGTATAACTGCAGTGAGACAAAATTCATTAGAGGGAGTCAAAGGCAGATTTGAGCAGGCAGAAGACAGAATTGGTTATCTTGACAATAGGACATTGAAAATGACCCAGTGTGAGGAACAGAAAGAAAAAAAAAGATTTAAGAAAAAGTGAACAGAGCCTAAGGAACCTGTAGGACACCAGCAAGCAGACCAACACACACATCATGGGAGTCCCAGAAGAGAGAGAAATGGTCGAGAGAATACCTGAAGAAATAATGGCTGAAAGCTCCCCAGATCTGGTGGAAGACATGAATATACACATCCAAGAGGTCCAATGAAATCCAGATACAATGAACTCTCAGACACCCACACCGAGACACATTATAATCAAACTTTCAGCAAAAGCAAAGACGGAGAGAGAATCTGGAAGGCAGCACAGGAGAGGAGAAGGATCGCACACGAGAGGCCCTCAGGAGGAGGGTCTGCGGGTTTCTCGTCAGACCCTCTGGGCGCCAGAAGGCAGTGGGCTGATACAGTCAAAGTGCTAAAAGAGAAAGAACTGAAAACCAAGCATCCTGTATCCAGCAAAACTGTCCCTCAAAAGTAAATGGGAAATCAAGACATTCCCAGATACACAAAAGCCGAGGCGTCTGGACCGCTGGACCAGCCCTGCAGGAGATGCTCAAGGGAGCCCCACAGGTGAAGGGAAAGGTCACTGGACAGTAACCTGAAGCAGACTGGAGAGGTCGATGCCCGGGCGATTGTAAAAGCTAGTGAGTGTCATGGAAGCGATGGTTCGGAAGCGCACTTTAACGCTTCCTACGTGATTTAAGCGACACTCCATTTAAAGGAAAAATGTCATCATTAGTCTAACACCTAGAATTATTGTAACTTTGGTTGGTACCTCTAAATCTTGTTTTCTACATAATTTAAAAGGTTAATGCATTTAAAATAATTCTTGGGTTACGTTCTGGGGCACACAACGTTTAAAGACGTAACTCTGAACAAAGACGACACACAGATGGCAAAGCACATGACAAGGCTCCACGTCTGTGTGCTCAGGGAGACTCTGGCTAAGACGGCAGTGAGATACCGCCATGCTGCTACCCCAGTGACAAGCCCAAACTCGACGACACCAAATGCCGGTGAGAACGTGGAGCCGCAGGAACTGTCATCACTGCAGGCACTTCTCCTACGTGGAGTGGGGACAGGCCACGGCTCAGATGCCGCAGGATGTCTGTCCTCACTGGGAAATGCTAAAACAATTACTCTCAGAAGACACGTAACTGAACACTTGAGACTTCCCGTAGGGATTCTCGTCAATGAATAATAAAGTCCTCGGTGGTTTGCAGCCAGGGGCAATCCGTCCCCCTCCAGGAGACACCTGGAAACTTCTGGAGACACTGCTGGTTCTCCAGCACTGTGGGAGCGGGGCTGATGCTGGCCCGAGGCCCGCGGTGCGGAGGCGAGGCCCCCGCATCATGCCCCGACGCTGCCCTGCGCTCAAGCCGCCTGACGCAGCTTCTCCTGGGCACCGCGGCAAGCTAAGACCGACTCTGGAGTCGTGCCGTCGAATTCAGGGGAAAATCTACTAGACTCTGCCAGTGAGCGGGGAGTCCTCAGGTATTCAGCTAACTCTCCCTCAACTTCGGGGAAATGGTGAAGGTGGCTGGGGGGCCCGCGTGACTGCCGCCCTCTCCTGCTCAAACGTGGCTCTGCCAGCCAACGCGCTCTGCTCGCCCGCAGCCGCCAGCAGTCCAGCGCCTGAGTCGTGCCCGGAACCCCCACCCCCCGCTGTTCCATCTTACCCTTTGAACCACCCCACACCACAGTGCGGCCGCCGCGACCAGGAGCCGCTGGGCTCGGCTCACCCTACTACGGCATCACGGGACTGAGCGCCGTGGAGAGGTTCTCCAGCCGTCTAGCTTATCAACTACAACACATCTGAGACGGCCATCTGAGTATATGGACGCCTGTGCGCGTGTGCGCGCATGTGTGTACGCGCATGTGTGCGCATGCTAAAATAAAACAGAAAGGGGGCTTAAAGGGCCTGGGTTCCAGGCTCTATCTGACACACACTGGAACGCGATGCCACGCCAATGGCCACCCCCCCAGCCTGGGCCCGCCTGTGCGAAAGAGTGGGAGTCTCTGGGGTCTCTTAAATTTCAAACGTTTTGTTTCTAAAAGTGAAAGCTTATCTTATCTGGATTTCTGTAAACTTGCTAAAAACTGGAAACGATATACTTGCCTTTCTTTTAAAAAAAGGGTATGTTTGACGTTAAATAATTCCAGGCTTTTTTTTTTTTTTTTTGAAATTTACAGGAAATTGACATATTGTTTGTCTTCAGTCGCAGTTAACATCACTAACCTCACATGACCTGATATGACTTAAAAACAGAGACAGGGAGAGAGACAGAGACGGAGAGAACTGCAGCAAGATCAGACGTACGACCGACGTGATTTGTCTCCCGCGAACTACAGCTACTAATTTTGAACAGCAAGCACTGGCTGCGGCTGATGCCGGTTAAGGCTCAGCAGAGATGAATTATTAAATCGGTCTGCTTATATCCTGTTACAGACTTCTTATGAATACTTGACTTTATTTTGTATAATTGACAAGAGTTGACAGGAAAGGACAGGTTTAATGACAATCAAATTAAGACCAACTAGTCTCTGTGTCACATAGGAGAGCCGCGTCAGGTGGTGATAAAGTCACTGACGGGAAGCTGAGAGGCGGAGCGCGTGAGTCTGTCACATAACGTACTGAGTTACCCTGGACTAGCAGGAGACTGCCTGCCACAGCTCGTGAAGCCAGCAGCTCTCGGAGAAGTGGGAAACTGGACGGCGTGCCCTCACACTTAATTCTAAATCATTTATATGACTTAATGACCATGCATGAAATTTTTAAGCTGATGGCAAGATGAACAGTACCGCAGAGAGAATGAGGATGAGTCCAGTGTCATTTACCTACCCCTCGCCCCACCGACAAGTGACAGCCGCGCTATTGTAATACGTCTCAAACACTTAAACTATAATGTCATCGCTGAAGAGACAAGTGAAAAAGATATTGGCATTTATAAGAGATTGATGAAAATTAGTTCTCAAGCATTAATTTCTGTTAATACCACTAAAAGAACTGTGTGCATTCAGGAGATATTTGATCTGAATTAAGAAACTGATGAAGCAATTGATTAATTGGAATTTAAGCCATCAGTCACCAGATCCATCAACAGCTTCATTTACATTCTAAACAATCAGCTGACGGCCCAATAGAATACCCACCCCGTATTAATACACGGTCAATATGACACCTTGAAGAGGCTCGCTGAGCTATACTGACAAAGGCCCAGCGGCTATTGTCCAAGCTCGAACGCGCAGCGTAGATTTAGGACTTTTACGCTGCCCAGGGCTTAAAGGTTTTTATTATAACAGACAATATACTATCAGGTTTTTCTGACGCTAAAATAAAACTGAAAAGTAATAAAATAACATAAACAGTATTTGAAGACACACAAAAAATTCTAAATATGTGTACTTCTGACAACGAGATAAAACACTCAAAATAATTAAACTCATAAGAGCAGAATTTCCCAAGCTAAGAATCCTTGACTAAAAGCAATGTTATAACACAAATTTTATACAGCTGGGAAGCTATTTGATTCATTTTACAAAGAAAAGCAAAACAGCATGAAATAGGAATATGACATTTTAATATCTGCATATGAGTAAGTCGTAACTGTTTCAACAATTTAAATTTAACAGAAAAAATAAAACTGAGGAAGTAACAGAACCGTCGTCGGCTAAAAAAGACTACAGCAGGGTCCTAAACTCAGGTCCATTAACACCCTTCCGAAAATGTGCAAAACAACCTAAAATTTAGCATACGTGTATATCACACACATTTTTCTGGAGAACAAGGGATCATTTTTAAGATTCTCGAAGAAATACATGATCTCCAAAATATTAAGTATCATTACACTACAAAGTAACTGTCCCTACAATAGAACGCATAGCAAAATTAGAAGAAAAAACGTTTTTGAAAGAGCAATTTGGACCTAATGCTATTAATCTGGAATGAAAACAGCAGAGAGCAGCTCAGTGGCCGGACGCGCCTTTTCCGTTTTGCTGTCTTACCACAGCACAACAACGAAACGGCGAAGGGACCACGAAGGCCGGAGAAGCTCCACAGCTGCTGTTAGTCATATCATCTGCTGCAAGGCATCTACGGTCTCCAGCCTTCGGATTCCTCCGCTGAAAAATGGACATTTGTAACTACCTTCCAGCTTTAAAATGCCGACTTCTCTTCATCGTTTATCTCCTAACTCAACCCATATAATCCATTTCTTTCAAGTTAATTACCTAAAACCATCTCCATATTAGGATAATATTCTTCATGGTACATATACTTCTATCGCAATTATTAAAAGGGCAATTAATATAAGAGCATCTTCCAAATGGAAACATCTCTGCTATTGGTCATACTGAATATATTTACACACAAAGACAAGTCACAAATAAGCAGGCGGTGTGAGCAGGTGTAAAAGTCCCTGAAAGCCCGTTTCTCCATGACTATGACGACAACACGAGCGCAGACTGTCAAAGCAACTAGTTCAGAACTCTGGAAAATAACCAAAGATGTGCATTTACTCAAGAAACGGAGCGTGACTACGAGGGAGCTGCTGATGTTTGGAGCTGCCCCGTTCCCTAACCCCACCCACCCCCACGGCTCCACAGCGCCGAGAAAACCCACACTCCAGGGGCCACTGAGGGGGACGGAACTGGGCTCAGGGCTCCCACACTCCGTGACCACAGGACTGTCACCACCTGACAGGCAGGGCTTGACCTGACACAGAGCTCATGCACTGCAAACTGTTTTCCCAGGGAAGTGTCAGAAACAATCAGTGGCAATTGGTGATTGTCACAGCTCCCTCAGGTGGCCATAAAGCCGGAGCAAGCTCTGCACATTCCTGGAGGCCTCCAGGCCACGTGCCTGTGCGGGGCCACACGCCGTCCTGCCCAGCTGCAGTGCTGTGGGCGCCGAGGGAGCACTACCTGTCCCCAGGTGAAGTCGGAACGTGGGACTTAGAGAGCCGCTCGTCCCTCTCTCACGTCGAGTCCATCTGGTAAGGGACGGGAGTGGGCTGTTCCACACGGTCATTGCAGAACCTAAGCTGACAGGCGGCTTCCAAGGTCACCCTCGTCACGGCCTAGTCGTGACTGAACAAGAGGTAAAGGCTGGGGCTGGCAGGGGCACAGGCGACTTTTGGCCAGCCTCCTCGGCCAGCCCTCAAGGCACGCACGGCCCCATCTAACTGGACAGGAAAAGGACCCTCGCTGTATTTCCAAGAGGAAAGGGCAACGGACGGCACGTGGCTTTCCTGCCTCTGCCCCGCTGGTAAAACAAAGTCCTGTCAAACCCCACGCGGCGGCGACCGTGCCAAGCGCACGGAGGCCGCCCGGCTGCACGGCGAGGCCAGCTCCTGTGTGACCGGCAGCCCCACCTGGCAGTGCGAGTGAGCGTGACTGCGGCTGGTAAAGGAGAAATCGCCTCGTTCTTTCCGTGACTTACAATGTCACTTTAAAAAGATGCTGTTTGTAAATGGAAAGAAAACTAAATCGACAACACTAAAACATAACTCTGACCTGTCTAGAGCTTTCACGCTACAAGAAGCAATCCTATGCTGAGCTTCCTATAAAAATACTGTCATTTGTTCGACAGTGAGACGTGCCAGGCAGACCTCTGGACGTCCCTCGGTAAACCTCCAGCGCTCAGAGACGGCGACGTGCGTGCCCAGGTGGCCAGGCCGCGTGTGCCAGGGGCGGGCGCACGCAGCTGGGTTTTAGGGCGCCGGGCTCCAGCTCCGCTTCCTCCCTGACCACAGAGGCTTCCACCTCGTCGCCCCTCGCCGCCCGCCTCTACCCTTCCTCTGTCAAAAGCCCAGGCCATGTAGACTCCAGTGTCTCCGTGAAGCCACTCCCACTCCCACTGGCCGAGGCACTCCGCCTGGTCCCCGGCCGCCCGCAGCACGCGCACAACCAAGGCACGTGGCGGGCGGTGTGGCGCCCCCACAAGGAAGCGGGTGGCGGGCCTGAGGGGCACCTTGGCTTCGCTCCCCTGTGTCCCAAGCCTCTAGGTGTGCCTGGTACATCGTCAGTGGTGAGTGAGTGTTTGCTGAATTAATACAATTGCAAATGCAGAACAGCAATCAAATTTTGAGTAATGTCCTTTAATTATTCAGATCAACAAAGATTTGAATGAAAACAGTCGTTTGATATGAAGGACTATAGTTTTCTGAAATTAATATAGGTTCTAAAAGGATTATATTTTTAAACTAAACACATACAGTAAAATCACTGCTTTAAATATCAACAGTTAAATGTAATTTATAAATTAATGAATTCAATGTATTACCATTCAAAGAAAAGTTGTTGAGAATAAACTTAACTTTTCCCTCTCAAAATGAAAATGAAATAGCCAAAATACCAAATCATCAGCAAATGTAAATAAAAATAAAAATACCTGCTTTTTCTGAAGTCCTAAGAAACACCATGTCCGATGGAATTCTTTGATTCTGTAGAGAGTAACATAAAATATTAATTATCTATATGCACATTTACAAATTAACATAATTACATTCCAAAGTAGAAGTAGCCAGTAAAAACAACTAATCAAAATGTTATGATAAAAATTTAGGTTGAAGCGATTAACATTTATAGTTCATATTAGAACTGCTTTGATTCAAATTTTAGTTCGCCCTCTGCGGCTCTTCCCAGTTACGGACCCACATAAATGGTGTTTAGCGATGGCTTGAAAACTGCTCCATTTCTGAAGAACGTTGAATAATAGCAGCCATTTCTGTGGCCTCCACTGCACCTCGACTCATACATACAACATAGCAGTGGCTGCCTTATACAATTTACATCCTCCCTGCTAGTCTAAATGACCCTAAAAGTGAGGATAGCATTCTTCCAATACAAATGCCTAATACAAATGCCTAATACAAAACAGAGCATATCATAAATAAAACACGTAATAAATTTTGATAGAATGAATAAATGTATGACTGAGCAAACAAAAATGAATTCCACAAATGTGAAGAGATATTCTTTTACAATGCAGAAAAGACTCAAAAGTATTGTACGGCACATAAAAAATTTTACAAGTCACTATTCATACATTTATTTAATCATTATTACTGACACTTCCATCCATTGGGAAAGCTATATCACACTAAAGATAAAATATATAGAAAAACTAAGAATACTTAATGGATTACTTATGTTTTTTGATATACATAAAGATTTATCTACACATGATCTAAGAAATGGATTGTTTGTCAATCAGTAAGCAAAAAAAACAAATATAAGTTGTTACAGCTGAAAAAAACATGTTGTAGGACAGAGCTACTTCTTCCTAATGTGAACAAAGAAGGGCAATTGTTACGATCTAAAGAACTCCTAGGTCAAGGAAGAAATCAAAATGGAAATTAGAAAATATTTTTAACTGAATGGTAATAAAAACTCAACACATCAATATGTGTGGAACACAGCCAAAGTCAGGAAAACGTTAAGAGGAAAATAAACACAATTAAACGCGTACAATAGAGAAGGGAGGCTAAAAATACACAAAGAGCTAAATATCCTCTTGAAAGCAGGAGGAAAAAAACAGCCAATGAACCCCAAAGAAAGCAGAGGATGCGAGCAAATATCAGAACGGCACTTAATGACACAGAAAACACCAGGAACAAATAGCAGCAAGTAAATAGTTTTTCAAATATGCTCATTTCAGATGTGATAAGAAAAAACTAACAGAACAAAACTAATAAAAGACAGCAAGACCTCTAAATAAACCCGATAAAACATTACTAAGAGAAATTAAATAAAACCTAAATAAAATGTATCATGTTTTGAAATTGGAACGTATGGCAGAGACGTCCAGTGTCCGTAAACTGCCCTGTGTAACATAAACCCAACCCAAACCTCACCACGTGCTGTGGGAACTGACAAGGTACTCCTGATGTGCGTGCGGGAGCAGAGGCCAAGAACGACCGAGAAGCATGCGAGACACAAGGAGGCTGAGTCTACCACGCAGCCAAACTCAAATATTAAACTGGAGGAACTAAGACGAGATACGGGCCGCCGAGACAGAGGGTCATGCCACTGTGAAGGCGGAGACTGCAGACAGAGGCCCGCACACAGAAGGACGCCAGGGGCACGAGAAAGACGGAACTGCGCCCCACGAGGACAGGACGAGGACACGGCACACGGCGTCTCTGCAGGAACTAGGGCTCAGGAAATCAGACCCCCGGGGGCAGGGCAGGACGCCGTGCCTGACCTCTACTTTGATCAAGACACAAAAACCTAGTCCAGATGAATTAGACTTCTGAATGTCGAAATCAAAACAATAAAAGTCCTAAAACATGATATGGAGAATACTTTCACAGGACTTTGGTAGGGAAGACTGTCCCCAACACTAAAAATTTTTTAAAAACTGTTAGTTAAAAGTATAATAATGTAGACTTCGTTAAAATTAAGGATTTCCATTCAACAAAACACATAGGAAAGAAAAGCTATTTGCAATAGAAAGACGACCCATCCAGAACACAAAATCGCCTAAAAACTGATAAGAAAGGATACCTCAGAAGGAAAACGGCAAGGGATTTTTAACAGGCGCCTCCCACATCAGGGAGATATCCAGAACCACACGAGGAGAGGAGCGGTCCGGCTTCACCAGCCTTCAAGGAAATGCACATCGCAAACACAACCGCTACATTCACGTCGCCAGTGCTAACTTATAAAGCCTGACGGTGCCATGTGCTCGCCACGTGTAAAGCAATGGGAAGGCTTATGCACTGCTGATCGGAGTGTAGGGTTAATCCGAGGCATCACTTTGCAAAATCATTTGCGGTTATCTACTAACATGGAACATACCACACCCCAAACCCAGCAATTCCACTCCAGCTATGTCTGTGACAGCAATGTGCACGCAGGTGAGCCAAGAGCCATGGCATCACAGAAGCACCATTCCTAATGGCAAAACTTAGAAGCGACCCAAATATTCATCAGCAGTAGGATGGATAAAAAACATACTATGTAACGACAAACAAATGAAGTACAGCTACACACAACCGAAACAGAAAAATCTCATCAACGGTACTGGGCCAGAAAAAGCACCTACCCCGCCCGCCGAATATACCTCCATCCCACTGACCCCTTTTTAGGATTCCATTTTAGTTTATTTAGCATTATTTAGTTTATTCAGCATTCCATTTTAGCATCTCAGACTGTATATATCTGCATATTTTTTGTAGTGTTTGTTCTGGGTATTAAAATATACTTTGTAGTACTTATTAAGTTGCTTAAAATACTTACTAAACTGCATTACCTCAGAAAAATAGAATAAAGAAACAGTCTTTCAATCCAGCTACTAAAACACAGCAGACACAGCTTCCTGCTGGAGTTAGTTCTGGGCCCCACGACGAGTGCGGGACGCCTCACGACAGTGCCAATTTGCATCCCAGTTCCGCTTCTGTCCCAAGGGGCCTCGGCAACGGCCCAGGCTTCGGAGATGTAACCTTCAGCTTCTGGAAGGTCCGGTTCTAAACAGTTACCCTACTTGACGTGTTCCTCCAGTGATAACACTCGAATTGATATGTCTGTCTAAGACTTTAGCTACATCTTAGGTTTCCTTGTTAAGCTGGGAGACGATACTGGGGATTTCCTTCGTTGCCCTACACACGTGACGCTGCGACCTGACCGTACCTGCATGAAACACTCATCGACTCCTGGAGTGTCGTCCGCGCGGGCTAGCCACCACGGCACTGAAACGACAAACACCAACACAGACGTGCAACTGTCTTCACACTAACGTCAAACCCCTGCCTGGACGTCGACGAAGGCCCACGCCGCCCACCCAGCCCCTCGCACCGACGGGGAATACACCTGCGGGGGTCCTCCGAGAGATGCCAAGAGGAACCGCAGACCAGGCCTGGAGCGCCACCTTCCACGTCCACCCACGTGCACATCCGCGCCATGACAGCGGTGACGGCCACTGAAAATGCGGCAAAGGCGGCTTCGAGTCACTCAGCGAACACGGGAGGACACAAGGCAAATGGGAAGCTGAGCCATCGCTGCGTCGAACTCGACGGCAAAGGCGAGAAGTGAGTGAACAGGAGAGGAGGGAGCGGAATAAGATGGAAGAATGAAAAGACGGAACGGCCCTCACTGACGCGCGGACTCCATCTCGGTCCACACGCCACTGCGGACACTGGGGCAGCCTCTGCAAAGCCGGACGGAAAACAGGAAGGCGAAGGGACCGGGTCTCAAAGCCTGCGACTGTCACGTTCTCTTCCGCCTTCCCACCGTGAGCTGCCCGTGCAGTGGCCCACACGGCCAGGAACGGTCCAGGCCTGGGCCCAGCGAGGCGCCCGGGCCCAGTAAGGTGCCCGGGCCTGCTGGCATCCGCTCCGCCCCATGGAGCCTGAAGGTGACAGCCACCTGGCTGACACCTTGACCACAGTCTTGAGAGGGGCCAAGAGACCCAGCTAAGCTTCACCCAGATCGCTGACCACAGAAGCCGTGAGGCAATAAACTTTGGTGTTTAAAAAGAACACATCAAAATTTAGATGACTAACATACGCTCGGCCACCTCTGTTGTCAGCATTTGTCCTAGAGAAACACGCATATAACGTACAAGGATGTTCACGAGAGCGTTTTACAACAGAAACCACCTGCAATCTAGTAATTGATCGAGTTGGTAACTTACAGTATCCATACGCACAAATATTATGCAAATGAATTGCAAATCAATGTCTAATTTTATCCATTTTGGTAAGATCGAACAACATACCCCAAACCACTCTGTACAGTATAATGTAACAAGATGCAGGCCACTTTCATACTGAGGAGGAAGATGTCCTTGAACTAAATATCTCCACGAGGTGGCTCGGGGTGGGGACGTTCCCATGTGGCCTGGATGCCAGTTAGCACCAAGGGCTCAAACTCCTCTATAAGAGGCCTTTTAAAATTTGCCATTCAATATTTTTTAAGAACTTGTTCTTAAGCCTTAAAAAAAGAAAAGAAAAGAAAAGAAAAAGACTGTCCTTCCAGCCGCCGTTCCCCGGGGAGGACGACCTGGGGAAGCACTTCTCCAGGTGGCCCGCCAGCACCTCAGGCCGCCCGAAGCCGGGCGGTGTGTGGCCCGACCCCCGCGTCCTCCGGCAACGGCTTCTTCCCAGACTCACCTAAGTCCTCTCTTTCTAATCCTCTTTGACTTCCATGTACCTTTCCTTAAGTTTTAAACCATAAGAATATCCAATAATTACGTGTATATCTATCTGTAAAAGCAAGTTCTAGGAACTGAAATGTATCCTTCTATAAATAGGTTCCAACTAATATAGTTCTTTAGTCAAATGAAATAATTCAGATAATGCCACATTAAGCAGTTAACACACATCTTACATTAGGCAAAATATGACTTCGCCTACACACGCTGAAATGTACTTTAGCAAAACAGACTATACAAAAAAATCTACGTTCTTCTTTAGGTACAGCAAATCTCACACAGAAATGTTAAGATTTAAAATAAATGCCTCAAACAATTTCCTTCATATTCAAAAGTTACTCGCAATCAGGCTAAATGTTAACAAGTCGCGTACACGTGTCTAAAATATAGTAAAAATGCATCAACCTTTTCCACTACGATGAGGTCTCCAACTTGTATGTCTGAACTCTTAACTTGCACTTTACCTTAAAAAAAAAAAAAAAAAGAAATATAATCAACTCAAAGAAACAGTAGCACGCCAAAGTTAAACTTTCAATTGATAAATAATACTTTAGAAATAACTTCTTTCTGGAGAAAGAATACTTTAGAAATCTATCTATACTTATAATTTCCAAATGAACTTATTTCAGAAGACCCACTAACAATCACCTTCTCATAGTCGGCTCCCAAATCCAAATAACTGTCCCCCAGTGAAAACCATGTGGGGTGTGGGAAGGACGGCCTGCCTTGGGGAGGCTCTTCCCGGCCTGCATTACTCCAGGTGTGGGTCAAGTTACTGATGGCTAGAATATCACAAAATAAAACAATCTGATGACTAAAACTAGTAACGTGGAAACATCAAATCCTTACTAAGACTGGGAATGGCACTGATTGGCAGATAACAGGAAAAAAGAAACAAAGAGAATTATATATGACATCATCCCCACCAGTAGCTTTACAGACACAAGTCAGGACTGAAAACTAAGGTCTAAAGCATTGTTTCAAAAATTGATACCTCCTCGTGACAGTGCGTAAATTCTTAAAATACCTGGAATAATATCTAGAGTACAATAATCATGTACGAATTGATGACATCTACATAAAATAAGGTTAGTATCACACAGAGCAGATGAAGCTTTAGAAGCCATCTGAGACACGGGGTTCCTCTCTCTCTCCGTGTGCGCAGATCCTTCGCCCCTCTCATCTCCCCCTTCCCTTCCCTCCCGGTGAGGCGGACTCCTTCCCCCCCGCCCCCACTGGTCTCCTTCCTAGGACCAGCGACAGCCCGTGGGGCCCTGTACACTTCTGTGACCACTGTGTTAACTGGGGGAAAGGTCAATTCTCTTGCACTCGGTTCACTCCGAAGCTAACGGGACAGGAGGTGAGCCTGTTCCCGACACCGCCAGTCGCTCCTCGGACTCTAGACCACACTCAGCTTCCTGCAGGACCTGATTTCCTAAACGCCTCTTACAGCAGCTGTTCCAACAGGACCAAGTCAGTCCCCAAAACGTTCCTAGAGGACATCGACAAGCTTTGTACACACTGGTAAATACCTGGCGTCATAGTTTCCATGTTCTCAATTATATAATAAACGCATAAGGGCTGGAGCTACTTTAGGGGGCAGCTCCTTTCATTCATATTATGTTATAAAATAGCAACATTCTCTAGAATTATGTGTGCAATAAATCTTAAGATTGTGCCAAAATTGATAAGAACATGTCTATTAACAGCTAGAAAACAGCCACAAGAGAATGTCCATTTTAATTATCATTCCCTGGGTCAGGCCAAGCTGCGCACTCACACCCCCGGGGTTGCGTGTCACCGCTAAGCGTCAGGCAGTGAGGGCGCCTCGCTGACCTCGTGCCCCCTGAGCCCTACGCAGCAGAAATCCCGTCTCAGCACGTAGCGTCATCTCTCTCCTACCGCGCATTCCACTTTTCCTTCCTTCTGCTTTTTTATGCATGTAATAAAAATGTTTAAAAAAGAAATAGTTGTAGTCATAAGATGTAAAAAATATAGTAAATAACATTCTGAAACACAGAAAACATATCATTTTTTGACTCCTTCATCAAGACTTCATATTCCTGAGAAAGTGATTATTGTGTCACACGGCAACAGAATTTGTATTTAATAGGCTTTCATTTTTAGGCATCGCACAGCGATCGTTATTCACTTCGATGGAGCTTCCTTACGATTACATGTTTACGGTAAAATGCAGTGTAGAAAGTTCTCTAATGTTCATAATATTACAACATGAACAAAATGTGAGACGGCTAAACAGTACGGCGTCAAATCAGTGCAGCGATCTGCTTCCCACGTGTGCTCCAAGTCTGTAAACGCTGAGGAACTGGTCAGGCTGTTCAATGGGTCCCGGCTGCCTATGAATTTTCACTTTGTGTTCAGGGACTGCTTATACCTTCCTTACAGCCTCTGTCACATGAACTCACTGGCTTCCTGTTCTCTTTCCCAAAGGGCAGTTACGGCAAGGACAGAGGAGATGGAGGAAAGCGACCTGCCCCGCACACCTGACCACCAGGGACAGCCCGGCCCCGCGCTACCCGTGGGGAACTGAGTGAGCCAACAGCTGGTCCTCGACACACTAACATCAGAGCTGGGAGGCACAGGTCACAACAGAAACCCCCTACATTTTCAAGTCACAGCACACATAAAACACAACTGCCACAAACCAACAGAGCGAGCAATACCACCAAGTGTTATGGGACGGGCACTTAAAACTGACCCATTTCAGAGCTGCACTTGATAGAAGCAAATTCAGAATATTGTAACAAAGACACTTTAATGTAGACGTCAGAATTTAAGCCCACGAACAGTTTTTCTTAAAAATAGCCACTCGGCTGACCGCCAGGCACACACTCAGGAAGCCACACATCAGCGGCCCTTCCCTCTCGGGTGCAACAGCTTACGCAGCCCGTTCGTTACCAAGTACGGTGAGAACGGCCAGTTCCTCTCCCTACGCCGCTGCAGCTAACTCTCCCCGTCAAACCCCTGCCGACGCTAAGCGCCCCCGGCCACGACGCCTCGGGGTGCAGAGCCTGTGTGTCCCCTTCTCTCAGAAGAGAATTCAGCAAACATGTTCTGTGAACCAAGTTTATGGGCTCCTCTGAAGATCGAAAAATAACTCAAGAACTACTGACTCTTACTCCAAAGCCTCGCAAACATCTGTGCTGCCCACCAGCCTCACGGCCCCGCGTCGTTGTTTTGCCTTAAGAGAATATACTACTAAACGGTTTCCAGTACTACGACTTCCCCAATTCAGTAAGAATTTCAAACGAACTAGCTGAAAAATCTGAGGATTATGTTTATCCCCGCTCAAAAAACCTCCGTCACTGGACAATTTCTTAGAAGACAGCTCGCATTTGCTTCATTAGGTACACGTTCTCCACAACCAATCTCAGATGGACTTTCTGGCTGTATTTCTCTTCGTCCCTGCTCTGCTGTAAACCCGCACCTTACCACGCACCCAGATGGCGCCCTGCTCATTCCTGTAGGTTCTCCGCACTGGCTGTTCCTTCTGACTGAACCCCTTCCTGCCCACACTTCCTGGGTGACACAGCAAATCCAGCCCCGTGAAGCCTCTGTCCCCTGCACAAGCACCCGCAGGGTCTCACACACGCCTCTGCACAATGCGTTTAAAATGCGGCAAATATTCAAACCTCCGAGTAGCTACCAAGTTTGAGATCCTGTGATAGGTTCAAAGCACAGCTGAAAATAGTTTTATGACATTTAGTTTGTTTTTCACAAATGCACATCCAAACTGAACCCATTTTAAAGCACAAGAAGGCGTTTATAACCGTGCTACTCCTGATCAGTTAAAATGGCCCAAATGTCACAATGGGCTGAAGAGAACGAAACCCTACGAGCCACGTCTAAGTAGACACAGGCACTGCCAAGCAGGGACGGGAGCGCGCTAATCACTTCCCAACCAAACGCACGCAAGGCCGCCAGACGGCCCGCCTCGGACTGCCAGCTGCTGCTTCCTGGGCAGACGGCTCCCCACTCCATCGGCAGGTTATTGGGCTCGTCCTCATTATTTGGATGGGAATGGCACTGTCCCCCAACTCTCTTGACACTTTAAGTGGGTGTGGAATGGGAGCCTAATTTAACACCGATTATGAAGCAAAGTGGCCAGTCGGGAAACAATTAAAACACGTATTTATATACATAAAGTTTGTTTTAAAAGATCTATATACTCTGGGGAAACAAACAAAATGTTGCTGAGAGAAAATTTAAAACTGATCACATTCATGGGACAGAAGACTTCACATTATTAAGTCAATTCTCCCCCAAGTTTATCTATAGATTCGATGCAATCCCAATGCAAGTCCCATCAGGCGTGTTTTTTTTATAGAAATTGAGAAGCCGATTCTAACAGCCATATGGAAATGCAAAGAACCCAGGCTGCCCAAAACCACTCTGAAAGTGAAACATACAGCTAGAGGCAACCGGTCCTCGATTTCAAGACCTGCTACAAAGCAACAGCAAGCGAAGAGCATGGCATCAGCACAAAGACAGACAGACAGACCAGCGGCTGGGCGAGAGTCCAGAAATGAACCCGCACATAAAGGATAACTGATTTTTGACCAAAGTGCAGGCAACACAGTGGGAAAGGTCTTCGTCCAGAAACGGTGCTGGCAGCGGAGTTCCCTCTTGGCGGGAGAACGGGCGAGGACGGCCGCCCTCTCAGACCAGCCTGCACGCGGGCTTCGTTGGCGGGCGGCCCCATGGCGCCCCAGCTCGCCCCGGGCACACCTGCGACAAGATGACCCGCCACAAGTGCTACGCTGCCTGCACCCCCGCGCTGCCAACCACCATGAGGAGAAGTGTGGCCACCCCAACAACCTGCGGCCCAAGAAGGTCAAATGAGGCCCCGCCACCGGGGTGCGGGGGCCTCTGTAGAATTTCCCTTTCGCCGACGGGAGAAACGACGGGAGGTCCACTGGCGAGAGGAGCACTCACGCCCGCCGCTGTCCCGACACGGAACCTTGCTCCAGACGGGAACACGGACTAACGCCAACGCTGAAACTAAAGCACCGGAAGAAACAGAAGAGAAACAGCAAGAGACCTTTGTGAACTTGAGTTAGGTCGAGAGTCCTTAGACAGGACGCAGAAAGTAATCACAAAAGAAAGAAGAGACCAACTGGATTCACCGACTGGAACGCCAAGGGGCAAGGAACGCGACATCAGTGACTTGGTGGCTGAAGGACGACGGCCAGAGGCAGGTGCAGAGGACAACAGGCTGCAAAGGCGGGAGAGGCCTGGGGCCCGGGGCCCGAGGCCGTGGAGGAAGCGGGCACTGCAGGGGGCGCTTCGGAGGGGCCTGGAGGTCAGAGGTCTGGGATACACGGGCGGGGTCCGGGGAGGGGCGTGTGTGAGCGCTTGGCACAGGTGAAGCCACCTCAGCCGCGAGCCCCCTGACAGGATCCACCAGGACGTCTCACGTTTGACCTGGACACTCCTCATCTACTTAATGACTCCATCTACCGCGCCGGCCCTGCCCACCGCTCTGCCTCGCCTCGGGGAGGCGCTGTGAGGGCGGAGCCGAGGCCAGTGACTTGGGGACTGGCAGTTCCTAAAGGGAGTGTTGGCTGCCACCAGACACACACGCTCGCACGTGTAAGAAGACACTCTGTGTTTTTACTTATGTTTCACGTGTTCCAGGCCCTCATCCCCAAATGAGATAAGAAAACACATTAGTGTCTGAACCCCAGGAAGAAGCGAATGGGGGGCCGGGGGGGACACCTCGGCCACGTGGGTGATGGGCACACGTACCCACCCCGCACCCGCGCACCCAGACCTGAGTCCACCTCAGTACAGACACAGGGAACTCGAGGGACAAGATAATAAACCCAAAGTGTGTTTGTGCCTGACAAATACACCAGATCGACAAATATTACTGTACAGGGAAATGCAATACCGGAGGCTGAATATTCATAGTAAGTACTGGAATGGATTCTTTTCAAAGGCTGCTCAGACCACCGACAAGAAAGATGACATCCGGCTACTTCAAGAAAAGGGACTACACGAGACGAGTATGTGAGAAGCTGAGCATGTTTATCTAAGAACCGCTTTGACTATATAAAATGACATATACATAAATGATTTCCAAATATCCGGTGTTGCATTTCATCTACACTGTCACAAAAGTGGACGAACAAGAGATGACACCACATAAATAAAATAAGGAAAGTCATCAGTGTTTCTCTGAATATTGGATTGCAGCAATCAACTCTGATTACTTCCAAGTATATCAGCTGCTAAGCAATTTCTGATGGGAAAATTTAGCTAACACTCGAGCATACTATTAAAAAAACTATCTTAAGATATGACTATCACAAAAGGAAATCCTTCTTGCCAAGTAGAAAATATAGTAACTCATATAACCAATTACATTTTATGATTTCCCTGTGACAGTGTATAAAATGCATAGACAACATATAAAAAGGCACTGAAGAGATCTAAAAATCTCTTGATGTTTAAAGGAATAATTATTACTCACAAACGAAGTAAACGCCACTAAAAGATGACAAATTTCACTGAGACATTTCATGGGGTTTTTAAATGTAAAAAAAAAGAGTAAGAGTTTTACAAGTGTGCAACAGTGCTGATAATACGAATCAAGACACCAAACGCGCAGGAACGGAGAACTCAGCCCCCTGTGCTCTGCACAAACACGGTTTCGTTTTAGCAAGGAGGCCGAAACACGAGAAACATGTAAATCTGCCACACGCGTACGATTTACATAAGGTTCAAAGGTCAGAGACTCTCTTTCACATTTCTGAAAACCTGAAAACAAGTCAAACAACAAAATGCCAGGATGACTGAAAGAAGCATCTAAGTCTGCAAAGCAATCATCACAGGCTGTATGAGTAAGCGCAGCACAGAGTTAGTCCACGCTCCATTTTGAAATATAAAGTTTCACGTTCGTTTTAGGTTTAATATTGGAAATACACTAACGGTCGTTGATATGACTTAGCCCTGCAGGTTTGGTGGCTGATTGAAACGAAAACAAAGACCTCCGAGTTTATCCATCTGCTGGACCACGGCACGAGCTCTTTAAAGCACAGGACTCGTTTGTGTTTGAATCTCACGAGGTCATCACAGTGCCTAACACACGGTGAGTACTTAGTAAATATTTGTGGAATTGAATTGTGAACTAGTCAACTGGATAATTACAACCAAGGCATCCAATTTATACGCCTCTCCCCAGCAACAGGGAAAAACACGGCACCGATTCCGAGAACACGAGTAGACGGCCACGCAATTCCAACTCCTCCTCCTCAGGAATTCTGCACGAGGCAAGTCTGCTTCACGCTCTCGTCCCGCCCCGGCCTCTGATGCGACCCACCAGGAGGCGACAGTGAAGAACAAACACCCCAGCAAACACGCGCCTTGGGGCCGGCTATTTAGCATGGAGATGACACGACCTACTCTGGATGGCGGCTGTGCGAAAGCACACCACGAATGTGGTCTGACACACGCACACGTGAAAAACCAGCAGAGATCATTACCATCCTCCCCAAGGGAAACGTCCACTCCATAGGTCACCAGCAATGATGACCGTTTTTTTTTTTTTTTAAAAGGTAAATTCCCTTTAGCATAAGAAATAAACTATTAAAAATTATTTTTAAAGTACTTTGAGTTCAAATATCACGAATGTAAAAAGCATTAACACATCTTCCTCAACACTGTATACTATTTCTAGGTGAAACTGACATAACATAATACCAGCCACTTTAAAGTGAATAATTCAGTGGCACTTAGTACATTCATGACCAAGTCCATCCAGTTCCAGAACACTTTCTGCACCACAAAAGGAAACCCCAGACCCCTCGACAGCTGCTCCCGTCGCCTGCTCCCCCAGGCCATGGCAACCACAGTCCACATTCTGCCCCTACCGCTCTGCCCATTCTGTGTATTCTGTATAAATAAAATCATACAGTATATGACCTTTTGTGTCTAGCTTCTTTCACACAGTGTATTTTCAAGGTTCATCCACGTTATAACATGTGTTAGTATCTCATTAAATGTTACGGTTGAATAATATTCCATGTATGAAGACAGCAAAATTTCGTTTACCCATTCACCCACTGCTGGATGTTCGAGTTACCACCTTTTGGTGATTGTAGATAGTGCTGCAACAAACATGGGTGTGTGTGCATTTGTTCGAATTCTAAATTTATCTGAGAATGTCATCACTTCTCCTTCATTTTTGAATGACAGTTTTACTGCATATAGTATTCGTGATCGGTGGTTTTTCTTTGACCATTTTTAAAATGTCACCCCATTGTGTTCCGCCTGCTACTTCCTCATCATCTGATCGGAGACCCCTCGTGTGTGGCGAGTGGCTGCTCTCAGGGTGTCTTCCTGGTCCTCAGGCTGCAACACAGCAGCCACGACGCACTCCACGTGGCTCTCCTTGCATCTGTCCTTCCAAGCACTGACTGAGCTTCCGAAATGTGGAGATTCACGTCTTTCATCGAGTTGGGGATGCTGACGGCCATTACTCCTCCCCGGCTCGGAGTCCACTGTGTGCATATCGGAATGCCTGAGGCTGCCACACGGGTCTCCCAGGAGCCATCTACTTTTCTTCGTTCCTCTTTCTGCTCCAAGACTGGATAATTTCGTGGGACCGAAGTTCAAGTTTACTGACTGTTTCTTCCCCTTACTCTAATCTGACAGTGAAACGCTCTTTTTTCTTTTATTTTACTTTTCAGCTCCAGCATTTCCTTTTTGCTTCTTTCTAATAATTTCTATATTCTCATCGACATTCCCTATACGTTACTGCATCATTCTCCTGATGTCATTTAGCGATGTTTCCTTTAGCTCCTTGAACATATTTAAGGCAGTTGATCTAGCCCTTGTCGAGTAAGTCCTCAGAAATAGTTGTTCCTAATGTCTTCTGTGAATGGGCCACACTTTGTTTCTTGGTATATGCTGTGGCGACATATGTTTGGTAATTTTCCCACGCTCATTTTGTCAAGTGTATATTCTCTGTCACACGTCTCCGAAAAAGATTTCCTTGCATGTGAGGGGAAGGGAAGAGAGGGGTAGAGAGGGGGTGAGAGAGGAACAGAGAGGGAGAGG
Source organism: Pteropus alecto (assembly GCF_000325575.1). Lineage (NCBI taxonomy): Eukaryota > Metazoa > Chordata > Mammalia > Chiroptera > Pteropodidae > Pteropus > Pteropus alecto. Next base: position 18,479,565 of record NW_006436810.1, on the reverse strand, counting down.
GGGGGAGAGGGGGACAGAGGGGGACAGAGGCAGAGAGGGAGTGGACGAAAGCGGGGGGAGGAAGGCCAGCCTGTCTCAGGCCTTGCAGACTGGCCCTGTGCTGGGGCCTCCAGCACTTAGCCAGGCTGTTTTCAGCTCTGCCTCGGTCTTCGCTCCTTACACTGAGCTTGGCGATTGGCCAGAGGCAAAAGACCTTCTCTGGTCTTCCCTGAGCATGCGTCCGGCTCCGGCCTTGAAAGTGGCTTTCACCATTCCCCAGTAAACACGGGCACTTTTGAGTGCCCTAATTTTCCAAAGAAATTCTCTCCCCAACTTTTTCTGTCTGGCACTTAATACTCGGTCGCATGTCTTGACTGGTCCTTAGCCTCACACGCACGTGAGAAAGGCCCGCTGCTTTTCGGCTTCTCTGCCCTGTGTGAGTTCCAAGCTAGGTGAGAGGAAGCCCAGGGTCTTGGGTCCATCGTTCAAGCAGCCCTGAGACGGGTCAGACAGAGGGACACGATGCACTGCAAGTGCGTCCTCCTCGCCCCCTGCAGAGATGAGCGCCATGCTGGGGAGGCGTGGAGCAAGGGCAGGGGACACACCGAAGAGCTTTCCCACTACTTCTAGGTGGCCTCTTCCTGGACTCACTGTCACTCAGGTGCTATAAACCTCTGACTGCTTTCCGGAGTTCTGATGACATCAGTTCTCAGGTTCTGCTCGATTTCTCAGGGTTTTTGTGGCAAACAGGGCACGTGGAGCTGCCTGCTCTGCCATTTCTGCTGACATCACCACACCGCGTATTTTTGAATGATACGATTGATGCACAGAAACAATTCTCTGCTCTGCCCAAATACCACAATTAAAATAATTTTTTGAATAAGCCAGATCTTTACTATATCCTAAAAAAGGCAAACCGAAGTTACCTGGCCATTAGGGGGATTCTTTTTTGCAAAACTAAAGCTAACCTTCTCTGCAACACACCTTTCCTCTAACATGCCATACTTTAAGCCTCAAAGCTTTTTAATAATTAATTTTTCAATTCAGTTGAGAATAATCTTTTCAACAAATGGTGCTGGGACAACTTGATAAGTCATGTGCAAAAGAATGTGGACTCACCATACACAAGATATGAAATGAAAACAGATCACAAATCTGAATGTAAGAACTAAAACTAGAAAACTAGAAAAAAAAAATAGAAGTAAATCTTTGTAATCTTGGTTTAGCAAATTGTTTCTTAGATAAAACCCCAAAAGGACGAGCAACAAAAGAAAACATAGGTGAGTTGAACTTCATCAAAATTAAAAACTTTTGTGCATCAGAAGACACCACGAAGAAAGAAAAAATACAACCCATAGAATGAGACAAAATATTTCCAAACCATATATCTGGCAAGGAACTTAAATCTGGACTATAAAAAGAACTTCTTACAACTTGAGGATTAAAGAATAACCCAGTTAAAAAGTAGACAAAGAATCTGAATAAACATTTCTGTGAAGAAGACATACAGAAGGCCAATAAGCACATAAGATGCTCAACACCATCAGTCGTGATGGAAATGCAAATCCAGTCACAGTGAGATACTACCCCACACCCCCCGGGATGGCTACAGCCAGAAAGAGACAATGAGAAGTGCTGACGAGGGTGTGGAGAAGCTGGAGCCCTCACACACTGCTGGTGAGAATGTAAAATGGTGCGGCCAATTACGGAACAGTCTGGCAGTTCATGAAAACCACAGTTACCACATAATCTAGCAAGTTCACTCTCAGGAAGATGTACAAAAGAAATTAAACTGACACGTCAATGTTCACAACAGCATTATGTACAATGACCTGAAAGTGGAAACAGCCCACACGTCCATCCACTGTCGAGTGGGCAAAACGAAGCCGGCGTATCACACGCTGGGAGACGGTCGGGCACTAAAAGGCAAGCGAGCACTGATGCGGCCGCAACGCGGACGGACCCTGGAAACACTTCACCGAGTGAAAGACAAAAGACGCGCACTGCGCCTCTCCATTTACACGGAACGTCCAGAAGAGGCAGATCCGCAGAGATGGAGCAAGAATGGAGAGTGACTGTCGATATACATACATATTCATACTTTCTTTCTAGGATGTTAAAGATGTTCTAAGATCATGGTGGCGATGGCTTCAGAACTGTGAATACACCAAAAACCACTGAACTGTATACTCTAAATGGATGAATTTTATGTTATGTGAAATATATCCCAATAAGCTGTAAACAGAATTTTTTTGCACAGGATTATTTCAAATAAACAATGCACTGTACAGACGTCCATATGCAAACAGAAGACACAGAGCCACTCCAAACTCCTTCGCGTTAAGCAGGCGTCAAGGTATCGCGAACACCCGCTTGGTTCTTCAGTGTCTTCCCCGTCACTTCTCTGTTGTCATAATGCCCATCTGTGATAGCTTCACTCGATTCTGTTCTAAAACCCTACTTTGCTACTAAGACTGAGAAACCAAATAAACGAGCCCTTTATATTAAGCAAGCGAGGAGCCCTGCAGGAAGGTCAAGGAAAACACCGCACACCAGTGAGCACCTGGGATCGTGACACTCGTTTTAGGTGCACAAAGCCCTTGACTTATGTGTGGTTACGGTACTGGAGGTCTAACCTTATGATCGTGTTTCAAGTATAATGCAAGGAGAGATTTAAATGCGGTGACACGATGCTTCACAGAAAATGTGCGTGCCCAGGTGGGTTTCACGTGTGTCTAAGTACACATGCGTTATATATGAACTGTGACAGACGTTATATAATTATTAATATATGTGTACATGTTTGTACGCATGTGTGTGTTTAGGTGCGTTTATATATTTAATTCACACAAACATATGTCCAAATATCTGAGAATAAAATTCTATCCTGAAATTCCATACATTGTTTTATTATTAGAAAATTAGATATTACATGCAATCACATAATACTATTTTCGATAACAGAATTAAGACATGTTTTCTTTCATTTATATCAATTCTAAAATAATGACTGCATTAAACACATGATAAACAGGATGAAAAGTGTCTTGCTAACCTCGTACTGTAAGCTTGCTGTATAGTTGTGAATTCACTTCCTTGTCTCGCTGAAAACGCCGAAATTCATCGATTGCTTCTCTCGTGATAGTAACAGCCAAGACAAATCCCTATAAAACAAAATGAAATAAGGTATTTGAGAAAAGTTGACTTTAACAAAAAAGTAAGGAAAATGCTTTTACGATTTAGTCTTATTCTCTTTCCTTGATTTACAGCTGACCCTTAAACAACAGGGTGTGACCTGCGCAGGATCCACTCACCCACAGATGCTTCTTCAGTGAACACCTGTATTACTTTTGGTTTGCTGGGGTGGGGGGCAGGGGGGCATCTGCAGATGCAGGGGCCCCGAATGTGCATTGATCCACACCACTTTATAGAAGGAGCTTGAGCATCCGTGGACTTTGGTATCTGCGGGGGGTCCTGGAACCCATTCCCCATGGAGGCCCAAAACTTAGGTCCCCTAAGTTTTGGGGGAGTCAAAAGTTACATGCGGGTTTTGGACTGCGTGGGGCCCTAAACCCTGTGTTGCTCAGGGGTCAGCTGTGTATTGCTTCTAAAACATAAAATAAATAAAAACAAAACGACGATGAAAAGTGACAACAAAATACTATAAAATGTAATACGGAGTAAAAGATTTACAATTCTTACTATACCCAAGACAATTTTTAAAATTTGAATCATAATATGTACTTCAAGCTGCACATCAGAAAACACTAGTGACTCTAAGAAAAACGAGCGATCTTCCACAGGCCCACGAATCAGATACGGACAGTCAGACGTTCAAACATCGAGTTAACGAGACTGGCACAGGAACCTCCTTTCTGCCCTCGAGTCTTAGTGCTGGGGGAATGAGAGCAGTGAGGGACACAAAGCAGTGCCGGACACGACACTGGCGCTGACCCATGTTCTTACACGGTGCGGTGTCGGGCAGCTGCACTCGAGAGCAGAGCTCTTTTCCTCTATTGTTAGAGGCCGAACAGGTTAACATGACACTATTTACAAAGAAGTTTCACGTTCCTGTCGTCTGCTGTGAACTGTTAGACCACTGACGTGGCCAACACCCATCTTTCCTAAAAGCTACGTATGTATTTCCTGACTCACGTTCCGTGAACATTCTTCAAGTCCATCTCCCTGTGATTCACCAGAGCTCTCTTCAGCAGGCTCCTTGTTACTGACACCCATGCGCCATCTACTTTGTGAATTTCCATGGAAAAGAAAAGACAATAATTGTCCCTGAATAACCAACGCGCTACAGCGAGTGGGCCACTAGGGGAACGCGCTCCCCCTTACGCCGTCACCCCTGAACGCCGGTGTGAGATCCCCTCAGACCCCGAGGCCCAGGGCTCCACTCACCCGCTGGCCAGCACAGCTGTGACCCTCGAGCCACGGCCACCAGCAGGGAGTAATGTCACGACTCCTCTCTGGCCCTCGCATTAGTGGCCGGTCACTGACTGCGACCGTGCTCGCCGCCGCATCGGCCCGGCCCCGGCCGCGCTCAGCTCCCACCGCTCCGTCGCTCTCCCGCCCAGCCTCGTCCACGCGTCACCGCACCGTCCTCAGCTACAGAACCCTCCTCCGGGGCCAGGCCCCCCTGAGTCACGGCATGAGCCCTCGATGGCCCCGCTGCAAGCTCGAGCTCCAGAGCCACCAGCTCTCCGCCCAGCCGCCCGCCCCTCGCGGCCTCTACCCCAGCGCCGGCACCTCCCTAGTCCCCGAACCCCGAGACGCACCCCATCCGGTCTTCACCAAGGAATCCCAGGGCTGCAGAGAGCACCGGTCTAAGCACCCTAAAGCCATCCGGGAACCGCTGAGCAAGGAGCCATCACCAGCGGGCCCCCGGCTCCAGCCGTGAAGAGGGAGCGGGC
>NW_006436810.1:18470410-18474636 GCF_000325575.1 Pteropus alecto | reverse complement strand
CGCATGCCCCACCGCGGGCCGCGGCCGCGGCCAAGGCACTTGGACCCCCACGCCTGGGTCCTTTAGCGCACTCTAAAAAATAATGGTTTTGTTGAGATGTAATTCATGTGCCATAAAGTTCACCCTCAACGTATACAATTCATTTGTCTAGTAGTTCGGAGTTGTGCCATCATCATTACCATCCAACTTTAGAATATTTTCATCACCCCAAAAAGAAACCCCATCCCCGACACTGGCCACCCGCCACTCCCTCCCGCCCCGGCCCCGGCAACCTCCCCCGGGCCGTCTGCCTCCACGGGCCTGCTTCTTCGGGGTGGGCGCTCGCTGTTCATTCAGCATTGATGCAATGCCAGACTGCTCCCCAAAGTGGCACCTCTTTCCATGTGCTTATGGCCACCTGCCTACCTTCTTTAGAAAAACATGTATTCAGATCTTACATCCACTTTTTAACTGGGTTTTATGCCCACTTAAAACGGTTAAGTTTTAAGAACGCTGTATGTTATTCTGGATACAAGCACCTTGTCAGAGATGACTTACAAATACGTCGTTACAAATGCTTTCTCCCATTCTTGGTTATCATTTTACTTTCTTGATGGTGTCCTCTGATGCACAAAAGTTTTAATTTAGATGAAGTCCAGTAATTTAGATAAAAAATTTACTTCACGTTTTCTTTTGTCGCTTGGGCTTTTTGTGGCCGAGGTCGCACAGATTCGCCTCTGCGTTCTTTTCCAGGAGGCTGAGAGTTTCAGGTCTCCGTTTGGGTTTAACCCATTTCGAGTTACTTTTTCCACGTGGTATATGGTAGGGTCCAACTCACTCTTTCGCACGGAGCTACCCAGTTGTCGAAAATACTATTCTTTCTCCATTGACCTATTTCGGCAGCCCCGCCAAAAACCAGTGTGTCATAAACGCACGGTCCATTTCCGGCCTCCCGGCTGCATCCCTGGCCTACATGTCCACCCTTCTGCCCGCACCACGCCGTCTTGATCAGAGCAGCTTGGTACGAGGTTTGGAAACGGAGGAGCAGGAGTCCTCCATCTTCCATCTACTTTTCTGGGTTGTACAGCTGCTCTGTGTCCCTGCGTCTTCCCAGGAACTTCAGGGCCCGCGTGCCCGCCTGCAGGGAGCCAGCTGGGATTTGGAGGGGGCCGCGCCGGGCTGCAACGAGGCCAAGTCTCGATTCTCCAACATCAAATGGCTTTCCATTTATTTAGACCCTAATTTTTTTTCAAAAGTGTTTTATGGTTTTCAACATGCCATCTTGCACTTTAGCTAACTCTCTTCCTATTTTTTCTTTTTTGATGCCATCATGAACAGAACTGTTACCCTAATTTCATTTTCCGGTGGTCATTGCTAGTGAATGAATACGAATGATTCTGTGTGTTTATCGTGTGCCCTACAACCTGACTCACTTATTAGGTCCAATATCTCTGTGTGTGGTGGCGGGGCTCCTCAGATTTTACTACACACCAGACCATGTCACCTGCCAGCAGAGACGGCTCCTGCCCTTCCCACCAGGACGGCATCCTGTTCCCGATCCCAGGGGACAGTGCCAGGCTCAGCATTAAAGCACGTTGGCCGTGCGAAGCACCAATGTTTCAGAACGAGAGATTTCCACGTGCCAAGCAAACACCTCCAGGGTAGAGAGAAGGAAGCGTGTGCTTGGGGCACTTACGGCAGGTTCCCCAGAGCTGGGACGAAGCAGTAACGGATAAAGCGGTCATCAAAACCCAGTGGCTGGGAGCACGTAAGTACTCTTACTTGAGTGTAAATTCATTATTTTATTAGAACTAGAGTTAGCAAAGGTAAGACAAAAAAAAAATATGAAAATCCAAAGCACCAGATACAAAAAAAAATTTAGTATTCTCAAAAGCCTTAAAATATACACAGTTTAACCAAGTAGCTTCACTTCTAGAAACATATCCTAAAGAAAAAATCAAGAATCCCAACAGTGAATTTGAAAAACTGGACATAACCTACATGTCTGCAAGTGTGAAATGCATGGTACAGACGTATGACGAAATACTGTATTTCCTTAATTCAAAGACACCACTGATTTAAAAGCACATCATTATTATTTTAGTCATAGTCTTGGGGGGGAAGACAGCACTACTTTAAACAGACAAGCGGCTTGTGAGTCACAGCTCAACTGCAGTAACATGAACAATGTGCATCTACAAATGCAGAAAACACAGCCCCACGCAGCCACCCTCCTGCAGCAGAGCAGCACCTGCCACAGACGCGCTCACCACAGATGACAACTGCTTGGAATTCCATTTGTGAACGATCCACTTTGAGAGACAAGAGGAGAATGATTTCCAAATGTGTTACTTCCATACTGAAGACGGAACTTTTAAAGGAATGGTCTCCCATGAGGCGAATGCCTCGTCACCACCGGGTGGGTTTCCTGCAGTGCAGACTGTTCGGGCCCTCCCTGAAACGTGTCTAGTCTCCAGGGAACAGCCCGGACTTAGATACATGTTACTCAAACAATCTAAATTTCAGCCCTTTAGACCTACTGTGAATTCATTACGCTACGATAAAACCACAAAAATGTGCTAGTTCCTAGCGCTTCCAACAACTCGAGGAGTGAAAATCAGCCCCGCCTCTGGTGCAGCCACAGTGGTGACAGAACACCAAGGAGGTGCAGGGCGCGGCTTCTGAAAATGAGAGGTGAACGGCACAGGGAGGAAGCAGAGCCCTGGCCGCAGACAGGACGCCCCGGCCACACTCCCGGCCTGCGGCTTCTCTGAGCACCTGACAGCTGTGCGGGACAGTCACCAGCACAGCCATTCCGAGACACCGCCCAACAGCCAGCCTCGAGACACGAAGCAGGTTGAGGGAGAGGTGAGGCCGGAGTCTACACGATGGGCCTCGGCCTTAGAGTCCGGGTCTCCAAGGCCTGCGCGTGTCCCAGCACCGTGCTGGTTCAGGGCGAGCCTCCCACACCCCCAGGCAACAGCGCTGCCACAGGAAAAACCAAAGCTGAGCAGGAGCGCCACAGCGCCACGCTGTTGCCCTGCAAGTAACAGCATTTGTGCCGATCTGTTAGTCGGACTGCACGACAGGAACGCCTCACGTGCCTGCGCACTGCCCACGACCACAGCTCATGTCAGAGTGGAATTCTTTCCTCCTATTTCTCCAGATAACGCAGGAGCCGTGTGGAGTGCGTGCCAGAGCAGTGTCCATTTTTGTAAAAAGAGAGTAAATTCTACCGATACATTATAGTATCAGTTTACCTTTGAAGAATTATTACGTGCTGGCCACTTCGCTGTGTACTTTAAATGAGTTACTTCTTCGCTGTCACGACGCCCTTAGGAGGTGTGTACCTTTAGCTCTAACGCACAGATAAAGAGCAAGACCCAAAGAGAACACGGAACTCTGGCGAGTCTCTGGATGGTGGGAGTCCAAGGGACGGATTTCGTTTCTCCTTTCCACGCCGCGCCCACGCCTCCGATGCAGAGATGCACCGGGAAGGGCGGAGAGAAGGGAGGGCTGCAAAGCCAGACTGACAGGCAGGGTCCCCAGAGATGGCTTCCCCCCACCCCGCACAGCCCATCCGGTTTTCAATCATGCACTGACCAAGTACCAGGAAGACATTTCATATGGCAGAGGCGGAGTTATAAATTCATATTTTCTTCACCTAAAAACCTTCTGCATGGACAGCCCTATGGCGCCTTGCCCATTACGACAGAAGCTGGACAGTCGCTTTGTTACTCTGATGACGCTAGCTCTGCCTCAAAGAGCTGCTCTGAAAGCTGAACAGTATGAAAGGCAGTCTCATTCCGACAGGACAGCATAATGAAATCACCTTATTTTCAGTTTACACTTCTAAGATATGGAAAAATAAAGCAGAAATTAGTTCAGAGCTGAAGCTAGTAAATAACATTGCCAGGAATACCTGAAACAGAAAGATTACTAATTAAGCTATCGCTGATTTCAGAAGCATCCCAAGTTCAGTTAGAGAGCAGAGGGAATAACTCTGAAGTAACTTTTTTTCTTTAAAATTAATGGACATCAGACATTAGATTTTATAACTGCCAGCTGTAAAATAATGGTTTTATGCCTCACTGGCAGGTTTTTGCCTAGGAGAAATACGAAAACGCTAACTGATTCTTTTTGCTTAAGCAACCTTACGAAACCTTAGAGAATGAGCAGAGAATGACGTCAAAACCTTAAGTGTGTGTGCGTGAAGGTCATGCGCCCGGCCGGGCCCTGGACACAGG
>NW_006436810.1:18452492-18470376 GCF_000325575.1 Pteropus alecto | reverse complement strand
GGCTTCCGGAGAAATCCCTGCGGAAGAATACTTCCTTTGTTTACGAAGTGGAAAAAATAAACAGCTCTTTTTAAACGCGACTTCTGGCGCACACACAGCCCGTAGAATTCCCGGCGCATGTACATAAAAAGTAAAGTACATTCAGACTGATCATTACAGCAAAGTCTGTATTTGTGAAACATTAGAAATAACCTAAAAATCTCCTTTCCCAGGAGGATGGACAAGTAACTGTGACAGATTCAGAAAAAGAAATACTTCAGAGAAGTGAAAAATGAATGAACTAGATATGTGAGTCAAAATGGAGCAATTTTATAAACCAACATTAAGCTAAAAAAATGTATGTTGCAAAAAAATACACAGAAAAAGACAATCTTTATATAAATTTCTTAAATCACGCAAAACAATATTGTATACTGTTTATTGATACAAGTACTAAAATTATTAAGAGATACAGAGCAATGATAATCTCAAATTCAAGACGAAGATCACCGCCAGCGGGAAGGAAGATGAGCGGGCAGGAGGAGGAAAGACTCGCCCCCCGCGGCTTCCCGGCTCTAACCCCCACTTCTAAAGCTGCGGCGGAAGCCCCGGTGTTCTTTGCGGGGCGCGCACCAGCCACTCAAACCCAGGGCTCCCTGGCCAACTCGGGGCGATGGCAGAGCGTGCGCCGGAGGAGCTGCCCCAGCCCGGCCGACCACGGTCCCCGCGCACGCACACCACGTATCCTGTAGCTCTAAGACCTCTGGCCACCGCTTCCCCTCCGCCTGTAATACGCTTCTCCCTGTTCTGTACACAGCGCGCCCCTCTCTCCTGTCACTCAGATGTCATTCGATGCCACCCCTAAGAAGAGCCTATCGCTCTAAAGCAGCCGCAGCCCTCTCGCTGCCCCTACCCGACTCTTCGCCTTCCTGTTCGCAGCTCTGGGATGGCTGCCGGGCGCTGTGGCCCTGTCTGCGTCCTCTGTCCCATGCCTGGGCTCGGCCGGGAAAGCACACCACCCGTCTCAGTCGCTGCGGTGCCAGCGCTGCTCAGACCAGCGCTGGGCACAGACAGCTCGCTCCTGGCGGGTCAGAGTGTGGATCCCATCCTATCCATGTTTCAACCCCCTTTTCCCCATCATTCTAACAGATGTACCTTTAACGTTAGTAAATACTTTTTCTAAACTTCATTTTTAAAGCTACACGGAACATGGCAGTCCAACATATGCATGGCACAGAGCATAAATGATCCGTTGTTAGACAGCTGACTTTTAAAGAAGTTTTACATCAAAAATAAAGTAGACGTTCTTCAGACTTTGTGACCCCTCGTTATTTCTTCAGGATAAATTCCTCGCATCCATTTTCAGGCTTCCAGTAAAGACGACCAAACCACCCTCCCACGCTGCAGATGGCCGTCTACCAGAGAGCAGGTGAGGGCCACCGCGGACACGGTCAGCGCCGCGCCCAGTCTCGGGTCTGCATGTGTGACCTGCACGGGGACGCTCACTGCTCACGCCCCTGCAGCCGCGTCCATGTGAACGGGGACAGTGACTCCTAGCCCGTCTCCGGTTCCCTGCGGCAGACCCCAGCTCCGAGGGCGCACCGGCGGGCGCCTGAGCCCTGGCCGGCTCCGCACGGGGCCGACCGCCCTCGAGCAGACCAAAGGACCACATGCTCTTCTAAAAGAGGGGACGAGGGCGTGCCTTTGTATGAGCTGAGAATCGATAAAAACAACCAGCAAACAGCATGAGACGATTAGCAAGGCAGCACGTGCCTAAAATGGAAGTATCAGGTGATAAGTATCATTTGCCTTTCAACAAGTTGTACGCACTGAGCTGTCCACCAGGAACTGTACGGGCTTCACTGTGCTACTTCAGCACGGTCACCGTCAGCCAAAGGTGTCAAGAGAATAACATATCAAGCAGACCCCCTGGATTCCAAGTGGCTCTGTGGCCACGGTGGGGACCTGGGTGGGGGACAGGCCTGCCACTCGGGCAGGTGCACAGGGCCCCACAGAGGCTGCCGGAACCCCACCAGCAGGGGGCGCGTCTGTGAGGGGCTTAAGCGACAGACACTGTCAAATCCTTTAACAAAAGTTCAATGATACAGAGCAACGATATCACATTTTAAGAATCTGATCAATTTGTCTATTAACCATTTCAAGTCTTAAAACTATACTCTAAATATTTAATTTCAAAAATCTTTTCTTTTACCAGAGGAGCCCAGTAGGTGTAGAGATAGCCTATTTTCAATGCTGGTACGAACTGTGAGCAGGAGACTACCAGAAAATAGAGGTTCAAGAAAAACTTGAATTGTTCATATAAAACCTAAAAAGGAAAAAAAGACAATTAGAAAGTTCAACTACATTAAAAGTGTCTCCTAAAAGCTTTTGATTTTCTTGTATGTAATTTTGCAGCTTCCACACTCACCGTCTAGTCTATGGATCTTTGTGCGCACATCTGAGCAAATAAGGCAGCAAAGCCCCCAGCCGGCAAGCACGCACACAAACGTGTCTTCTGATAACAGCTCAGAAAGTCTCATAAACCTCATATTTACGAAATGGTAAAAAAGAAAACATGATAGCCACGTTTTCTGAATGTAGATATTTGGGCAGCTTTACAACGACTGAGAAACAAGCAAAACATTCACATATCTCTTACTTCCCCTAAAACTGCCCTCATCACCTGTATTTAATTTCCTTAAAGTGTGAGAAATGATAAAATATAAAGACGTGTAAATTACACATGTGGATTTTCAGGAAGACAGCCACCCATACATATTCACTTTCGTTCCATTTCTTAAATCTCAATTTGAGAATTCTCAAATTGGGATTTAAGAATTCTCAAATTGAGATTTAAGAAACGGAATGAAAGTGAATCAACTTAATTCAACTGAATCTGAAAATCAAGATGGAACAAAAGTTATATTTATAGATGAGAATAATTCCTCACATAGCACTCTGTACAATCACAACGAAACGCCACAAACTTGCAACTTGCAAACCCACATCTCCTTGGATGCCATGTTTTATGCAACTTGGAAGACACAGTGACTTTAACAGAGCAGAGCAATGGGTTAAGAACTTGCTGTTGATGAAAAGAGCCTGGAACCACCATTTTTATATAATGAAGTTATATGCATCATCGTACAGTCGTGTGTGACTGAAAAATCAGTTACATTGATACACGGTTATGTTCATAATCGTGCACTTGCTCTCTAAAAATGTTTTGAATCATTTCATAAATAATCTCAGCAGGAGAGAAAGCTCTCTTTCTCCTCAGTGATTTCTTTAAAATCTCAGTTAGCATAAATTATATCTATTAGCAATTCAGAAATTGCCATTCATGCTAAAAATGGCATAGAATTCCTACTGTGCAATTACCAAATGTTTCTAAAATACTACATTTTAGATGAAAAGACTAATTTAAGAGACAATCTAAGGAGAAAATCATTCGCACGGTAACAGTTGCACTGACACATCAACAGGTATTTCCAGGCCTCGCCGGGCTGTGTGGATTTACTGATCACAGTCAAGCTGCGACGTTGGCTCTGAAGCACTGTAATCAATACTTCATTGTCTACTGAACGAACTTTGTGACCTTTAGGGACATGTACAATGCTTAGCCAATCTGTGAGTATTTAATAATTTAAACCAGAGAGAAAAGAGTAACCGGTCAATAAAGATAAGAATATTTATCTGCCTAAAAGACAATTTACATTTTATTGTCCTTACAAAAGATCAGTTTTTTTAATCGAAGCTGTCGGATTTGTGTTTTAATAAAGGATCACAGCACATATTAAGCACTTGCCAACTCCTGGATGGGTGGGATGGGCAGTGGGAGGTAATCAATGCCCTAAAGAAAGTCAGTGAAAACATGAAAGATAAAGTAGCCCTCATGTCACAGAATCAAGAGATTTTCTTGCAAAATAGCATAAGAGCTAATACCTAGAACATGTCGATAAGTTTGATATAAAAATATAGTCAGTATCAGATTCCTTTTGCCTCAGAAAGATAAGTCAGTTATCAAAATAGGGAATGATGCACAAAAAGCAAATCTTATTCAACTATTCTGAATACACATGAACTCAGTCTTGTAATTTAAACCAGAAATATCACTAGCAACAAAAAATAGTAAAATATTTAAAATTCAGATTTAAAATAACGATAATACCTAATTAAAGAGAACTCGTGGTATAACAATATAACAGGTGTGAAATTTATAATGTGAAGTAAAAAAGATAGCCAGAAATCCTAACAGGCATTTTGTTACTGACTCACATTAAAGTAAAATTAAAAATTTTACTTTAATTATGAAGTTCCTTGGCAAGCTTTAGGCATTTCTTTCATTTTGCACTCCACACAAATTTCCAGGCAAATAAAATTTATGACTTACTTTCTAATAATTTTACTTTACTTGATTATTTCTATAATATAAGTATGATTTTTATCTAGAACTGAAGGCAATAATCAAACTAAGTTTTCTTCAGTTGAACACTATGATATCTACATTAAAAATGTATATGGATTTAATAATTTGAAACACAAATGGTTCAAAAGCAAAAAAGACACTGATTTTGGATATGACACAATTAACAAGAGAAAAAATTTAAGAACTAAAAAGAACAATGAAAGCAAAGGAAGTAAGCAATCTCTGATATCAACTGTTTAAAAATAGTCTTACCCCAGGTATAAAGGTAAACACATTGTATTTTTGATTTTTGATGATATTTCTAGGATGTTTTTCTTCGCACTTCTCAGGATGCCCAAGCCATACGGTGCGAGCTCTCAGCTCTCTCTTCCTCTGACAGACATTTATCAGCCAATCGCAGCAACTGCATGAAACAAAAGGTACATATTGTATGCTTTCTAAGTTTTTAAATTAATTCTACATATTTATAGGCAATAATGACTGCTTCCACATTTACCAGGCACTGATAGCATATCTAACGTGAATCTGTAGGGGTTTCTTAAAAAGGGCAGTTATAGAAATTCGAATGTGACCTAAGATGCCAGGGACTCGTGTAACTGTGTCTTGACAGGCGGCTTCCAAGGTCACTCCTGAGGCTCCTGGTGGGAAGGGACCAGCCGAGCAGAGTTCAGTAAAATGTTGGCAATATTGATCTTGTCGATGCTCGCATTAAACAAAAATTAAATAAGGCTTTGAATAAAACACCGTCCACTTCGGTGACTGTTTCCCGCCCAGCGGTAGCTGTGCTGTGCGCCTGGACCCCTCACGAGAACTCTGGCCCCGGCCGCCCCCTGGCCGCTGCCACGCAGACCACGTGTGCAGCACGGACCCCTCCTGGGGGGTCACGACCTCCACCGCCTGGAGCTCGGGAGCGCGCCCCCCTGCCTCCTCCCAACGGCAGCTCTGCGGGCCACTCTTCCACCGGGCTACCGCACGGGCTCCTAGTGCAGCCCACGTCACCGTCACGTCACGCCATACGAGCTCTGAGCATGAGCAGACCCTTCCTGAAACTGAGATTCAGGTCCAGTCTCAGACACCCGCAGCTGCGCGATCTGCGTGCACACCGACCTGCACATCTTACAAGGGAGAAAACCAGGCCAGCAAGGCGAGCGGCTCATTCGAGAGGATTCGCCAGGGTCACAGCGAGCGGACACCGGAGCCGGCGTCTGTCCCACCGCACTCAACACAGGGCCGGCTTCCGCTCACTTCCACACCTGCTTGTTCCTGGCCTTGTACACAGCACAGGAGCCACTCGACAGATGACAAAAATAACGGACAGTGTGTGAGCAGGCAGCAAGGCTCGACCGAGAAACACGGATTTCAAGGTCATGTTCCCCAAGATGGCTCCCAGCAAGTGGCCTGGGGTCCCGGGCCCAGTGTGTGTGTCCTCATCTGGAAAAGCATCGACCTCTTAGCTCGCACGCTGCGAGCCCTTAGCACAGAGCCGGCCAGAGAGGACGCACACGAGGCGCTCTGCAGTCACTGTCCTGCCTCCTGGTGTCGCATTCAGACGTCTCCAACCGTACAGCGCTAACTGCAACAGGCTGTCCAACGGAGCAGCCGCTGGCGCTGGTGGTCGTTTCAATGTGAATTAAAAGTACGTGAAATAAAAGGTTCAGGCCCTCCGTCACATGAGCCACATTCCAACACCCAGTAACCCTTGGGCTAGTGGCGCCACACTGGGTGTGACAGATCTAGAGTATTCTCATCATCACAGGGACAGCTCCTGAGCAGGCTGGCAGGTGCACAGCACACTGCACACAGGTACAGCAGGTGAAGACACAGGCCGCATATGCGCACGCTTCCTTAAGCATTTCACACGCAGCAAAAATCTTCCAGTCGTGTGTGTTCAGATGTGAATTTTTGTTCTGAAACATATAATTAGGTAATCTGATGGTTTACTGTACAGAAGTCAGACAAACCCGAGATGAAACAGAAGACAGGCAAAGATAAGTGTTTGAAAAAGTATAAAACTTAAGAAATGTGGGTTTTACAGAGTGTTTGTTGGTGTCAACATATTCTTCCACAAGCAAAAGGCTCTGTAAATGTAAAGCCACTGTTTGCGTCACGTGAACACTAAACACCAGCTGGGACAAAACGTCAACATCATTACCAAGGTCAGCAGCACAGGAAACTGACCTCGCACTAACTGCCAATGCCTTGTACTCTGAACTCTAAGCTAAATGCCAAGAGCTAAAAACATACTCAACAGTTTATCATCTTTTTCTCTAAAATCCTGTATAGAAAACACAGATTCCTAGACTTCTAAGATATAACTAAATTATTCATAACACTTTGCTACTGATCACCATTCACAAGTGTTACTTCTAACATTTTCTTCTGTAAAGACAGAATCGCGCAGCGGTCGGGGAGCCACAAGCAAATCACGTGGTTCGCAGAATGAGGTGAGCACAGGCTTGCGGGTTTAAAGCCTGATGCCCCACCAGTGTTGCCCCCGGGTCACGAGGCGTGAGATACGATCGGGAGGCAGGCGGGTGACTTTAAGGATAAGAATAAAGGGCATAAACCCCCAAATAAGGTCCTTGCGACCACGAAGGTACATGTAAGCCTGGCTGAGCTGCAGAGCTAAGGGGGAAAATAGATCTAAGGGCAATTTGGAGGCAAAGTAACATGAGTAAAGTACGTTGGCAAATACTCCCAAGTGAGAGGGCGAACCGAAGAAGAGTCTTCAGAAAGAACCAGGGCTTTACCTACCACGTGCCCACACTGCTGAGTCGCTGTACAGAAGACGCCTTCCCACTTACATGTCGCCTTACATGAGCTGAACCTAAATCCAATAGTGCACAAGTTACATTTTTTCTCAAAATATTTTAGGATTAGCAGCTTTTCACAAATGCTTCCATGTTCCAAGTTAACATTCTAACGTCAAATAAAGGGTCTTCATATACCAAGACCCCGTTTACTAAAATCTTAACTAGCTATAATTAAATAAGTCCCGAAATAGAGAGTCTCCTTCAGAAACAAACTAGACGATCATTATATCCAACAGGTACCTCTAGTTCCCGAGGCAAAGCAAGACAGCACTCGGGTCTTCGTAAAGGACCAGCGCTTTCGCCCGGTCCTGCAGCCCAGACGCACTGCCCATCGACTGAACGTGCGGCGACCACTGAGACCAGGAAGAACCCGGCACCTGACAGTCCCCTCCCTCGTGCAAACGCCATCAGGGCTCCAGTTCCTAGGCACGAACTGATTTTTGATAAGAGTGGAATGTAAATCTCGTGAGAAAGACGCCCCCTCCCACCCCACTGCAGAACTACACAGAACGACACGCTTCACAGGCACGCACATGCAGAACATTCGAAGCTTTAGATGACAGACTACAGAAGTTTTACATATGTCGGAGCTGGAATTTTTGCCAAATAAGAAAAATGAGAAAGCGGTTCTTAAACCATGATGAAATTAAAGCCTACCCTGAAGAAGAATTTTCAAATAGGCCTTACTACTCACAGAATCTACGAATAGAGGTACAATGGAATATTAACAACTCATTAATATTAGTTGCAACCTGCCCGAAATACTTACCATTCATTAATCATGCTATCTACCTTCACTGAAATATTCATCGACATTTTCCTCCTACAATTAAACTAAACAATTCTATGTATCTTAGCTCTGATGTATTGTCTAATGTTAATAAAACCAAATTTTATATGCCTGGTATTTATGATATTAAAAAGAAGCAAATATTCAAAACAAAATCTGTAAGAAATAAAGACAGTAAGACCGGTCCAAATTGCTACACGTACACTCTGCTCCGTAAGGTGTAGTTTTTAATTTCATAACCATTTTCTGGCACAGCAGACACCAGAGAACAAGAGTGACAACGTCTTGGGCCCGCTGGCATCCGTACGGCAGGACGACGTGCCTCGCTGCCATCTAGACCGAGTGAGGCCTGCCGAGACGGCGCGGTCAGCTGTTCCACACCACTGCCATTTACTAAAACTTTATACACTCATCTAGTGTATTTTACTGAGCTGTTTTAATGTCCCTCAAACATGACTGTTTTTGCTGTTAACGTCCACATTTTCAAATACATTCTTAATATCTTCCTTAGGAAAAGAATGCATTACAAATGAAATCCAAAATCTGGCTATGTTCCATTTGGTAAAAACAAAATCCTGAATAAGACCAAAGGTACAATCCTCAAAAGAAAAAAGCAATTCATTGGACTTCATCAAGATTAAAGACTTTCGGCCTGTGAAAAACCCTTCCAGAGGATGAAGAGACAAGCCACAGAGTGAAAGAAAATCCCTGCACACCGCCTACCTGACAGAGGACCCGGACGTAAAATACGTAAAGCGCTTCCAAAACTCAACAGGGAAAAGCCACCAATCCAATTACAAACTGGAACAGACAGAAGAGACATTTCCTGAAGAAGATACGCGAATGGCAAATGAGATGTGTAACCTCACCAGTCACTTGGAAATGCAAATTAAGACCATGACAAGCCACCACTACACGCATGTTGATAATAACAGCTACAGTTAAAAACAGAGATAACAACAAAGGCTGGCCAGAATGAGAGACACTGGAGCTGTCACATGCTGCCAGTGGGAACGTAAAATGGCAGTTTAAAAAGAACATACACTTGGATATTCTCATCTGTGTTTTAAAAAAAATGTAAGAGCTCGGGATTCCTTAAAAAACATATACTTAGCACATAGCCCCTGGACACGCGGCAAGACCTGTGCACGGCTGGCCCGCAGCGTCACACCTACCTTCCCCACACTGGAAATGACCAGAAAGCCCTGTGGCCGGTGGCCAGTTAAGCAGTACTGCCCGCACCGGGCGCTGGTTGGCAACGACACATACAACGGCCTAAATGGATGTCGAGGGCACCATGGATTGAAAGAGGCCGGTATCAAAAATCACGCATTGAATGGTTCACTTATGTAACCTTCTCTAAGTTCAAACTATAGAGCTGGCCACTGCCTGGCGGCTGTTGGAGTTAGGGCTTCAGGGCGAGAGGGCGAATGTGACTACAAAAAACAGCACGAAGGGGACCTCTGTGGTGACGGACAGCTCCGTATTTAGATCGTGGTGGTGGTCACACACCTACATGTGATAAAATGACAGTGAACTACACACACCCACGCCAACGTCAGCTTCCTGGTTTGATATTCACTGAGGGTGTAACCATTGGTGGGGGAGGCTGGGTGAAGGGTACCTAGGTGACTCTGTACTGTCTGCAATATCTTGTGAATCTATAATTATTTCAAAATAAAAGTTTTTAAAAACGAAAGGATGAAAATGATATATCATGCAAACACTAATCAAAGGAAGCTGGTATCATTTTAGTAAATTTAATCATCATAAGCCTGCATAGAAAAAATAGTACTAGCGATAAAGAGACATTGAATGACAATAAAAGGTCAACCCAATAGCAAGCTAATAATCCTAAACTTCCATCTAAGAACACAGCCTAAAAATATACAAAGCAAAAACTGACACACTTTAAAGTAGACACAACCATAATGACGTTTAGAGATAATGCCAGTCTCTCTTAACTGATTATAGAGATGCAAACTTTGAATATGAATAAAGAAGATTAAAACTGGACAATTAAATATGACTCATCGACATACAGAGCAATGCTCTCAACAACCAAATGTACAAATACACACAGAAAACTTACTAATGTTGTTCATGTGATGAACCATAAAGCAAGGGTCAACATGTTACAAAGACTAAAATTTTAAAAGTAAGTATGGTCTCTGGCCACAGTGGAATTAAGATAAAAGTCAACTCCAACATATGACTAGGAAAGTCCCCAACCATTTGGAAATTAAGCAGCACAGTTCTAATTGGAAATGGATACAGCAGAAATGGTGATGGTAATTAGGAAATGTTTGGAACTGACCGCTAACGAAAACACCACGCATGGGAACTCGAATGCATCTATTTTTAAAAGGGGAAAGAGGGCAACGCTGGTGACCTGAGAATGCACCTGAGGAAGCCGGGAAGAGAACAGCAAGCTGAACTCCGAGGACGTCTGAGAGAAGACGAGGGGAGCCCAGAGATCGGGGCGACAGGGCGTGCACGGCGAGCAGGGCGCGGTAAGCAGGGCGCGGACGGCACTCCACGGAGAGCGCTGGCCCCGACTCGCATGGCAAGGACACGTCGGGCAAAGCCAGCTGAAGCCGTCTGCAAATACCTGTTCTGTAGTCCTCAAAAATGTCACTGGAATGAGAGGCAAAGAAGTGCTAAGAACGAGTCCAGGTTCAGGAGACGCGACGGGCATGCCGCCTGAATGGAATGCCACATCTGGCTCTGAACCGCAGCTGGCACTGGAGACGAGGGACACTACTGGGACATGGGCCTGAGGCAGACGTAAGAGACTCTGTCGGTGTAAATTTCCTGAATTTGCTAACTGTGTGAGTTACGTAGGAAAACACCCTTTTCCTAAGATGCACGCTGAAGTATTAAGATGTAGACAGGAACAAAGTGAACGACCTGGTCTGAAATGACTCCAAATGTTACCAAGATGTAAAGAGAATGACAAATGTGGCGAAGCATGAAAAATTAGTGAACCCGAGTCACGGGCCACGTGACTTCTATGCACTACTCTTGCGCTTTTCTGTAAGTCTGAACTTACCTCAAGATCAAAAGTGAATTTATTTCAAGTCTGAACTCATTTCAAGATAAAAGTTTTAAATTTCAAAAGTGAAGACAACACCAAAAGCTTGGCTCTTTGAAAAAAATAAAACTGACAATCTCCTACCAAAATTAATGAAAAAAAGGGAGAGAGACAAATTACCAACATCCGGAATACAAAAATGTGACATCTATACAGAACCTCACACATTAGCTAGGTCTGTGGTCCCCAACCTCGTTGGCAGCAGGGACTGGCGCTCCTGTGAGAATCTAGTGCCTGCTGATCTGAGGCGGAGCTGAGGCGCTGATGCTGGCGCTGGGGAGCGGCTGCAGACACGGGCAAAGCTTTGCTCGCTCGCCCGCCTCTCACCTTCTGCTGCGTGACCTGGTTCCTGACAGACCACGGACCGGTACCGGTCCGCAGCCCAGGGGTTGGGGACCCTTGCACTAGATTATAAGATAAATATAAATTTGAAATAGATAAACCCTTAAAAAGCATGAATCATCACAACTGACACAAGAATAATAAAACAAACAAACAAAAACCTGCACGGTCCAACATCTGGTAAAGGAATTAGCCTGAGAATTAAATATGCCCACAAGGAGCACTCCAAAAACACTGGCTAGTTCACCTAGAAAATGTTTTTAAAAAGCCCCAGACTCTTATTATGACATTAGTATCATGAGTCAGCAGTTTCTAAAATGTTCTTTAGCCATGAAATTCCTTCTTCTTACAGAAAGCTTACGATGGATAAGAATGACGAGGACGCAGACCGCGCTGACCCTGCTCAGCCTCACCGCCTGGCCCCATGTCGCCAACACCCGCAGGATTCCGCGGAGTCTTCTGAATCATACCTCAGGAGCTGACCCGGAAATCAAATTAGTTACAAAAACATCTGTTTGCAAACTTCTAACGGGATAACAAGAAGGATGACGAACAAGGTATTTTTCTACAGTTATTTACATTCCTCTTCTGGACAAAGGGATGTGAGTGCACGATCGTAACCAAGGCACTGACTACGGACCTTGGTCAGCAGAAAGCCTGTAGAAGCTGTAACTTGTTTGACAGACTCTGCTCAAGTCGCGACAGCATTAGTCAGCTGCAATCTCGCCCTGCCTGTCCCCAGGGCTGGCAGCACAGCCAGTGAGCGGCAGAGTGTCCCAGACATGCAACGTGCGTCCACATATCAACTGTGAAGGCAAAGCGAGCAGAGCTGATAGGGTCCCGCGCCGCGACCGCTGCCCTCGAGCACCGCGAGCTCGCTTACGGGCGTTCGTCTGCTCTCCTCCCTGGTTGCTAACCGGGGAAGCTCGCCCCACGCCAAAGCCTGGGAGCTCAATAACATGCACAGACACGGTGGGATTAGGCTGCACTCTGCAGGCCCGCGTCTACCTTTCGGGATGGGAGGGCTGTTACAGGCGGCGGAGAAAGGAACAGTTATAAAGATCGACACGGGGACCAGAGAACAGGTGCACTGCATGCCTCCCTGACGAAATCACAAATTTCCTCCGTCTTTTAAACACTGAAACACGTCACAAAAAAGTGAATGTGGCTCTCCGTCCCTTTCGAATTGGCACTGCCTGGCTTGGGCTGCCGTCTCCGTGAGGTCCCCGAGGGGCGTCTTCCTTGACCTGGTACAGAAAGCTGTCGGGAGCGGAGCTGTCAGTCCCTTCCCTGTGCCCTCGGTACACAGGAACCAGGCGCACCGGGTCACCAACCTGGCGCAGAGGGACTGCCACCCTCCGCAGAGCGCGCGCTCCGGCCGTCGTCCCCTCCGCGCGGCCCTCGCCCGCGGCAGTGTGTGGTAGTCACCTTCGTCATTCTCACAGCCTTCCTCAGACATCATCAGTGGCATTTCATCCAAACGGGCGTACTCATCTTCCAGCAGGGACCTGGGCAAAGGAGCAGAGGATAGCGTGTGAAGACGCAGCAAAGGCCTTTTTTCGGTGAGGGAAGTAAACTTTGACCACAGATTCTGACCAACCCGTGGAAATTAAAAATGTAAACGAGACTTATCTACAAAGGTGACCACTACCATGCTGTGCCGTTTAAACGTGCACTCAAAAAGCATGGGAAAACTTCAATAGCAACGGTCACATGTGGTTAAACACATGACTAAGTACCATATTGTCACCAAAACAATGAGGTAGTAAGACAAGACCTTTTGGTGATGATAAGTACGTTAGAAGCAGCAGGGGCTTATTCCACACCTCTTTTTTAACACCTTACTCCACCAAACAAAATGCTACTCAGCGTAGCCTCTCCATGTGATCTCTACAAACAACTCCAATACTGTCCGCACCATCACACGACTGCCCTACAGCAAGCGACAAACCATTTTAGATGACTTAGGCAAAAAATTATATGATCTGTGAACAGACATAAAGCAGAATTAATGTCTCCTCTTAATTCCTTTTTTTATTCTCTGTACAACACCACTTCTTTTTAAAAACAGTCAACTAGAAACTGAATATTTATACAAAATGCAATTAAAATTCAAAATACCACTTAAATATAATACAGTATGCAAAATGAGATTTTTAGTCTTTTTCATTAAATTCTTTCAGGGACTGTTACATTTTAGCAAAAGTCACAATCTTATCAACTTTGAAGCTGGAAAAGCAGTACAATGAGTCTGAAAGATAATGAACATAAGCAACCTCATGTTTAGTAACCTCGACTTGAGAAATGCAGCCTTTGAACTGGCAAGCAATTTATTCCATTTCCAAAGCAATTTTCCTATTGTACTCAAGATTTTACCTCAGTATTTAAAAACAATAAGATGATGAATAATGGATTTTTTCAGAGACAGGCTAAGCAGAAAATCTTAAGTGTCTTTGTTGCCTGGTGTCATACACACTTAATTGGTTTGTCACTCAAGAAAAATCAACGTTTCCAGCAATTAAGTATAATTCTGGAAACATATTTTTAAAACGAGTAAAAACAATGTGAACAAAGACGACAGAACGGATGATACCAAACCCAAGAGTACTGCCATATGAGAAATGAAGACAGCTATCTTAACGGCTGCCAAAGGTTTAAAGAAAATTAGGAATTTTCAACAAAACGCTCAAGTTCTAGAAGGTGCATAATTTACATGTATCCAAGTAGAAGTAGATCAATATAATAACTGGCTTAAACTCACAGTTTTATCTTAAGCATCTAACAGCCTTATTGATTCCATTTTGATGGGGAACATTTCTGAGACGTTAACTGATATTAAAGAGAGTAAAACATTTAAAATATGTCTAATGCTTACACCTTCTTCAGGAAAGATGAACACTTCCCCCTTGGCCTGCACGTTAATAAAGCACGAAAGTGCTATAACAAAATGCGTGCGTTTCCTTCATCACATACGGCTTCCGAGGCGAACGGCCACTGACGAGTCCTTAACAACAGCAAAAGCACACGAAGGGCCACAGACCCTGGGACTCGCGTCCGCGCGGCAGCAGCGGCGGAAGGGGCCGGTGAAGAACACGCGGGGACCCGAGGCTGAGGCGAGGGCAGCGCCTGGGCCAAGGGCCCCCGAGCGGGAACTGTGCACGCGGTAACCTCAGAGCCACTCACTCCTTTTCTAAGATGTCCTGTAAGAAACCTAGAAACCAATTTCTTGACATAATAAATTTCAGAAACGCTATACGTAAGTTGAGACAAACCTTTAAACTCGAGTTAGTGGTGAAATACCTAATGCTATGTCAAGGCCAATCCAGAAATTCAAAGGTAAGTAGGCCAGGTAGCATGGGACAGTTGCCTAACACTGTCGTATTCCCGATCAGCAACTCCATCCCGCGCTCAGACAGTCAGCTGCGGAAAACTGGGCCAGACAGCTCTATTCCCGCAGGCCCGCGCAACGCCGGCAACCTGAAGGGACTACAGGTCCCCTTGAAAGGTAACTCTACAGACCTTAAGAACAGCCCTGAGTCCAAGAAGTCCTGGGCCCGGGCGCTTTGATAAACGCTGCCTTAAGAATTGGTGTGTAGTCTAGAAAGGCTTTTCAACTATAAGCCATCACAGCAAAGAAAAAGTTTCATCTTTACAACTAATAAAATATTTTTAGATAGTTATCACAGTTAGAAAAATTTTTCAGATTTAAAGAAAATTGCATATAGACACTGAATAAGAAAACTAGCATTAAAAAAATTTGTCTTGCCTCTAGCAAGAAATACGTTAGAGATAATCAGACAACAGCCATCTGTTCCCAGCATGAGTCTCTTTAAACACTAAAGTTTAACTATTATAAGACTGCAAATACCTCTAGGCAGGGCCAAAAGCCACACTGCGAGGAAGCAAGAAAAAAGTACTAACAGACATTGATAAACGAAATACCGTCCAGTGTCACTCTCCTTCTATTAAACTTGGAAGATAATTTGAATGACACAGGCACCATTTAAAAGACAAATAAAAAACATCAAATTAAGAAATACTTAACTTTTACTCACATATTCATCATGCAAGAAGAGAAACTGATGCCTTGCGTGACTGTACAGAAAATGACCTTAACAAGTAATTGCATTCCTAGGGAACTATTAAAAACTATTTGTGATACACAGCATTTCATTTACCTAATAACATATTTTAAAAAAACAAAACAAAACAGGAAAATCGTCATCCTTTATAACATAGAAAACAGTGTAATATTTATTTTTTTTGACATTAAACCATATTCAAAACACATCTAATTCTTCCCCTGGAAATCTTCATAAAATAAAAACCCAATGATAAAAATTTTTAGGTCAGTTGGAACAATTTACCAACATTATATTTTAAATACATTGTGTCCTAAACTGGTACGATCATAACGAAACAAAATCATTTCACTTCAAGAAAAACCTGAGAGCCTTGAAAATATACTGCAAATCCTTGTATGTAATGAGCACAAATGATGTTCACGTGGTCCAGGAAAGAGGCTCTCAAAATTCACACAGCGAAGCCCATATCCACGCTGCTTTTCTAACAACCGGTGAGCTTTCAACGGCCAATACAGAGAAAAAGGCCTCACGATATAAACTTGTTTTTGAAAATATAAGACTATCCTCACTTCTAGTTTTTACTTTTTAGTTGTATTCTAATATTTAGCATAATAGAAATGTTTTTCCTCAAATAGGAAAACTAGAAAAAATAATTTTTTATAAAGCTTATTCACAGTTTCAAAGTATGAAATTTGTGATTTACTATACAGTAACTCAAAAGTACACTTAAAAATGGTTGGTTTTGTTATGTGCATTTTACCACAATAAAAGAAAATTAGAGAGGGGCGGGGGCAGGGAGAGGAGGGCGGGCGGTGGGCGCAGGGCCCCCTTCCCAGAGATGCCGTGTGGTCTCTGTGCAGACACTAAAACCACGACCTTTACACTCCGAATGGGAGCCTCGCACGGTACGTGAACTGCATCGGAAAAGCTGTGAATGGGTGGACGAAGGAATGAACGAGACTTTAAAACAAAAAGAGGGAAGAGAAAAGAACAAAGGCAAATCGCTCCTTCCTTCCAGCTTCAGACCAAGACCCAGCAGACGCCCCGTCCCCCACTAAACACAACGACCACCCTGGAAGTGACCTGTGGAAAGGTGGAGAGAAGGGGGGTGGCCAGGGGGGACCTCTGGCTCCAGGAGTGACCCCACAGGGAGGCTCCGTGTCCTCCTTCTGCCTACGTACCCCGCACTGCGTGCTAGAGTCAGTGCGCAGAGAAGCCACGGGCACAACCCAAGAACAGCCTGGTCCCTCCTGCCGAGGCCCAGGAAGGGCAGCCCAACAGGAAGGAGACTTTCAGGTGGCAACTACCTGTCCCCCAACATGACACGACTGAGCACGGCCCCACACAGGGCAGCAGACATGGGGGCAGCCTAGATGCCAACGCGCCCAGCTGTAGGGTGACGCCCCCACCGCCCTGACGCTGTCAGGGAAGGCCCAGGTGGGGCATGGGGCAGGGACTTCACCCCTGTAACACTGTGGGGCTCACAGGGGTCTCAGACCTCCTCCCAATCCACAGAGGAGGCAGGCCTGGCCACCCGACCATCAGAAGAGGCCACAAGAGAAACAGGAAGCCTGACCACCACCCAGAGGTAACAGCCCCGCTACACCATGTCCAAAGTCACAGCGTCCACTAAGCAGACACTCCTCCCCTTCCTAGACACGATGGTGTCAGCAGAGCCCAGTGGGGATCCTCTGACCCCACCTCCACCCAGCGGTAACGGAGCACCTCTCAGGTGTCAGAGGAGCTGTGTAGGAAACCTGGCCTGTCACCCATCTGGCAGTCACAAGGTGGCGTCACCCACATCCCCCCCAAAGTGGTGTCAGAGGAGGCCCAATAAAACAGAAGACTGAAATAAGGTCCAGCGCCTCATGGCATAACACCCAAACTGTCCAGGACACAATCAAAAATCACTCATTATATCAAAAACCAGGAAAATCTCAACTCGATCGAGAAAAAAGAATAAACAAGTGACAACATCAAAACGATGCATATGTTAAAATTATCCGACAAGGATTTTAAAACATCCGCCATGGAAACATTTCGATGGGCAATTATGAACATGCTTGAAGCAAATGAAAAGAAATAGAAAGTCTCAACAAAGAAACAGCTAATATGAAGAAGAATCAACCAGAAATTCTGAAACTAAAAAAATATAGTAACATTAAAAAATTTAATAGGTAGGCTCACCAGCAGAATGGAGGAGACAGAGGAAAATTTAATGAACTTGAAGATGGAACAACAGAAATTGCCCAATCTGAACAGAAAATGGACTTAAAACAAATGAGCCAAAACTCAGGATCAAATGAGACTAAAGATCTCACAAGGTGTCACGAGAGTATAAGAGATGAAAGA
>NW_006436810.1:18447204-18452464 GCF_000325575.1 Pteropus alecto | reverse complement strand
AAGAGTGTGGGGCTCAAAAGGTTTTCAAACAAATGGCTTCGAATTTGACAAAAGATATCAATTTATGCAGTCGCGCGCCACTTAATGACAGGGCACGTTCTGAGGAATACATCGTCAGGCTATTCCGTTGTGCCAACGTCACAGAGGCACATACACGAACCTAGATGGCAGAGCCAACTACACACCTAGACACATGGTATAGCCTATTGCCCTGCAGGAGAAGAGTCATTTTCCCTCTACTCCTCTGGGTTCTTGGCTGAGACCTGCTGTAATAAAAGATAATAATTAACAGGAGAAAAACAAACAAAAGTTTAATAAGACATATCCCTCCTGTATAAATGTCTCCCCAAGAAAGCTGAGTAACTCACCAGAAATGGCTAAAGCCAGGCCCTTAACTACCACCTTCGGCTGAAGATGGAAGATGCTGGGGTGGGGGAAGTCAGCTACGGGAGGTTCCCAAGGAGAGCACATGACAAATGTAAACTTGTTCTAAAGGAGACTCGAGTCCTGTCTTCCTCACAGACAAGAGTTTCTAAAGACAGGATCGCGGCCCTCTTCCTAAAGCAGCAGAAGACACCCTTACACATGTCAATAAGTGTCCTTTACCAAGGCTAGCTACTGGTTTTCAGAGCTTCACCCATGTCTGCTGTTTCTTAAAATTAACCAGCCTAAAATCATCCTCATGACTAAGAAATATGTTTTTGGGTGACAAATCCTGTTCTCCTACGGCTCCTGGGCTACACATTTGTACAGCATGTTACTGTACTGGGTACTGCAGGCAGCTGTGACACAGTGGCATATATCTGTGCAGCCATTGAGCTTCAATGTTGAGATGGCTAAGACATCACTAGGCACCAGGGATTTTTTAGCTCCATTATGGTCACGTGGAGCCATCGCCCTCTACATGGTCTGCCACTGACTGAAACACTGCTATCCAGCACATCGCCGTAGATGCAACACGCTAAGTAAACCCCAACGGAATGAACTCAAAGAAAGCATGTCAAGACCCGTAATAATCAAACTACTGAAAACTAAAGACAAAGAAGAAAGCTCGAAAGTAGTAAGAAATGACATCTTACTTACGGAGGAAGAAACATTCAAACGACACCAGATTGCTCATCAGCAAGCACTGGAGCCAGAAAGTGACATAAGCTTTTTCAAGTGCTGAAATAAACTGTCAACCCGAAGGTGTGTATCTGCTGAAATTACCCTTCAGCAACAAAGGGAAAATGAGACATCTTCTGATGCAGGAAAAATAAAGAAAATTTGCTTCCAGCAGATCTAACTTAAATAGAATAGTTCAGAAATTGTTAGAACAGAAATAATAAAATACGGAATTCTGGGACATCTGGAAATAAGGACAGAAATAGCAAAACTACATGTCAGCACAACAGGCTTTCCTTTTCTTTTTATAAATTATGTTTAAAAGATAAAGCAAAAATTATAATATTGTCTGACATTTGGTTCTAACTGTAAGGAAAATATTTATGTACTTTTATGTATGTAAAATATGTATATGATTTTACGAGAAATTACATTACCTATAGAGAAAATTAAAGGATGTAAAAAGGTAAGGATTCTACTCTGTGCTCAAACAGATGAAATATTGACCACTATATTGTGATGAGTTATGTATGTATAATACCTAGACATATCATTAAATAATACCTATGCAAAGAAATATACTGAAAACCACCACAGACAAATCAAAATGGAATTTAAAAAAAATGTTCAAGCAATCCACAAGAAGGCAGGGGAAAAAAGAAATAAAAAACACAGAAAACAAAAAGTAAAATGGCAGGCATAAGCCTTAACTTAATCATTACACTAAACGTAAATGTTCTACATACATCAATCATAAGACAGAGATTAGCAAAGTGAATAAAAAATATAAACCAACCATATGCCATCTATGAGAAATTCACTTCAAATATAAGTAGATTAAAAGTGAAAGGATGGAAAATTATATGCCAGGCAAACAATCAAAAGAAAGCAGGAGTGATTAGAATAAAGTCAGAAAAAGTAAACTTCAGAGCAAAAAATTTACTAGACAGACAAGGAAATAATGATAAAAGTGTCAGTCCATCAAGAACACAAAGCAATCCCAAACATGTACACATCAAAAAACAGACCCAAAAAACATGTGATGCAAAAATTGACAAAAGGAGAAGTAGACAAATCCACAATTACAATTAGATGTTTCAACAACCCACTCTCAACAACTGATAGAACCACTAGATAATAAACCAGCAAGATGGAACTCAGCACCATTAGCTAACAGGATCTGATCAACATTTCAGATTCAACAACAGCACAATACACTTTCTTTTCAGGGGCCTTGGAATTCTTACCTATATAGACAACACCCTCAGTCACAAAACAAACTGCATGAAATTAAAACAAGTGAAATCACATAAAAGATGTTACGTGACCAAAGGAATCCCGCTAGAAAAGATATATAAATAGGACCCACATTTTCCTACCATATTTGACAGAATGTCCAGAATACAATCAAAAACCATCGGTCATACCAAGAAAGAGAAAATTCACAATGTGAATCAGAAAAGACAATCAACTGACACCACAATTAAAATTAATTCAGATACTGGAATTGTGTTACAAATATTTTAAGCAGAAAACAAAAATGCTTCACCAATCAATTACAAATTCTCTTGCAACAAATAGAAGTTATAAAACTGAAAACTACGATAGTAAAAATAAAACATCACTGGGTGGAATCACAGTAGAGTGAAGACGACAGAGGACAGAATTGAGGAACTTAAGAACAAGTCAACAGAATTTACACAATCTGAACAACACAAAAAAATGAGACCAAAAAAAAAAAAGTCTAAGGGAATTATGAGACACTAACGAAGATGCAACTTTTGTCCTGGAAGGAGAGGAGAGAGTAGAAAGGAAAGAATGCTTGGAGAAATAACAGCTAAAAACTCCCTAAATTGGGTTAAACCAAAACCAACAGATTCAAGAAGCTTAAAGAACACCAAACAACACAAACCTGAAGAAATCCCCACCAAAATAAATCATAATTTAATCTGAAAACTAAAGACAAAGACAAAACTTGAAAGCAGCCAGAGAGAGATGACATGTTACCTATAGAACACCAATCCAATGACAGCGGACTTCTAATCAAAAACCAAGAAGGCTGGAAGAAAGTGAAAAAAGTGTTTTCAAGAGCTAAGAAAAGAACTGTCAATCAGGAATTCGACATTCAATAAAACTATCCTTCTGGAATGAGACGGAATAAAGACATTCTAAGATAAAAGAAACGAAAAAAGAGAATCCCAGAACAATAGAAAGGAAGGAAGAATAACAGCAAAAACGTGGGTACATACAAGAGACCATCCTTATCATCATGCGTTTTACAAATTACGTTCAACGATTTAACCAAAGTATAACACCATCTGATGCTCAGAAATGATTTTAAAGAGTGAGGGAAGAAGGTGAGTAAACGCAATGAAATGAAGTGAGGGTTCCACCCTTCAATCCACCTGATAAAACACCGATACCAACACACCATGGTAAGTCACGTGCATACTGCAACACCCAGAGCGAATACTACAAAAACTACACAAAGACTCTAAACTCAAAAATACTAGCGATATCAAAAAAAGTTCAAGTAACCCAAAGGAAGGCAAAATGAGAACCAGAGGAACGAGAATTAAAAAAATAATAAAAACCCAGAAAACATAATAAAACGGTGCACTTAAGCCCTAAGGTATCAATAATTACCTTAAATGTAAGTGGCTTAAACAGCGCAATCAAAACAGAGATGAGGGAGTTCATGATGGAAAACGCTACTCCATAAAATAATCACTTCATTCAACAACAGAATCCAACGACATAGACTGAAGGCGCACACAAGCAGCAGGAGTGGCTATGTTCCTATCTAACAGCCCTCAAGCCAAGAAAATTACCAGAAACAAGGAGGAACTTCAGAGCATCCTCAATGTGTGCCCACCAGACAGAGCCTTAAATAAATGCAGAAAGTGACAGATGCAAACTGCTGACGAAACCTACAGTGCAACAGGTAGCACATCTCCAGACCATGGTCCCCTAAAACCAGCCCCTTGGTCACCGCTAGTGCAAGTCCTCGTCCAGGCAGCAACAGGCCGGCAGGAGAAACCGAACTTCTGCGGAACCCATCTCGTCGAACACTAAACACGGACGGGCTTCTGGAACCCTCGACGACCCCGGAAGAAATAGTATTAGCCCCTATTAACAGCCGAAGAAATTAGGGCTCGGTTTCAACAAGCCACCCAAGACCAAAAGGCTCGTGAGCGGACCTGGACTCGCGCGGGGTTCACGCCTGTCAACCGCCACAGACCCGAACCTCCTAACGCCCCGGTCCCGAAGCCATTGCACGGAAAACCCGCCTTTCCCCACTGTGCATTTTCATTGCTCCCACGATTCCTCGGGAAGAAAACTTCGAAAACTACAAAAGGCACTACTTCCCCTTTTTATAAGTTTCTGTTTCTAATTACTCTACCATTTACAAAATGGAGTCTTCTTCTCTTTGGGTGAGAAAGAAGTTAAATGCTTAAGCCAACTAGGAAATGAGGCTTCCGTTTTAAATCAAAGGTCTGCACATTTTCATTCTCCCACTAAACTGTGGTCCCGGGAAACAATTTAACCTGCCCGAGTCTCCGTTTCCAATTCCTAAAAGCAAAACTTCTCAAAAAAATACTTTGTAAATGCATGTTTAAAAGGTGTCTTCACTTGCTCTTTGCACTTATGAAACTCAGTGATTTTCCAGAAGGTCCGCATTCTCAGCTGCGAGCGGGCCGCACCCGCCCGGCCCACCGCGCACGCAGGACAGCACGTTTCGGACACTAGTCATCTTGGCTGGACGTCTCGCGCGCCGCTCGTGCGAGCTGCACCCCTGAACCGGGTATAGTCTCCTCTTCCAGTGAGCACGACGGGCAGAGCCGGCGGCGCCTCCCCGTGTGGCCCTGACCCTGCGCCCCGAAGCCTTTCCCAGAGGGCTCACGCTCTGCCGGCCCACCGCCGGGCTGTGGGGGCGGACCGTACCTGGGCAGATCCCGCCTGGGCGGACCCCACCTGGGTGGACCCTAACCTCAACCGACACCCATCTGGGCGGACCCGACCTGAGCGGGCCCCACCTGGGCCGACCCCCCACTAGGCGGATCCCACCTGGGCGGACCCCACCTGGGCAAACCCCCCCACTAGGCGGATCCCACCTGGGCGGACCCCACCTGGGCAGAACCCCCACTAGGCGGAT
>NW_006436810.1:18427410-18446500 GCF_000325575.1 Pteropus alecto | reverse complement strand
ACAGACGCACTGCTTTCACTTTTTACCGTCGTGTCCGGGAGCTCTCACCTCCCTGCCCGCGGCCTCTGACCCTCGTCACCCAGGGATAGAGGCCCCGCCCCCCGCCCTGCATGCCCTGCATGCCCTGCCCTGTCGCGCGGACCCTCTTCCTCACCCCGACCTCAGGGCGAAGCAAGCCAGATCCAACACTATTCGTACGTCGTCCTCGCCCCTCCGTGCTTTGGAGTTCTGGTAGTTTTCATTCCTACTTTCTCATTCCGTCGTCTACATGCAAATACGCTCCGCTTTCTCCTGTACTCAAACTTCTCCCGTGTTTCACTATTTCCTAAGATTCCTTTATTCCCATGAATTGCCTCCAGAGAGTGCTCTAACAGTCAAGTCTCCAGAGAGTTCTGAACTTTGGTGTCATGGAGTTAAAGATGGTTAGTAATTTATAGCTCAGAAATTCCATCTGAACTCAGATTTTTTAAATTCGAGGTTTTCTTCATGGCCAAATACGTGGTCGGATTTCTAAACTATAAATATACATATATATTTATGTAGGTTTTATATTCCAAGATTATAGCAGTGCTACCCGCCAGTCACCCTTCCGCCCATAGCTGGGCGTTTCCGTAGCGTGCCACGGGAACTTGGAAGGGGGCGTGGTCTGTTTTAAGACAGTGCTCGCCATTCAGTCACATGTTCTGAGAACGCTCACTCTAAAAGAGCCCCTAATGTCTCCCATTTGTTCTAGGAAGCAGCTAGCCGCCCCCCCCCACCGCCCCCTAACATGGAACAATGTCCTCAAACTGCTCGCTTGACCCCTTCAACCAACCAAGGACTGTCAGAAGTACCTGAAGCCCTACGCGGCTGTCAGCAACAGTGGGGTGGTGGTTGGTGAGTTTGGTTGCTTGGTTTGTCCTACGCCAGGTAGGACAGCCCAACCAAGCCCCTGGAGTCTCACGCCATCACCTGCTTCCAGACCCAGAAATAAGGCAAAGAAGAGGTCTGTGCAGCTTCTCATGTAGCAGAGCACAAGCCCACCCGAAAACTCAGATTGCGCTTAGCTCGACTCACTGTTTATTAATTAAAAATTCCCCAGTTGGTGAAATTACATGTTAACTTGAAGATTTTTGCCAAATACTTTCTGTCCAGTAAGAAAATATAACCCCTAAGGATATAGTTGGTTGTTCTTTAGGATGTTAACCAGTTTGGTATATAGCCCCGCAATCTGACCCTAATATTCCTCCATGAAATCGCCTGTATAACCCCAAGCCCTGAAATACAATCCAAATCAGCCCTGATATCTTACTCATTACATCTTCCTTCATGATCTTTCCTCTCATTTAGTGAGTTGAATACAGTTTTTGGCACTTGTTCATTATCTGCATGAGAACTTTTCTGCCTCTTCAAAAATTATACTTTGGCAAAAGACCAATCTTCAAACATTAAAGAACTTTATGTATTTTAAAAATGGATGGCAGCAAGTATCAAATCATTGTGGAACTTAAATGCCTTTGGATACATTTGAAAGAGTGATGTCACAGTTCTGTTTTTAAATGTAAATACTATGCCCCCCAAAATGCATCGTTTGTATCTATTTACATTTCTAATGAAAACTTTTAGCTGTCAGAATAAAATGTGTGAAGGGATACATACTTTCCAAAATTCTTTTAGGGGGTCAATGAGCAGAAGAGTTTGCAGACTGTTGTTGTAATGCGCGGTTAAAAAAACTACCATAAAAGATGAATCTTGTAAAAGGAGATCTCTAAATGCACCTTAAAGGTCAGTTTCAGCATTCATCATTTCTCATTGATGCTTTCTTAGCTCTGCTCTCATGAAAGTCTCCCTGGAGAGAGATGCATGCTCCGTCACAGCAAATGGGGATGGAAGATGTGAACATGTCAAAAATTATTGTTATTCCTATCCCTCTCGTCCACAGACAAACTCAGAATATCTTGGCGTGGAACAAAATAACAGGATTTCCAACATCGTGTTTTACTCTTTGAATAGAAGTATATTTAGAAGGAGAACGATTAAATATCCTCCAGATTTTTAATAAAGGAGAAAAATGTAACTGCAATAGAATGAGGTTTTTATTTCAACTGACCACACAATGCTCACATCAATTCTAGCAAGTTCATAATTTAAAAAACAAAATTTTGGGTAGAAATTTATTCTACGTTCTCATTTTCTGAAAAAAAATTTAAGTCAACCACAAAAATTTGCACGCGAGCGTGCGTACATGCGTACATGCAGGTAGTGAGTGGGTGTGGGTACACATGGCATTTATGTGACACATGCAACTTCAGTCATGCCCGAGAAAGCCCGAGAACTTAGAGTTTTCTGTTGCTTTGATTAGGCTGAAGTGCATTTAGATCGATGTATTTAAAGGATTCAAAGTGTCCTCAAGCCATTCCTTCAATTACTGCTCTGTAATGTACCATAGATGTTGGGGCTCTCTCACCCTGGCCGACTAGTTGGTCACCATCCCGAGTTTCAGTGTCCCATTTGTGAAATTGATGGCCACGGAGAGTAAATGAAGAGATTTGCTGTGGACACCCACCAGGCCGAGCCTGCCAGGCAGGTGCCTGGGTGCTCCCCACTGTGGGCCCGCCCCCCAGCCCGCACGACCACCCCCTGCTGGAGCCCGCCCCTCCTCCCCGCCCATGTGGCCCTGGCCCACACGCCCTGCCATAGCCACAACCCCCGTGCCATCCTGACCTGTGCTGCCTCCTGTGCCCGAAGCGGGCTCCTGAGACGCCTCCTGGAACTCCTTCTGGTCCCAATGGCCCCATCTCCCAACTCCGTGCTGAGGGCTGCTGCCTTGCCACAGCCAGCCCGGCAGGGACACTGCGCACCGGACGAGACAGTGGGAGCCGTTAGAGCTGCGCCCACGTCTGACAAACCCTTTCTGCCGGGCGTCCGGCCGCTGGTTTCAACGCACAGCCTGGCCCAGCACCCTGTCCCACAAGGCTTCCCTGCCCGGCAGCGTCTCCGGGGCCGGTCGGTGGCCCTCTCCACTCTCCGCCATTTCCTGTTCGCCGCCTGGACTTGGTCATCGGCGATGAGCTCTTGGAGTCCCGTGGAGGGACGACCACCGCTTGGCTCTGTTGACAAAGCGCTGTGGGAACAGACAGCCCTCCCTGTCCACTATATGCTACTGAGTCCACAGTATACAGACCACTTATGTCCCCCTCGGAACCCCAAGATCTCCTGCGTTTCCTAGCCATTACCGTGTGGAAAGCCAGCAGGCAGGTCTCCTGCGTCTCCTGCAACACCCCAGTGTGTGGGGTGCGGTGTACGGGAGCTGCTCACCTCGCCCTTCCCAGCTCAGTCTCAGGGGCGATGCACCTCAGGCCCACAAGGACTGCCGTTGCCAGTCCTCGAAATCACACCTCTGCCTTCAGCGGGGATGAGCGGGGCTGCATCCGACGTCCCTACCTCGGCGTTGATAGGTCCCACTCATTCATATCTGCCTCCTCTCGCACCCCAGGCTGCGTATGCGGGAGGGGGGAAGCAGCAGTTATCCACAGCAACTTCGTCAGGTATAGGGAGCTGCGTATTAGACACCAGTGCTTGTTCTTGGCCGTGGCCCCATCTGCTCTGCGCACAGCAGTGTGCCCTTCTTCCTGGGAAGGATGGGTGCGACTTGTCACCACACCAATTATTCTGTACTTGCTGTCGATATTCTTTCATCACATAAATTACTTGTACTTATTATGCTGAGGGCAGTTTCCATGAAAACTTTACATTGTGAAATCTTAGTTTAAGGAGTCCAAGAGGACTGGCTATCCTTAAACAGCGGACACAGGACTGTGGCCCTGATTACACGCGCCCATGACTGTTTTCTAGAAGAAAAGCCAGGACTTCCGGGGCCCGTTCGCTTGCAGGCCTGTGTAGATGTGCTCCACGTCTCCGCCTGGCTGCCACCCTGCGTGGTGGCCAGGGCGCTGGCACGGCCTGGCTCTGCATCCAGGCGGGACAAGCAGGGACGCGACAGGAGGAGGCCGCTTCCCAACGTTACTTTCAGAATGTTTAGGGCTTTATTATAAAAACCGGTCCCTGGTGCCAGAAAGGTTGGGGACCACTGATGTAAAAGATGTTGTAAAGAGCAAGAAAATGGACATGTCAAGGCGCTTTCCCCTGGGTGCCTACCGCAGGGCCGGGGCTGGCA
This sequence comes from Pteropus alecto, assembly GCF_000325575.1. Taxonomy (NCBI): domain Eukaryota; kingdom Metazoa; phylum Chordata; class Mammalia; order Chiroptera; family Pteropodidae; genus Pteropus; species Pteropus alecto. Next base: position 18,442,344 of record NW_006436810.1, on the reverse strand, counting down.
GGAAGGCCACAGAGGAAGGTGGTCTGTTGGTACCTGTCACAGAGCAGCTCGGGGCGGGAGGCCGCGTGACGCTGCACAGAGCCCCCAGGGTAAGAACGCTGCTCGACAAGTGTCCTCTGGTGTTTCTAAGCCCTTCAGAACGAGGGAGACACAGACACACACACTGCAGGCTCATGCTGCTGCTACTCTCTGGAGTTCCACGGGCCTGCGTGGCACCGTGACGAGTCGGGTTCAACAGACTTTGAGCCATTTTCAGTGACGTGGTATAAATCGCTTCTTTTTTAAAAAAACTTTTCCAAATTGGATGAGTGACGAGTTAGTGCACTACCCACAAACTGATTTAAAGACAGAATCTCAGTGTGACTGTGGGAACATGATACCAAGGACAGCAACTATTGCAATAATATGATAATTTCGCATGTGGACGATAAATTTATTGTGTGTAAAACTACCTTCACGAGAAATTTCTGAACTTAATTCCTACTGTGAGAACAGAAAATATATTGACTAATTAGTGATAATTGTTGCATTGGTTGATACATTAGAGAAATTCGAAAGGCCTGAAAAAGTAAAAAGATAACCAAAATATACACAAGATAAAGATTTCTAATTAAAAATAACAGCAAACGAGAATTGTAAGCTCGTCAGGAAATACAACTGACCGTTCTTCTCAGATCGGATAGACTTTCTTGCACTTTAAACCCTGTGTAATAAGAGGTGGGGTGTCTTTGAAGAGACAGCAACGCAACACGTCCTGCGTCGGGCAGCACTTCAAGGGGTACAGGGTCGCCGTGTGGGGGAAGCAATGCATTAAAATGTATGCACACATGTGCGCGTGCATGTGTGCACGTGGGCATGTGTGTGCGTGCGTGTGCACGTGGGCATGTGCGTGCATGGGTCCATGTGTGCATGTGGGCATGCGTGCATGTGTGTGCGTGTGTGCACGTGGACATGTGTGTGTGTGCATGGGTGCATATGTGCACGTGTGCATGCGTGTGTGCACACGCACACACGTACTGTAAATGAAGATGTGTGGCAGCTGTTAGAAGATGCACACTTAGGACGTGCCCAGAAATGCTTGACTGCGGAGGCCGACTGCCATCGTCATAGCTCCATGGACGAGCGAGATGGCGACCCCTGCACCATCACGTGGTCACGTGGAGCACAGGGGGCCGGTGCGAGATGGCGACCCCTGCACCATCACGTGGTCACGTGGGCACCGGAGCACAGGGGCCGGTGCGCGTCCTCACACGGGCACTGGAGCCCTGGGGGTGCGGCAGTGACAGGGCCTTCTCCCAGACCCCATTCAGGCGCCGTGGCGGCTTCTGACGGGGCTTCTTTCCCGCTGCTTCTCATTAGGAGTAGCATTTTAAGTTGCAGTATAAAAAAGTTCTTGCTCTAGGTATATAGCTGTTAACATTACAACGAAAAATCGTCTTTCACGGACCACGTGGTGTGCGACTCTATTTATGCAGAGCGTGTGGCGCTGGCAGACGCGTGGAGCCAGCCGACATCGAGCAGCAGGCGGGGGCCGGGGTTCGGATCGCCCACGCGCACCCGCATCTTTCTGGGGAGACGGACACCCTCGCAAATGAGACTGGGAGGCAGCCGCGGCGCTCTGTGCGTACGCTAGGACACTGGATCCTACACTGCAGAGGAGTGAATTCTTTGGTGTGTAATCTCCACCTCAGTGAAGACGTGAAGCAAGGGCCCCTTCTGCTGAGCATCTGTGGGGCCCCGGCCTCCTCTGATGTCATCATTTACTTTAGCAGCCCGCCCGCCGGCCGATATTTGGTCCAGTCTCTGTGATGGGTTGTTTGTTTACAGCTGAGCAAGTTTCCGGGCAAAATTAAACGTTTGAATTAATTGTGTGCAAAACGCATGGATGCATTGATGTGTCCTTCATGTCAGATGCAAACATGTTTACTGGCTTTCATATTTTAAAACCAAAAGGATTGGTGTACTGCATTTAGATATTTCACGGCAGAAAATGTGACGTTTACTCATTCCAGATGCTGCCTGATTCTACAATGTTAATCTGACAGGAAAACGCAAAGTTACAGTCCAACATTCTGCGGTCACTACGTGTCCAACAGCTTCTCCCGCCATTGTGTCACTTTCTGATGTCTGTGCAGAGAGCCGACTCCCGCACTGCAGGCTGGCTGTGCTCGGGAACAAGGCCGGAGCGCTGGCATCCCAGGGCCTGACGCCTCAGTGGCACAGGCTGGCCGTCTTGGGGCCCCAGGGCTTGCTCGGGCCCAGAGTCATGTGATCGCCCCACCTCGCGTCCCTGGCCTGTAGCCCTTTGTATTTAAAAGCCATACTCAAAGAACTGACTTTTAACTGAACACAGGGAGTTTCATACCCCCAGAGCTGTTTCCAGCCCTTGCCCACTGCGCCCGCCTGGTCCCTGATCCTGGTACCAGCGGCCATTTCCCTTCCAGTCCTCCCTTACCCACCACCCAGACTCCCCTGCCAACCCCCTGTGTCCCCAACTCTGCACCAGCCAGGGAGGGCCATTGACAGTCCCTTGAGCGAGACTTTTATGAACTATTTTACATTATAAACACCAATCTAAGCAGTAGGTTCACATGCTGAGTCCAAGCTTCAAACTGCGTCAAGGCCAGTGTGTGGGGTCGCAGGCTGACTGTGAGGGGCTGTGGTGCCGCTGAAGGCGTGGGGAGAAGCCCTCGGCCGCCTGAGCCCCACACCTGCCTCCGTTTGCCTGCCCTCCCGCAAACCTCCTCGTGTCTCCAGCTCCGCCTCAAACCCAGCGTCCCTGCACGCAGTGCTCGGCCCTTCCCACCCCAGCCGCTGCTAGGATCGCAACCCAAGGCCCCTTTCGAATGCCACCACCTTCACGAGTATCCTGTGCTGCAGACTGACTGTTTGTGCCCCTCGACCGCATGCTGAAACCTAGTCCTCAAGGTGGGCGTGGGGGTGACTAGGTCGTGAGTGCAGCCCCCTTGGGGTTGGTGCCCTCTCGAAGGGCACGGGAGCCTGCGCCTCCGCCTGCCCTGCGAGACGCAGCGGGAAGGCGGCGTCTGTGAAGCAGAGGGTCAGCCCTCCCCAGACAGGGACCTGCCCAGGCCTTGGCCCTCCAGCCCCAGAACGGGGGGACCACACGTCCGTGGTCTAGGAGTCCGTCCGCGGCGCCCCGGTGTGGCCCGCACTGCCCGGGACGCCGTGTGGGGTCCTCCCGACTGGACCTCTTTCTGCTCTGAACCCCATGGCTCTGGGCGACCGCCCCAACCCAGCCAAATCCACACTCTGCTCGCTGTGTCCTGTTCCCCTCGGTTTACGCTGGTGAGAACCAGGTCTCACTCACCTTAAACACTTGACAAATGCTTGTTACGTGACACTGTGAAACTTCTACCCTCCTCCGCCCGCTGCCGCCGGCACCAACGCCCAGCGCGGAGCCGGATCGCGGCCAGGCCCCTCACGCCCAGCATGGTCGGCTTCTCACGGTTCTTGTTTACTCAAATGCTAGCTTTTGTCCCGTTAATTTTCTGTATTAGTTCTGGATATGTTTCCTGTATTAGAGTCGGAGTATTTCTGATTTTATTTTAATAGAATAAGCCAAATGCTTAAATTCTTCTCCTCTGGGGTTTTCGGAAAGTCTAAAATTAGCAGTTGTCGTCTGTAAAAATTAGAATGGGCCTTAGAGTTTGCCTCCCGGGGCCCAGCCCCGTGTGCGGGCAGCCGGCTGATACCCTCCCAGCCCCACGGCCGACAGCAGCAGAGCATCTGAAAGAGGAACAGTTCGCTGTGAAGACACATCCAGTGTTCAGCCACCCTCCACGGCAGGACTTCTTACATCCAACAAAAGCCCTGGGGCGTTCTCTGTTGTGTGCCCCATTAGGGAGCCGCTGGTGGGTGCTGCCTGCGTGGAGGACACCCCAAGCTGCCCCCGTACTGGAAGACGCTCCAGCAACCTCCGCCTTCCCACGCACTTTGTTTTGTGAAAGCACGCTACACAGATGTTTATTGTTATTAACACATTCGTTACTCTTTATTAATAACTCTTCCTTCTGCAAATTTTTGGCAAAAAATTTTGACTGTCAAGCTCAACACCCAACCGAGAGTATGATGAATTTGCTCTCAGAGGTGTCGGAAGGTGCGGCGATGCCTCCGTTAAATTTTAGACATAAACATAGCCAGAGTGTAGGAGTCATGCCCTGGAGCAGGTGCCTGGGGTTAAGTTCCCCCCCAATCCCATTTTCCCCCTTTCCCCCTCCCCCCACCTAAGGTCCTGAGCAAGCTTTCGACTCAGTACCGGTTTCCTCACCCAAAGAATGGGTGTCATAACAGTACTGACCTCAAAAGGTGCGGGAGTGAGTTAAAGGACCATGCTGCTGGCAAGGCACGGCGCCCGGCACGGTGGCTCAGGCGGGTTGACCCAGGGACCGTCACGACGTGTCCACGCGGCCTTCCTGCCAGCTCTCCTCGAAGGCAGCCCTTGTCTGCATTTCTTTGGCTCAGATATTCGTAGGCTAAGAATCGGGCCACACCTCAGGACCGCCTTAGATGAGACAGATGGCAAGTCAGGGAGTGAAACAGACGTAACAACTGTGCTGTGCCGGCATCCACAGCAGCCTGCGACCACAGCGACGCCCACTGCTATGCGGGTCCCCTGCGAGCCTCCCCCGGCCCCCGGCCCCTTCTGAAAAGTTGCTAACACACTTTGTGACTACTCTGCGACTTAGGGTTCACTCACACTCTGACACGGCGGGAAGGAGGGAAGCAGAGCGCCCTCAAAAATAATAAAACCGAAATGCAAAATCCTCACTAAGGAATATTAATACTCATGAATTAAGAAGAACAAAAGGAGAAATTGCCCGGAATAAATTCAGATCGCCCTTTGATTCCGTCCACTGAATCGTGTGAAGGACCGCTCCATTAAATGGGGTGGGGGCCAGAGCAGAGGGCGCGGCTCCCAGTGGGGACACTCCCTTGCCCTGCCCAGCCTGTCCGCCCCCCACACCGGCCTCAACGGGGTGCTCGCCTGTTCCCAGCCCAAACCAATGGCTGCAGGACATGGACCAGCACCCACATCATCTCTCAGTGTATTAAAAATACACAATATCACATGTCAACGACTCTTTCCTTCTCAAGAGAAAAAACATGTGTGGGGAAAAAAAAAAAAACCCAGGCCCCGAGAAAGTCGCACTAAAAGCTTTTGTAGCGAGAGCCCGTGCTGTGTCAACCGATTTCTCACGTAATTAAATACGGGACTCATACATCACAACATGTTTGCAAGGACCGACTCAAACACCTGTGGACAGAACGATGACCGTCAAGCGTATTTATAGAAGCTGAGCAAATACACCTCTGCACACAGCTGCGGCTTCCTCTTAAATACCTGAACATGCTCCAGGGAGCCGGGGAGGCCACCGCACTCTCTGTTTTTGGCCCCACGGGAACCACACAAGCGCGTTAACCGTTGTGGTCGAGTCAGCTCTTCACGGAGCCCACACGAAACCGTGACCTTCATGGTGCCCGGGGGGATCTTGGGGATCCCTGATGCCTGCGCCTCAAAAGATCCCACGGCAACGATTAGCATCGAACGGCCGGGCAGCAGCCCCCACTTTCAAAACCAGAGTCACTACGTTCCCGCAGGAGACCTCCCCGGTCCGTGTGCGCGTGGGCTCGGACGGAGTGATGCGTGTGCTCCAAAAGGACCAGGCGGAAACGTGCGACCGTGTCCGTAAGCGACGGCCACCACAGAGGGATTTGAGGCGACTCTCTTTTTCTGTTCATTTATATGTGCCTCACATTCTACAATGAGCAGGTATGAACATCAGAACAAAAAACCTTTTAACATAAAATTTAATTGAGGGTAAATTCGCTTTTTAAGTTTCACACTTAAGAATAAAATTTAAAATGCAGACACTCGTGAGGAACACAGAGACTGTAAAGGCCCCTTTTCTGAGGCCACGTACCGAGGCGGCCAGGAGGGGCCTCAGCGGGGAGGAGGGCCACCCGGAAGCGGTGGCACGTGGCCGCCCTGGTGTGGGGCACGGTGCGGAGGCCTGTGCTCATGGAGACGGAACTCTCCGAGGCAGATGGTGACCTGTGTCCAACCTGTGGCCGCAGGCGGCTCGGGGCCAGTGACAAACCCTGGAGTCGTCCTCATCCATTCGTCCTATCCCTCCCTGGCTACATGCATGCAGGTAAGTGAAGCTCTTAAACAAACAGCAGGGGGCCAGGGGTTGACAACCGTGACCAGCTGAACTGACCGGAAGAGGGGCCGGGCTCTCCTTGTGACATCAACAGACACCCAGGTACAAATGTGGCATCCATGCCCATGAAAGGCACCCTTCCGTGTGGCAGTTTGGGCACCTAGTGACGTGTGGGTGTGGGGCTGGAATGAGCCACGGAAAGGTGACTTAGGCATCTTTACATCCACACAGGCACCATGGCCTGGTGGCGGTAGAGGAAGTCACCAAGTTCCCACTCGCCTCATTTTATTATTCTTGAATGTTTTTTATAAGTAAGTAAGCTGAAGTGTGAATGGAGGTGGGCGCTGGTCACTGTTACGTAGCTGGCAAGCGTTTGCACAAGGCCCTGGGGACCGGGAGCTGCAAGCCGCCTTTTTGCCACAGAATTTGCTCGCACGTCACACATTTGTTCCCCGGGCCAGTGAGGTCACAGAGAGAGCACGCAGAGTTGCAGAGGCCACACTCACAGCCCCCAGGCTCTTCCGTATGTGATGTCCAGGGCCTGGCTGTCCCCAGCCAGAGGCTGAGGGGAAGGGTGTCTGCGCGTGCCCCAGCCCCGCGTCCGGTTCTGTGTCTGGGCATCTCACACCCCAGCTGCCCACTCAGCCCCTTACACCCTCCAACAGAGGTTCCTAACAAGACCCACTTTTCCCCTTTTTAGTTGGTCATTTTTATGTTGTTTGGAAAAATCCGCTCTTAGCCCATAAAGGCATTTTATTCTACGTACCTTTCTAGAAGCTTTTTCAGTTTACCTTTCCCACTGGGTCTACAGTTCACCTGGCCCGATCTTTTTCTTGGTATTGTTGCAGAAAAGTTGCAAAAATCAGACAGATGAGAAACCAAGCAGGACTCCGAGAGTTGGAGAACTCTGGTTTATTACACGGTCCCAGAGGAGCTAGTGCTCTGAAGATCTGGGTCTTCAGGTGTAACATTCCTTATATAGAACTTATTGGGCATGAGCTGATTGGTTAATTTGTTACAAATCGGTGGGAGTTACTATAGTTGCAGGTAGTTACATTGCGTTACAAAGGGCCTGAGTTGCTATGGGTTACTAGCAGTTATGACTGTTACAAAGCATGGGAGTTGCTAGGGGGCACAAACAGTTACATTCTTGCTTAGACAGAACAAGCAAAGGGAGGGTGAGTCTTTAGTTAATTTCGAGTACCGCCCATGCAGCAGGCTTATCTACAGAAGCAGAACAGAGAGCTGATTCGCCTTTTGAGTGAAAATTCCTCTTCAGTGTGGGGTGGTGCAGAGACCGTTTCAAGTTTCCACACATGGCCATCCAAATGAGCGAGCTTCGGCCGCAAGGCGGGCGTCCCCAGTGGCACGCGTGAGCCTGGCCCTCCGTCTGGGTCCCACGGTCTGCGTGCTGAGCCTGCACTGTCTTGGTCAGTCGAGCTCTGTCACTCGCCCGAACAGTCAGCGAGGCTCCAGACCCGTTGTCCAGGGTGGTCCTGGCCGCTCCCAACCGCGCTCCTGCATGAGGTTCGGGCTCTGCTCCCAGCGTTGGTGAGACGCCTGCTGGGCTGCGCCCAGGAGCTGCCTGGACCCGCAGGCCGCGTCGAGAGCAGCAGCATCTGCAGCGCACAGACACGTGGCATCCGTCCGCTCACCGAGGCCTTCGGATCCGAAGACAGTACCTCAGTACCCACGGCAGGCTCTGCACTCACCTCCGGGAGCCTCTCGGGGCGTGTCGGTCGTAGACGTCTGCAGACACACGGGTCTTCACGCCAGAGGACATGTACACGGATGCACGCACATGCACGTGTATGTGCGCGCACACGTACAGCCTATGAATCTCTTCGCTTCCGTTCAGGTCAGCTACACCAGGAAATAAACCACAGGCCCATCTCTGATTCCGAGCCTCCCATCACTTGGCGACAAGGTGCTGGAGGCCTGCATCGGGGAACCTGCCTTGTGCCACTAGGCCCCGTGGCGGCGGTAAGGACACCGCGGTTGGTGGCCTGTCCGTGCCCTCGTGGGCTCAGGATCACAGTGGCGGGGCTTCGAGTGGCTCCCAGGTCCATGCCCGCCAGGCAGACGCCGAGTCCGGGATTTCACGGCGTTTCCCACTGAACAATGCTCATTTCACATAAAAAAGGAAGCAGCATAATTTGCAGAGCACCCCCAATGGGAAGCTTGGCGATTTAATTAAAAGCAGCTCTTGAGGCCCTAAGTATTTTATATTTCATAGTGACAGTTCTGGAAGCCACAGCCTAGCGCTGAGGGAGAGGCAGGCAGCTGGATCGTCCTCAGCGGAGCTCACTAAATGGCTCTGGCTCATCCGACTGTAGCGACAGTCCCGAGTGGCGAGGCGAGCCGGCACCGTGGCCGGTGACCTTCAGGTGCGAGCTTCCAGTCGGCACGCCGGCCACACCGGGCTCTCGGCGTGAATCTCGCCCGGCTGCCGAGCTTGCCCCAGCGTCCCGCACGCGCGTCAGCGTTTGCTGGCTTCTGTCTTTGGTGACACAGGGAATATTTCTAAGCTAACGGCCCTCGATCGCCTCCTCCAAGTCCCTCGCTGGTAAACAACTAGAGGGCGTTTAGGCTGTTCGGGGTTAAACCCAGCCCGACCCAGCGACCACATCCTGACATGGGTCTCGGGGATGTCAGGGAACGGGGGCTTTTCTAGATTCCCGAAAGTCTCTGGGCCTTTATCTACCGCCTGGCCTACCTGGGTGTCTCAGCCTGGACGCCCGTCAGAGCCTGGCCCAGGGCTCCTCATCCCATCTGGCACCTCAGTGCCCCGTGGAACCCCGGAGGGGAAGAGGACGTCGGCTTGGGCTTCGGGGTCTAATACGCATCAGTACCGGGCTGCGCCCCGCTGTCTTCTCCAGGACCTGTTAGACTATTTTCACAGGACTCTGCCATTTGGGGACAGACATGAATGGCCAACTGATGCGCACTGGGGCATCACGCGGCAGACGCTGTCCCGACTGCCGGTCCCACAGCCTGTGACATCAGAGCACAAATCGATGGTCACAGGCTGGTGTTCACTCTCGTCGTCCAAGGAAAACTCGTGTGTATTCACGTGTCCGACAGAAAAGCCACAGGTCAACATGAGCGCATCCGGTGTGGTCACTCTGGGTGGAAGGCTGTCGGGAGGCGTGGGAGGGACAGGACACCCCAGCCACGCACGTGTGGCCACATCACGTGACCTGGCAGCTCTCTGAAGGGCGACACGCCGTGTCCTGCTGCCGCCGCTCAGCGGTTCGGCGCCGCAGACGTGCATGACCGCGCGGGCGGCCGTTTCCTGCTTCCAGGACTCACGGCGGCTCGCGAGGACCTTCGTCAACTGACGGGGAAACTCAGAGTGAAGTGTTGACAGCATCTGGGGACTCATCGCCCTCGCGGTGCGTCCCCGGGCAGGCGGCACCGTGCAGCCAGAGCCGCCAAGTGCACAGTGGCCGGCCCTGCATCGTCAGGGCAGCAGCCCCCATGGCACGAAGCCTTTGTCCCTGGACGGCTCAGGGCCCTGGACGTGAGTGCCTCCCACGCGTGTGACCGGGCCCGGCTCAGCCTGTCCGTCGTGGCTCCCTGCCCGGGTGTCCCTGCCTGGCAAGAGGCCACTGACTCACACTGCGCTGACCTCTGGCCCTGGGAAGAGGTATCGAAGCCATGACTCGAAGGGCGCCCCACCCCCGCCAGGCCTTCCAGGGCGCCCTGGGTCAGTCCTTGAGCCAGAGCCATGAGTGACAGTGACACCTAGGTCTGGGGTCCCCCAAATCGACACGCAAACGAGTGAAACTGGAGCACTCGCCACACGGCACGTGACGAGCCCGCTGTGGCTTTGCCAGCTCCGCGGCCTGGCTGCCCCCCACCCCCTGGAATTCAGAACCGCCCGACCTGGGACCGCGCCGCAGGTAGCGGCAGGCGTCGGACCTCCCCGCAAAGGCCCGTCGGTGAGAGCGGGTGCCCGCCGTCACCGTCTCAGAAATGGCCTGGCAGCTGTGACGAGGGTGGGCCGTCCCCTGCGGAGCAGTGACGTGGGCCTCTCGCCCCGTCACCGGATCCCGAACCTCAGAACTCAGAGTGGGCCTCAGAGCGGCAGTGTGGCGGCTCGGCCTTCATTCGCCACACGGCACGTGACGAGCTTGCTCCTCGTCCCTCACGCAGGTGCCGGCCCGGGGGTGCCTGTGCCCTCGGCGGCCCCCAGAGCACCCGGAGGAGGGATGTGTGGCTTCGGGCTTTTGGTGTGCCTGGCCTCGCGGTTCCTCTCCTTTCGGCGTCCCGGATCATGACAGCCACGTGTGCATCCGCGTGCCTGGGCCGGAGTTCACATCCCGCTGCTCCCCGGCCTCCCCGGGCCGGCCGCCTTGCTGAGGGCTTCAGAGGACGCGGGGGGGGGGGGCGGGTGTCGGGGAGCACTGGGGGCCCCCGGGCGTCTGGTCGGACCCTTCCCCGCGCACTTAGCACACAGCGGTCCATAGGGCCCCACCTGGAGGCTGCTTAAAATGTACATGTTTAATCATAGACATTGGTTCCTATCAGAAAAATCGTTAGCTAATTAACCACTTAGTTATTTAGTCCGGTGGGGACTGTGCTCGGGTGTGGCCGTGACAAGCTAGCCCCAGGCTGAGTGAAACCGTGAGCCAAATGGGCGCCTTCGCCTTTCATGCCGGCCCTGCCTCTTAGAGCAGCTCCTGAGGGCGAGGCCACAGTTCCCTCTGTGGGTGGCAGGTGACCGGGCTGGAGTGGCGAGAACGGTCAGGCAGGACGACACGAGCCCTCGTGGCCCTGAGCGCCTGCCCCGTGCCAGGACGGCGGCTGCCTGGGACAGGAGCAGTGGCAGTCAGGACAGGCGGCAGCCAGGCCGGCGACAGCTTGGCCCACGTGCACTGCGAGCGTGGCTGACGAGCCAGGTGGGCTCTCTCGGGACCTACAGTCACCATAACTCACAAAGGGACACGTCTTTGGGCAGAAATGCTTCTTAGTCACGGGCATGAGCAATAGAAACGTTTTCCAGCAGTGACAGTCCTGGAGTCACTGCTTCACTCAGCTGTCCCCTCGCTTCCCCGGGCCCAAGTCCTGTTCTGCGGAGGCCCCACGGTGGCGACACGCACCTTTGCTAGGCGGGACCGTTTGCTGCAGGACCGGACACATATTTCACCCTTACAAAGAGGGTTTTGGTCCTGCTCTCATTTCCAGAAACTAGAACGCGCTTAAATGCCTCCATCGTGCAAATGTTTGCAAAACTCATTGTATATCTTCCTCAATAACCGAAGGTGCCCATTCTGCCAAAGACAGAGTTTTAGATGACGTCGGCGACTTTTTCGCTGTTGGGCGAGATTCACAGCGCCGAGGGAAAGCAAGCCTCGGGTGGAAAATCGCATTCACAAAGGCACTCGGCACAGGCGCCCTTTCACCATTCGCAACAAGCTGGTGTTTCTCCTGGATTCTCTGAAATACGAAAAGCTTGCATTTGCTCAGATACTTGTCTAGTTTTGGGCCAGCCTGGTATGGTCGAGGCGATTAATCAATTCTGTATCTCTTTCTGAGTTTTCTGTTTATAATTCCTCGGTCACAGAATTATGCCACCTCCCTTTGTGTGTGTAGAAAGACATAATTTGTTAGGGCGTTGTGCCCGTTAGCACTAGATGCAGCCGCCCACCACCCAGTTAGGAAATGAGGGTTCTGAAGGTTCGTATCTGCTTAAAGCTTAGCACCGTTCGGCAGGACGGAAGCCCTGTCCGTAACCACCCTCCCTCACTCCAGCCCTCGTCACATCCGCGATGCGTCTCCGCGTCCCGCATAGCCCCGCGCGCCCTCTCATGCTGTCACGGTGCCCCCAGACCGTCTCACTTTCCCGTGTGCTTCATGAATCATCTTCCGAAACCTCTGGAAGAGCCCCCGGTGCTTATGCTTTACCAGTGTCTCGCCTTCAAAATGGCTGCATTTCCTCCTCCTGTAACCAAGTACCTTATGGCCTTTCCCACGCATACGGATAACCCCAAAGCGACGTCACTAAAACCGCCCACCATTCGGGTAACGCACGCATTTGGCGAAGTCCCCCCCACCCCCGACTAAAACCTCCTTAGGTTTATTCCCATGGATTTAAACTCGAATAGGAATTACTCATTGTCACACCTAATAAATCTCCTGCCTGAGGAACTGCAAAAAATCTCAGTCCAGAAACAATTCCCACAGGAAGGGACACGCGCCTTTCTTTAGAAGCCGCACCCCCCCAAAATGTTGAAAGAATAATATGCAATTAAGAGACGCAGAAACGGTGAAACTCGTAAGGATGAGATAAGCAAGCAGCTTTGTGAACATCGGAGCAAAAGCTCACGCGAGGGCCGCAGAACGGCCCGTAACATCTGCGTGGTGCTCGCTGCACGGCGCTGACATCCACGGGAGCGTCACAAGGAGCCTGTGGAGCAGGTGCTGTGGCCACGCCCGGCCCGCAGGTGAGGGGACCGAGCACGGAGGGCGGCTCGGTGCCTGCGATCACACCCGGAAACTGGAGCCCCACTTAAGACCCACAGACTTCTGCCTTTACAGCCTCAGCCTATAATCCTTACTGAGCAGCCTAATGACTTGAAGGAAGAAAAGAGGGAGGGAAGGCAGGAAGGAGGGAGGGAGGGAGGGAGGGAGGGAGAGAGGGAAGGAGAAAGGAGGGAGAGACGGAGAGAAGGAAGGAAGCAGAAACGGAGGGAAGGGAGGAGCCCGTGGTACATAAAAAATGAGATGCAAAGTCCTAGAATTCATGTGTTTTTTTAAGGACTGAGTCCTGTGATGGTTACAAAGTATCTAAATTTGGGTTAAAAAAGCAGGTGCTCTAAACAGACTGTCAATTGCAATAAGAACATAGGATGGTTACAATGGAAGCAAGATACAGTGATGGAAACACACCGTCTACCTGGGCTGTTTATTCATTCCAGGACAAATACAGCTAGTCAAATTTCTGAGCTTCCAATTTAGAAAATCTTAAATAGGGAGAGAACTGTTTGGACAAGGCTGGCTAACAGTTTTCAAAAACTCATTAGTCCTGTAAAATTTCAATTTATCCTCTCAAATTTGCAAGGCTTCCAGCGCATTTACCAATAACGCCCTTTCTTTTCAAGTTACCCTCACCTCCATATCATTGAGCCGAACACGGAGACGTGACTGCAGAAAAACCGCACAACACCCCTGCCAGCCGTCACTACTGAAACACAAAAGGGGGGCGTAGGAAACCTCAGGGCTCTCTGGCAGATCGGCTTACCTCTTGGTTCCCCAGTACCGGGATCCCCGAGTCTGTGGGGCGCTGTCCCCCATGCCTGCCCCACACACTGCCAGCTGGTCACAGGGCTGCTGGTAAACCCGCCCGGGGTTGTGCCTGGACAATGCAGCCCCTTGCCTGGCCTCCCTCTGGCCCTCTGACAAGGCTGCCGGGTGCTAACCCGTGGCTGCTCCACTCGTGATGGCTGATGGCTCCCTTCAGCAGGGGTGGACCTTGGGGACGTGAGCGAGCTGCTCCAGGAAGAACCGGGGCGGGCGGGGGGGCATCCCACACAGAGGGGGCTTCTCAGGGATGGCTGCTATTCTGGAGACTCCTTACGAAGCCCAGTGAGGTGGTACCAAGCCCCACTGCGCCGACCCTGAATTTAAGATTCAGAGACCATGAGTCACAGATGACAAGTGCCAGCGATGGAGGTCAAACTTAGGTCCCACGCTCTGCAAGGATCAGCGAGGTCACCGACCTGCCTGTTCACAGGGCTGAGCCCGTGGACCTCTGGCTGAACAGAGGTAGCCTAGAAGGTTCCACCGGCCAGGTGTGAGAGCTGGCAGGGTTGTTGGGCTGTGGAATGGACTGTCGGCAGGCTGGCTGTCATTCACATACACCGATTCTTCACCCCTTCCCGCTAGGGGTGGCAAGCGACAAGGTGCTGGTCCAAGAAAGTGCAGAAATCTGCTGGGTGGGGTTTCTGAAAAAGCTTTCACTTCTCTGAGAGAGGTGGAGTGCTAACCTCAGGCCTCGTGCCTGCTGTTCTTCTGAGTGGACCATGCATGCAATGTCTGGGACTGCGGCAGCCACCTCGTGGTCATGAGGGAGCCGCAGGAAGACAAACCAACACATTAACAGCTCTGGTGGCATCGATAGGCAACCGAATCACCCAGCAACCACCTAACTCTGGCCTTGGCTTATGCGAGATCGAACCCCTGTCTAAGCTATTAGATGGGGTTTCTGTTATTCGCGGTCAAATGCAAACTTAGCAGCTAGGGGACGGGCCGGGGGAAGAAGGCCCTGGGTCGAACTCCCATTCACAGCAGCGATTCTGTCCGTAAAGTACCCAAGGCTTTTCCCTTGGCTCAGTACGGTCCCAGTGCCAGCAGCTTCCATACCCCCTTGGACCCTGGTAGCTCGCAGAGTCCCAGGCCCCACCCCAGACCCACTGGACTGGACCTGCATTTTAACAAGATCTCCAGGTGGTCTGGATGTTGGTTTCCAAAAGCACTGACCAACTGGCCTTCAGCCCTGAGATAATGAGTCACCTGGTCCGGAGGCAGGCTGGCTGAGTTCGCAAGAGAAAGACAATCCCTGCAGGTGGTTCTGGTGCGCAGCCAGGTGGGCAGCCAGGTGGGCAGCCAGGTGGGCAGCCAGGTGGGCAGCCAGGGCAGACAACCCGCTCTGGTCACATCAGCAGTTCTCAAAGCATGGTCCCTGGACCGGCAGCTGCTGCATCACCTGGTGCATCACCTGGGAACCCTGTAGAAACGCAAAATCTCG
>NW_006436810.1:18420776-18427301 GCF_000325575.1 Pteropus alecto | reverse complement strand
CCCCGCCGCCCCGCTGGGGCCTGCTGCATCTAATCCTCTGGGTGGGCCGGGAATCTGTGTTTTACGCAGCCCCCAGGTGACTCTGAAGCGTGCCATGAACCCAGAGCCACTGCTGGGGCTGACACAGCACCCAGCAAAAGGGCGAGGCGCACACCGTGGAGGGCAAAGGGCCGGGCATCGGTGTGGTCTCAGCGCGGGGGGTGTCCGGGCAAACATGCCTCCTGAGAGCAGGTCTCGACTGCCACGCGTCCTCCACACCAGCCACTAGCGCAGGAAACAGCATTGCCTGTCATCCGCTCATCCACCCATCTTCTACCTACCCACCCCTTCAGCCAGCATATCCTCCACCCTTCATGACCTAGCCACCTGCCACCTCTCGTCCATCTACCTTTCATCTGTTATTTACATCTGTCCATCCATCACCTATTGGGTGACGTCGGGAAAGTTAAGGGAGGGTTTAACAAACGCTTCCGCTCACCCGCACCACCCTTAATGGCCCTGGTGCAGCCCTTTCCTGTTCGGCCCCCACTTTTTGGTGAATTTTGTTCAGTGACCTGCGCTGACAGGCTGGTTCCGCTAGTGAGACGACTCTCCAGGCACAGGTCCCACCCCGGGGGCTGTTCCAGGGTTTCCGCCTGGAGAGGGACCATCTCGGCCATCGCTGGTGGGCCCGGCCCGCCCGTCGGTGACACAGCTGTTCCTGCGGCATGAGCAGAAATCTGAGAGCCGTGGGATTCGCGGTGGAAAAGTGTGACATGACCGGGCGACGTGGGACACGGTGCCGACTGCTGGCTCACGACACACCCCAAGGAGCCCCCCGCCACGGGGACGCGGGTGGCAGAGCCGGCTGGGGACGCGGCCGTGCTGGCAGCGCGGTGACGGACAGCGGCCTCCCCCGACTCCCCGTCTGCGGAGGTGCGCCATGTGACCACACTGCCGCCTCGCCCGGCCCCCCGCTGATGTCCCGTCCTTCTAAGACCTCAGCCTGGGCTCAGCAGTGCCTGCCCCGTCCTCCCCGCCAAGGACACGCCGCTGCAGCAGGGACCCCGGCGAACCAACGCTCTCCCCGCTGCTCAGCAGTGGTATTGGGGGCAGAAACCTGGGGGCTGGACACAGTAAACGGCCCTCGAGAGAGGCGCCGACATGCCACCAGGCCGTGCCTGCGGGCGACGGGCTCTCTGACACCGGCACCCTCCCTCCCCGGCCCCCGCCTGGGGAGTTGCCCTCGGGCCCCTCCCCCCGCAGCCCGGCCAGGATGGGGCTGCAAGGGCTGCACTGCTGTCCTGTGGCCACAGCAGGTTCCGCCCACGGTGCACCATCTGGCCACCCCCTTCCAGCTGAGGGCCGGCCAGCGGCACGCGGTGGCTGCTGGGCAAGCTGACCGTGGCCGCATCTGTCAGGCAGCTGGTGGGCTGAGGCTCCCCGTGCCCAGAGCTGCCCACCCATTGTCCCCTCCTGTCCCGAGTCCCCGAGTCCAGCGCTGTCAACAGCTTTGTCCCCTCTGCCAGCCACGCCCCGGGAAGGCGCTGTGGGCACCCCGAATGCCCACACCAGTCCAGTCTCTGGGACCACTTGGGGTGGGGCCGGCGGCCGCACGAGCTTGCCCTTGGCTCTGCCTACCTCCAGTGACACAGGCAAGTCCTGTCCACGCGCAACCACACGCACAGACGCAGCGCTTGAAAGGGTCACGAGAGGCAGGGCCGGTGGGGGTTACCTGGGCAGGAGCCGCTACAGCCAATCAGTGTCTGCCCGCCTCGGAGTCCCCCGCGGCCTGGCAGCCAGGCCCCAGGAGGTGACAGCCAGCCAGCGGAGGGCCCCAAGCTCGGACACCCGTGGGAGCCCCGGCACTTGAGGGCCAGAGAGCTCGTCCCACACCCCATGTCGCCGTTAGCGGGGGAAGCCGCCTCGCGTGCTGAGGAGGGCGGGGGCTGCGACTGGCTCCGGGTTCTAAAGGAAATGGGACACAGCTTAGAGGTCACAGGTCGCAGGGGTGCAGGCCCAGTGCCCAGAAAAGCGGCGTGCAGGGAAGCGAGGGCCCTGCACGCCGTGCGGCGGCGGCTCCTGTCCCCACACGGCCTGTCCTCACGTGGGGGAGACGAGCTTTCCAGAACCAGCTGGGCGCCACCGAGCGTCCCCACGTCAAACAAGGCTCCAGTCTCTGTCATCACAGAGGCAGGGAAAACACCGAGAATGCTGGATTTTTAAATCCGAATATTTTCTAACCCGACAGTCGAGCTGGCTTTGCACACGTGGCAGCGGCTGTCTGTGCCCACGAGGTTAAGAAAAGCAGCATTTGTCACCGCGGGGGCCATGCAGTGACAACACAACAGCTGAGCCGCCCTGAGCACGAGGCTGCGGCCCTGCCGAGGCCGGTCGCCGCTGAGCCTCGCACACGCATGCACACGTGGGCACACGCACATACGTAAAGCACATGCGGGGCACACATGGCACATGCAGGGCACGCACACACACGCAGGGCACACATACACACATGGGGCATGTGTGGGGCACATATGCATGCACACATGCATGCGGGGCACACGCAGGGCACACACGTAGGGCATGTGCGGGGCACACACGACACACACAAGGCACACACTTGGCACACACATGCACACATAGGGCACACGTGGAGCACACACGTGCACATGCAGGTGGGGCACACTCAGAGCACACACACAGAGCATGCGCACACACACGCAGGGCACACACTCGGCACACACATGCACACGTGGGGCACATGTGGGGCACACATGCACACACACAGGCACATACACGCAGGGCACACACATGCACATGTGGAGCACACATGCACGTGCACACACACGCAGGGCACACGCTCAGGGCACACACATGCACACGCAGAGCACACACATGCGCGCAGGGCACACGAGGCGGCGCACGCCCGCGCATCGCTGGTGCCGTCAGCCGTGCCGGGGCAGAGGCGGCTGCTCGGCGCACGCGGACGCCCCGCCGCTCAGCGCTGCGAGGGAAACGTGGCCGCGTCTCTGTCAGACGTCGAGCCCAGACTCGGCCTCCATTTCTTCGAGGACCGCCGGCTCGGTGTTTCTCGAGCCGAGCACGTGGCTCGGGCCAGTGGAGAGGAAGAATTTGGGGTTCAGAGCTTGGCCTCAGGGACGGTCCTTGCAAACAACCAAATGACTAGTTTAAAGCTTGTGCTGCCACTGTTGTCCCGTGAGGCAGGTGATGGGGGTGGCGGGAGGGACGTGGAGACGACAGAGACGCGTCCGGTAAGAGCTGGCGATGCAGACGGGACGGGAAAGGCGGCTGCCCCGCGGCAGGGAGCCCAGGGGAGCGAGGGGGCCAGGCGCGGTCAGGGACGCGCGGGGCGCTCCCGGGGAGTTACGATGGCGCTCATTGCCCTGCCGGGGACTCCACGGGCGGCAGCGGCTGTCGCCGCCCAGCGCTGTCCTGTCTCGGCTCCCTCGGCGTCCTGTCTGCGGGCGGCGTCAGCGGACCGAGCTGTCCGCCCGCAACACAGCCTTGGCAGACCCTCCCCGTGTGGGCCACAGCCCGGATGGGTCACGTCCGGCCACAGATGCCTGTCCCCGTGACCCCACGCCCCCTTCTCAGTGGCCTCCAGGGCAGTGGCCAGCCTGCACCTGCTGCTGTTCCCGAAGCGCACCAGGAAAGTAAAACCAAACGCCCCCAAGAGAACACGAGCAAAGGGTGAAAAGCCCAAAAGGAGAAAAATGAAGGCGACGGTCATGCTTCTTGCTCTCTGCACACACACGACCTCCCCCGAGGAGCCGCTGCAGGACTGGATGATGCCCGAGGAAGACGGGGCAAGTCTAGGCTTATCGGTGAAGGAAAACGGATTCATAATTCAAAATTTAATTCATCTTTAAATTATTTGAATGAGTGAGGAAGTTCCTAGATCATTTCCCATCATTCATCCTTAAAGCGTTTGCCATCTGAAGTGTGGAAGTGTTGTTTTGCACGCCTGCTTGCTCTCCTGCGGCGGTGGCATGTGTGGGCGGGTGTGACGTATTTCTTCTCGGTAATTTTAGGTCATAATAGGAGCTGTTTTTAAATTGTCCTCGATACAGCAAGTGGAAAAGTGAGACAGAAATGTTTTGTATCATACGTGTAATCCAAACACCTGCCGCTTAGAGAAGAAATGTGACAACTTTTGTGGCTTAGATTTATGTCCCTCCTCGTAAAATGTTATTAATATTCAGCTGTCCCTTAAGCTAGAAGCAAATGACTCCCCTGAATCCGTGAGTGCCTCCAGTACCGGGATAGAGAGAGAAGGAAATAACTCACACTTCTCTGTAAAAATTCTGGTTTATAAATATGCGTCACACCAGCTTATAAAGTCCCTGGTCCGCAGCCCCAGTCGGAGCTAGTGAAAGCAGGCGTTCATGTTACACGTCTGAGTCACGCCCGGGGAGCGGGCTGCTGTGTACACGGCCCCGTGCACGCTTCGCCTCCTGGCCTCGGCCGACGGGCCCGTCCCCGTCACGTCTCCAGTGACATGAAGAGCTTGTGACGTAGCAGAGCAGGAAGGCGCCCGTCCATCGGGACGCCTCTCTCCTGTCTCATCGCTTTCCAGTCAGCTCCCGTGGGTCACTCCGGAGCTCAGCGCGATGCTGCTCCCAGTCCTGGGTGGGGGGACGAGAGGTGGCACTGTCCAAGTGCAGCCTAGCACGTCCGCAGCGAGACCAAAACACGCAGACGCAGCTGTAGGGCAGGGCGGGAAAGCGTCTCAGCGTCTCGGCGGCTCAGGCCCTGCAGTGCTCACTGCGGCGAACGCTGAGATCCGGCCTGCTTTACACCGGTCTCCTGTGAGGAGCGGTACCGTGCCTGTGCGCACAGCACACGTTGGCGAAAAAGAAGTCCCTTCGAAAAGACCGTTTTCTGCCAGAAAATGCAGTAAGCCTAATGGTCACAGAGCCTGGTTTGGTTTTACCTTAATTATAGTTGCATTTTAAAAAGCTTCAATAAATTCAGTGATTTTCTTTAAAAAATCAAAGATACCAACCCATTTTCACGGTCCCGAAATGATCCCACTATTTTTTTTAGCAAAGTCATTTGTAATAGATTTCCAGTCTTAGGCCATCATTTGTGTATTTTCTATGTAAATAGTGCCGATTGGTCTGTCTAGTAAATTCTAGGGAAGAAATGGCACGTGTGCATTAGTGGAAGTTCTCTTAAAAAACCACCAAGTTCTAGAAGTGGAAAGGATTTAACCTCAAGCTCTAGCCCGTTCCTACGGGGGGGAGGGGTGGCGGGAAGGCGGCTGCGGCTTGCAGGTGGCAGCCAGGCCGGCCTGGGCGACCCAGATGCCCGCGCCCACGCCCGTTAACTTGTATGAACAGCTGTCAGAACGGCAGGAAAGTGCCTCTATGACGGCCTCGCTTTAAAATTCCCCCTTCTTCAAGAACGGGGAAATAACGCTCAGTATTTCCCACTTGAGTGGAAAAGGGGAATTTAATTTTCTTCCCAGTTTTGTGTATTTCATAGATCAGATTTTCATGCAGGTAAAGGTCAGCCAACAAACCTGCTACTGTCGCCATGTCGGCCTGTTTTCCATGGGACTCAAGAAAACACAAGGGAATAAACAAGTGTCCCCCATACCTCAGCCCCGCAGTTAGCCGACAACGCAGGATTATAACACAAACACGGAAAGGGAGGCCCGCAGGTTGGCTGGCACGAGGGGAGGTGACAGGCTGGTCACAGAATGCTACGTATGTGGCATTGTCATCCCCCTGCGAGCACGCACCAGTGAAGGAATGAGGGGTTCGGACAGACGGCCAGAATAAACAGCGATCTGAAGCCAGCCGGGCTGGGACCGTCCATGCGGCCGGGGGACAAGCAGCCGTGACCCGGCCACGCTCTGCGACGCGTAGCTGGGAGCCGTGGGGAGGCCGGGCGGGCAGGGGCAGGGACTGCAGCCCGGATAAAATCTATCAGCAGAGACTTGAAAACAATTGCGTTTTAGCCCTTCAGCAAGACTTAACTGGTTTCAAATGTTAATGGCTTCTGCAATCCACTTAGAACAGAAATAAATTTATAAAGTAATATTTAGGGGTGTTGGCACTTATGATTTTGTTGTGCGGTCTGAGGAACCGGGGGGGCATCAGAAAGCAGGGATGGCCGGGGCTGGGGAGCCGGAAGCCTCTGCCTTTCCACCAGACACGTTGTTGCAATAAGCATCTCCCTTTCCCCCTGCACTTTATTTTCTTTGCTATTTTCTTACCATTTCAGAAACTGACTTTATTACGTGATTTAGTCTTTCTATCCCATATTTCTCTCCTAGCTCTGAAATCCCCAGTTTAAGGCCCACGGCAGATGCCAGGTGCTGGAGGGCCGGCCTGGGTGGCCAGGGGCGTAGTTAGCACCTTCATCAGCCCTTTAACGTCACCCAGAGCTTTCCAGGCACAAACGGCTGCGGCTTCTGTGTATCAGTCGTTACTTAGGAAGAAAACACGAATTCTACGTGTTGAAATCCAGGAGCTATTATTCAAAGTTGTAAGTCTGATCGACGGTCACAGTGCGGTG
>NW_006436810.1:18419980-18420741 GCF_000325575.1 Pteropus alecto | reverse complement strand
GGACAGGTGCTGCCCGAGGGTCCCTGGGGTGCTGCTCTTGCCCTCTGTGATCGGATGCACAGCTACTGCTTTTTCAAGTGGCCCGAAGAGCCGACATTTTCACCTAATGCCCGTGACGGTCAGGCAATTCAGCGCTGTCATTTTTGGACCCCGCCGGGGTCTCCAACAGTTGTGCGTATTTTACTCTATCTTCTTCCATCGCAGACGCAGAAAAACAGAGAAACCCAATTAGGGGGCTGCATTTTTATTTTAGCAAAAAAGGTGAAAACTAAAAATTTTAAGACCGAGCGAGACACACGGAGATATTGCTTAATTCCGTCACCCCGCGTCGCCACCCCAGAGAACCAGCACGACGCATGTCCGCCCCGAACGGCCCAAACCGTGAGTGCCACGCCACCCACGCGGGTCATCAAGGAACGCAACTCCGAGGTGACATCACGTCCTGCATTTTATTCAACTCCATGTGACAAAAAGAGCAACCTAGACTAAGACATCCATTTCAATCAGCAGGTGTGTCGAGCCACAGAGCTCACCATAAAAAATATCGGATCTCGGTAACAGTTCCCAGCTGGCCCCACGTGGCACCACAGCGTCTCTGCACCACGCAGGGGGGCGGCCTCGTCCTGAACACGGACGGGGACAGTGACATCACGCGGGGGGCCAGCCTCACTGTCCCCGCAGGGGCCAGCGCATTTACAGTGCTTTGCACTTCTGTGTCCTATACACATCCTTCCGAGAGAAGGGACAACACTACATGGCAC
>NW_006436810.1:18411887-18419050 GCF_000325575.1 Pteropus alecto | reverse complement strand
AAAAAAAAAAAATCCACACCCCAAAGGACACAGATAAATAAAACACATTCGACTGCTGAAACGCAGCAGCGCTGAGCCGGCTCCGTGTTCCGTTCCTCGTCGTCCCGTGAGAAGGGACGGCACGAAGTGGGGACGCCCGTCTCGTCACCGCCGGAAACAGCTGTCGAGTTTGGTGTTCACTTCCGACAGGAACGAACGGTCGCGTCTGCTTCTGAGTGTCCTCGACGCTTCGTCCGGCGACGGTGTGACATGCTGTTGCTGCGGCCGCGTCGGAAAGATTGTCCTGCTTTTCTGTTCCACTGAGAAGACACCACTCCGGCTCCTTCTGCAGGGCGCGCCCGCCAGCACCGGGACCCGGCCCTGCACCGTCGGCGACAGTGGCGTCGAGGCTAGTCCAGTCAGGCCCCGGCGCACACAATGAGGTAGAACACGCGACCCGCCTGTGCAGCTCCGCCCGCCCGCGGTCCCCCAGCTCCCAGGGCCCCGTCCTCACGCGAAGCGGTCACGCGGTCGCCCGCCCACGGCGGTGCTGAGCTGCCAGACGGCGTTGTGCTTTGTTTTCAGCTGAGAAGATAATAAATAAGTTAGGAGCGGGGCTCACGTCCTGGTTACTCCGGCTGACAGTGCAGGCGCCGGGCTCCTCCCCGGCCTGCCGTGCGGGGCGGACGGTGCGCACATGCGCCCAGCTCCCCCGTGGCCGTGAGGACAGAAGGGAGACCGCGGCCGAGTGACACCCGCACCACGTCCGCGCGGCTCCCGGCCGGCACCGGCGTCGCCCGCCCCAACGTCCAGTCATCAACGTTTCGTCAGGTTTTTAAACGGGCTTCGTAGAAGAGTTAAATAAGTCGTTTTAATTTAAGAGACGGCAGGCCCTAGTCTGCTGAGCGGGAACGGACAAGTCTCCTGGGCTTTTCTGTTTGAGTCGCAAAGGCTTCTCATACCGTCCGCCCTTCAGACAAAACGAGAAACCCTAAGTTCATTTCGTTTTCCTTAAGTCAAAGTCCTACCTATAAAATACTTTACATATTTTTAAATTTCCAGATTATGGACAAACCTCCCTAACACAAAATACTGAAAGTGCAAGAGTGTGAATTAGGAGCGTGCAACCGCGTTATACAAACATTACCTCTTTATTGTACAGCTTTGATACGTGAAATGCTTCCTCGCAACTGTTTATAATGTTGCGAGTAATTTACAGTGACGTCTGCCTGTAACTTCTCCCCAGTCGCTGTGTTACAGACCACACTAGAGGACAACTGTGCACATAGCAGCTACAAACATTTAAATTAAAAAAAAGGGCTTGTTACTGACAGGTGCTTGCACACAAAAAGCATGCTATCTTTCCCAATAGAACTTCACAATTTCGCCTGCATTGAAATAACCCACTTATTTATAGTGAAACAAATCTTGTTTTCAAAAAAAGAAACAAAAAAAACACAAAAAAAACAAAACCACACAGCCAGATGTATCCTGCAGTACAAAAGCCACCTTTACAGTCGGGGCTGTGGTGTGTGCTACCCGCATAATCGTCACGACATAAATACTACAGACGCGCGGTGCCGGGAGACACGGCCCTCACGGCCGAGGGCTACGCCACGTCTTCGGGTGAGAGGTCTAAACTCAGAGTTCGAGATGCTAACTACTTTGAACAAAACCGTCACACGAGTGTCACCGGAACACTGGGGACCCCTGCCCTCGCGCGTCTGCCCCGAGCCCTCCTGTCCCGCAGGCGGACTCCGCAGCCTCTGACGTGGCCTCGCACGATTGGGAGGCTGCGGAATCCTGCAGAACTGCCGAGCTCCCCGTGGCACGGAGAGCCACAGCACGTGCGGGGTGGCCCCAGCGGCCACACGGCGAACGGGGGCGGGTCTCAGGAGGGCCTGGCTCGGCGGCACGCGGCCTGGCGGTCACACGCGTGGTGTGCTGGGGACAGAGCGCACACGTGGCTAGTTAATGCCGATCTCCTTGTTGTCCTCGATGAACCTCGTGAACGGCCGGCTGGCCCCCGTGTCGGGGCCGGCTTTGTCCAGGCCCAGCACGGGCGGGCTGCTGCCTGTGCGTGCCTTATCCATGCCGGCAGTCAGGGAGCCCAGCGGGGGCAGGGCGCCACCCCCGAGACTCACGGGGAGCTGGGGGACGCCCCCGTTCTGGATGACAGAGATCTCGTTGTTTTTCATGGCCAGCCCGTTGGTGAGCGCTGCCGCGTACTGGTTCCAGAAGCTGGGGTCGGCGTTCATCGCCCGGGCTGCCAGGTCCTTCTGGAACATCTCCGAGAACTTAAGGGCGTCGCCGCCCAGCAGGGCCATGGGGTTCTCCACTGACAGGCGGCGGCCGCGCCTCGCGGGGGCGTTGTTCCACATGTGTGTGCCCATGTGCACCTGCATGAGACACGAGAGACAGCCCACAGGTGAGCGAGCCAGCAGTGCAGGCGCCGCGCCCCTCTGCACCTGCCAGGTGTTGTCCAGAAGGTGTGTCTTTTCCCCATCATGAGCAAGTCCTTACTTTGGGGACAGCAAAACGTCGTCGGGTGACCTTTTCTGAGCATCTTACACGTAAGTATGCAACGTTTCTTTCCATCAAATTCAAAAAGAAAACACAGCCACGGCATTTTTTCTGGTTTACAAACTTGGTAGGATGATTTTCCCCCTAAGGTGTGAGACCTACAAGGCCCCGCAGCGGGCGTCCTGAAGCTCCGGACACAGGCCCCTGCTCCCCGAGCCCTGGCGCCCTTCATGCCCCCGGCCCCCGGAGCCAGCTGACGCTCGGCCCCAGGCCGCCCCCATCTCCCTGCCGCTTCCCCCGAACACGGAGGCGGCAGCCGGGGGCATCTGTGGTCGGCAGAGACCTCAGACGACGGCTCCCGTCCTCCTAGCAAGTAGAGGCCACAGGTACTGACTTTGTCACCGTCTCTGAAGAGGTCAGAGTCCCAAGCGAGCACCTGACGCAGATAGAACAGCACACTCGGCTGAGAGTGCAGCGCTGGCCTGCCCGGGTCACCCGTCCGAGCACACGCTCCGCCGTCCGCGGGACGTGTCACCTGCCCTCCGAGCACACGCTCCACAGTCCATGGGACGTGTCACCTGCCCTCCGAGCACACGCTCTGCCGTCTGTGGACGTGTCACCTGCCCTCCGAGCACACACTCCATCTGCAGACGTGTCACCTGCCCTCCGAGCACACGCTCCACAGTCCACGGGACGTGTCACCTGCCCTCCGAGCACACGCTCCACCGTCCACAGACGTGTCACCTGCCCTCCGAGCACACGCTCCGCCTTCTGCATCTCGTGTCACCTGCCCTCTGAGCACACGCTCCACTGTCCACGGACGTGTCACCTGCCCTCCGAGCACACGCTCCACAGTCCATGGGACGTGTCACCTGCCCTCCGAGCACACGCTCCACAGTCCATGGGATGTGTCACCTGCCCTCCGAGCACACGCTCTGCCTTCTGCATCTCGTGTCACCTGCCCTCCGAGCACATGCTCCACTGTCCGCGGACGTGTCACCTGCCCTCCGAGCACACGCTCCGCCTTCTGCATCTCGTGTCACCTGCCCTCTGAGCACACGCTCCACTGTCCACGGACGTGTCACCTGCCCTCCGAGCACACGCTCCACCGTCCACAGACGTGTCACCTGCCCTCCGAGCACACGCTCCGCCTTCTGCATCTCGTGTCACCTGCCCTCTGAGCACATGCTCCACAGTCCGTGGGACATGTCACCTGCGGGACGTGTCACCTGCCCTCCGAGCACACGCTCCACCGTCTGCGGACGTGTCACATGCTCCACCGTCCGCGGGACGTGTACAGGGGGCTGTGTCTTACTATGAACGCACTGCCACACTGTATGCTCGGGCCCTCCGACTGGGTGGCTCCTCACCAGATGCCCACCACCCCTCTCAGCAGATGAAACAGAACCAGCCTTCTGGACCGCGTCTGCGCCCTTTCTACCGTGTGCAAGCGTTTAAAGACCCAGCGTATCTCGTCAGCAGTCTTCCCACAAGATTTAAAACAGCCTGGGCCCGGGGCTGGCCCGCCAGGAGCAACGTGTGTGTCACCCCCACTGCAGAGGCTGCACAAGCTCCTTGCGGGGAGGTTGGGCGTGTGCGGGAAGGCGAGACCCTCACTGCAGCTGAACAGCAAGCACACCTCCGTGTGAGTGTGTGCACACAAGTGAGCACATGTGCATACACACACGCAGATATCACACTACACGTACATAGTACCTGAGTGCATTCACTCACACTGCTTGTGCACAACTCATGCTCACTCACCCAGACACAACACAATGCACACTACACACGTACACCTCACTCACCCAGACACAACACAATGCACACTACACATGTACGCATGTACACATGTACGCATATACACATGTACGCGTGTACGCATCCTATACACACACTACGCACATGCACTCACCCAAGCACAGTGAACACACACTGTGCACATGCTACAGGACATACACACACATACACACCACACACTACACACGTGCACACCCACCCACTCAATGCATGCACTACTACCTGCATACGTATACTCACCGACACCCACACACTACACACGCACAATGCACACGCTACAGGGTGCACACGCGCCCCATGATGCGCACACCGCACGTGTGCGCGCACGCTCCCCAGGCGCCCCGGCAGAGTCCCAGGTGGGGGTGGCACCTGCGCGCTCACCTTGAGGTTGCCCTTGGTGGTGAAGGCTCTGCCGCAGATGGTGCAGCCGAAGGGCTTCTCGCCGGTGTGGGTGCGCTCGTGGATCTGCAGGGCGCTGGCCGAGGAGAAGGTCTTCCCGCATGACTGGCAGTTGTGCTGCTTGGGCGTCCGGCGTGGCGGGGGGGCCAGCAGGGGCGCGAGGCCCGGGCTCATCACGGTCTGGGGCCCGGCGGGCACCTGGAGGGCGGCGGGCAGCGGCGGGCCCTCGCCCAGCGTGACGGCCTTGCTGTGCCCATTCACCTCCACTTTGATCAGGGCGGGCGTGGAGCCGGTGACCAGGCTAGGAGCGCTTTGGCTGGGACCTAGAGCAAAGTCGGGGTCAGACACCTGAGAAGGCAGCTCTCTCCATCTGTGCGTCAGCAAGTGCTGCTTTAGGTTGCCCAGCGTGGAGCAGCCGCGCCAGCAGGCCGTGCACACGAACGGCCGCTCCTTCGTGTGGCTGCGCAGGTGGACGCGCAGGGCGCTCCTGCACGCGAAGGGCTTGCCACAGACATGACACACGGCGCTCGCACACTTACCGCGTTCCCGGCCCAGGAAGTGCAGGCTGAAGGGGGCCTCCTCCTTGGCGATCGGCCGGCCGGGGTGCACGGCCGTCAGGTCCAGCGCCCCGCCGTTCTCAGGCGCGGGAGGGGGACTGTCCGGCCTCTCGGTCTTCAGCGGCAGGTCTTGGGGCCCCTCCTGGTGGCCGAGGCCCGGGGACTTGGGGGGCGGGCTGTCGCTGCTGCTGTTGGCGGGGGACAGCGCCTGCATGGAGGACGAGGACTCGGACAGGGCGGGGCTGCCCGCGCTGCGGCTCTCCAGGTCGCCCACGGCGGACGAGGAGTCATTGCTCAGGCGGTCGCTGTCCCCGGAGCCGTTCTCCACGGCCTTCAGGGCGGTCAGCTGCGGGCAGCCCATGACCGAGTCGATCATCTTCATCTGGTTCTCCAGGGCGGCGATGCTGGAGATGACGGACGGCGGCGAGGGCGGGCCGGAGCCCGAGAAGGGCGGCAGCGGCTTGGACGGGTCGCCGGCCGTGTCCCTCGGCTCCGCGTCCTCCTCCATGGAGTTCTCGTCCAGGTCGTCCTCGAAGCTGCTCAGGGCCTCGGCGGCCTTGTCGTCGTAGGGGAGCTCGGCGGCGCCGGCGTCCGGGGCGCCGTCGGGCAGCGGCGTGTTGGGGATCTGGCCCCCCATGTGCATGCGGATGTGCTGCTGCAGCACCACGGCGTTGGTGAACTTCTTCTGGCAGATGGGGCAGGAGTGCTGCACGCGCAGGGGCGGCTTGGCGCGGTGCACGCCGAAGTGCGTCTTCAGGTTGCCCTTGGTGGTGAAGGCGCGCCCGCAGATCTTGCACTTGAAGGGCCTCTCGCCGGTGTGCGTGCGGTAGTGCATCTTGAGCGCGCTCTGGCAGCTCAGCACCCGGTGGCAGATGACGCACTGGTTGGGGTCCGTCATCTTCTTGTCGATGTTCTCCACCAGCTGCTGCAGCTTGGACGTCTCTGACGTCTGCATGGAGTCGAGCAGCCCCCCGAAGGGGAACTTGGCCTTGAACTGGTCGGAGCCGGCCGCGAGGACCGGGCTGCAGAGGCCCGTGGACACGCTGCTGTCCGTGAGGGCGGTGGCGGCCACTGTGCACGTGGTGGAGACCTGCCCGCTGCCAGGGACGTCCCCGGCCCTGTCATTTGTGCAAAGCAGGCCCACGGGCTCGGGTTTGGGCAGAGAAGGCCCACCGAGCACGGGCTGCGGGGACTCGGCGGTCACTGGGGCGGCCGCCTCGGAGCTGGTGAGGCCGGGGGACAGGGAGGGGCACTCGCTGGACGCGGGCGAGGGCCGCTGTGGGGAGCGGCCGGCGGGGGTGAGGCTGGGGGAGTCGGCGTAGCCGCCGACGCCGGGGATGGTGGGCGGCAGCTGCAGCCCCACCGAGGTGGGCACCGTGGGCAACACGGGCTTGCTGTCCAGCCAGGTGGTCACCGGCTTCTCCGGGGGCAGCGACATCCCGTACGGAATCCCGGAGCAGGTGGGCACGTTGTCCAGGTACTCGGGCACGGGGTAGGGGTTCATCTGGATGTGGGGGTACTTCTCCCGGTGCCGCTGGAAGTGCACCTTCAGGTTGCCCTTGGTGGAGAAGCGGTTGCCACACACGTTGCACTTGAAGGGCCTCTCGCCCGTGTGCGAGCGCAGGTGGATCTGCAGGGCGCTGTCGCTGCCGAACACCTTGGCGCAGAACCTGCACTTGTGCTTGAAGAAGGGGTCCTCGGCGCTGGCCTTGGGCTCGAACACCGACACGTTGGGGGGCTTGCCCTTGCGGTGCTTCATGAGGGCCGACAGCGGGTCCAGCGCGTTGGCCGTGGCCGCGATGCTGACCAGCGGGTTGGGGAAGATGACGCTGCTGGCGGAGGTCTGAGGTAGGAGTGGGTTTGGCAGGCTGGGCGCCGGGCTGAGCAGCGGGCCGGGCCCCAGGG
>NW_006436810.1:18405039-18411121 GCF_000325575.1 Pteropus alecto | reverse complement strand
CGCTCTCCGTCCGGCCGCTGGGCGAGCTGGCGGGCGAGGGCTCCGGGAGCTCGTCGGGGGGCGGCGCGGGCTCATCCTCGCTCACGATCAGCACCAGCGGGTTCTTGGGGCAGGTCCTCTTGTGCCGCAGGAAGTCCGTCCACTTGAAGAACTCGGCACAGCACTGCTCGCACACGCTGGTGTCCTCGCCCCCACTCCTGCTGTCGGGGCCGCTGTCGCCGTCGTCGGCGCCCTCCCCGGGGACGGCTGCAAGAACCGAGAGATCACGTCAGCCGGTGGCCGGCGGCACCACCCGCCCTCCACTTCGACACTTTGCACATACGCAAAATCAGTATTTTTTATTTTGTACAAATTACCCCACTTCAACGTGTCTGCCGTGCCGCGTGTGGGCTCCACGACTCTTTCTAGCTGGCTAATCATTTTCTTAGCACAATCCATCAAATTATGAGGCTCTATCAATTGTGGATACTGCTTCTTAATGAAATTCCATAGAAGCCATTGATTTCCAATATTTTCATACAATCCGCAGCCACCCTGTCTGTTGGGTACAAAGCCAGCTTTCGATGGCCTCATTAGGATTCCCCCTACCATCCGGGTTCCTCATTTCCAGCAAAATTAGAGATGCCTTTGCCAGTTCACTTAACATCGCTAAACTAATCTGTAACCTTTCAAACTCACGTCAGCACCTGCCAGGGGAGCTGGCCGCCGCCTCTCTGGGTGTGGGCCTGCGAGATTTATGGTCTGCACCAGCGCGAGCCCCCAGAGTTAACGCGATCCTACAGAACCTTTCGAATCAAGGGGCGTTTGTTTCACGTAGGGAAGTTCAGCTAAATGCTTTCATTTGTAAACGGAACAAAGAAAGTATAAGCACTTTCTCTCATCTCTGCCCAAAAAAGTCTCCCGGCTCGTAGCTGCTTAACGGATCAACGCCATATCTTTGTAGCTCTTCGTACGTTTCTCACAGAGAGGGTACGTGTCTGCATTTTAGGGTTTACCAAACGGACATCATCGATACGGTCTGGGCCTAAAATTAATCATGTTTAATACAAT
The DNA here is from genome assembly GCF_000325575.1 of Pteropus alecto. Classification (NCBI taxonomy): domain Eukaryota; kingdom Metazoa; phylum Chordata; class Mammalia; order Chiroptera; family Pteropodidae; genus Pteropus; species Pteropus alecto. The sequence continues at coordinate 18,410,071 of NW_006436810.1, read as the reverse complement.
TAATGGGCTCTATCAGATGCAATATTTCTTGGCGAAATGAAGCAAAATTATATGTTATTGTTATCAGCCAATAGAGCTCGGCGATTTGTTAACAAACCAGAAATTATATATTTAAAGTTCATTTATGTTGACATGTTTAACATGAGAATGTTGTAGTCAGACACACTTTTTGTACCTATTTTCATCTATTCTCATAGAAAGACTTAGCAAATTATATGCTTCTGCCATAGTGGAGAACCCTCTAATTGGTTACACATGTTTAATTACTGTTGTAGGCAGCTACTTCCTGGCTCCCTAACCCTCTTGTGCCGAATAACAACCCTGTTTAATGAACAATTCTAATTCACACCTGATCAAATAAATAGCTGTACAGGAACGAGAAATCAACAGACAATAACATTTCTAGCTCCCCGGTTTTTGGTAGTCGGGGTGAAAGGTAATGCACAGTAATTACGCGGCTGTGCGCTGGCCTGGACACTGCTGACTTGTAACTGCTTTTCGTCAACTTACAGATGGAGTGACAGCAACAAATCAGTTTGCACAGAAATGACAGCTGCAAATCAGCGCTCCGCTACGGGCGAGGTCGAGTGTGAAAACAAAACATCTTAAGTTTGCGTTCCCGGAGACAGTCTGCTGTCATACCATCACCAAATGCACTCGCTACGAAGTCTCCGTATTTTTTTTTTCTTTTAGGGTTTTCGGGGACAAAAAAAAAAAAAATGAATTTGGCGCTGATTTCAGTAGAGAAATCTGATTTTTGAAAAATATCCTGAAGAAACATTTAGTCCCTTTACTGGAAAATAAAAATACTTTTCGAGGCTCGTCTGCTGCCCTCCATGAGGCCATTACTCCCAGGTAATTTATACATGCCTTTAAAAAATTATTAGCAGTGTTCAATTAGCATTTTCTTAACTGGCTAAACCATTTGAAGGGGAAAAGTTAGAGCTTGCAGCCCATAAAGACCCGCTGGACTTTTAAACTAAATTCGGTGCTGCAGATCAGACTGCAAGGAGTCTCATTACTGTATGGAGGAAGGAATGTAATAGGGATTCGTAATGAGGTTGAGTCTGGCTGGAAGCAAAGGCACAGCTGATTTATACTGCAGATAGGCACATTAACAAAATAAATACTCGGAGTACTTAACTTTGCTCAATGCATGCAAAATCTAATTTTAAACTTGCTAAGGTTATGGAACAGGACAAAAACAAAGCACACTAAAATCTTCAGGTAAATAATTTCTTAAAGATTGTTAGAGCGTAAGGGCTGTCTCAGATTCTGGCCACGCATTTAAAAAATCATCACATGATGCCGAGAATCTCTGTTTTAAAACTTCTTTATAACAGTGGAAGGTTCTCTGGCCGACCTCCGCATTTAAAAAAGTTTCAGTGCCGTTAAAAGTCCATCTGTGTTAAGCCACCAAGTTGGCAACAACGTCGCATTACATCCTATTTTGCCTAAATGCAGGCCAGAATATTATTAAAAGTTCTCTTCCAATATTTTAAAGCTATGATATAATGGCCTGCTATAATCTTCATATTGATTTTTATCTTAATACTCTAAAAATTCCCAAGAAATTAAATATTGCTAAATTTTGAAATATTTTCCTTTAGCTTTTTAGAGGACATAGAATGTTTAGCTTCTGTGTGGCACACAAAAGCCTTCACATGGTCTATACATTTAAAGTTTACACAATTAAGCACAGTCTTTATCTTACCGAAGAGTACTCTTTCTTTATATGGAATAGGCGTTTGGGACAACTCACTGAGAAACGCCTAAGAATTAGTTCCTGGATCGTTTTCAGCGTGTTGAGAGCTGGAAGAACTCACTGAATTTTAAGGAAGTATCTTCGCAGAGCGCATGCAGGAAACTGGCGTGTGAAAGGAAAGTAGGACTTTGCGACTCTGCTTCCCCCCACGCTCCCCAGAGTTCTTCGGCAGCCCCAACCGTCCCTGCGCTTCACAGCCCGGCTTTCCATTTCCGCCGGGGTTTCGTGTTTCCCTGCGGGGCTCACCTCCAAACCCACGCCCTGTGTCCCCTCAGGTGACTGCCTCGTCCTCCCCCCCGGCCGGCTCGCTCAGTCACTGCGGTTGTGGCAAACTGCACGGAATATTTCAGTGCTTTCTACAAGAGGACGTCCCTTTGCTTGATGCTGTTCTAGGTGCCAGTTACCTGAACTTAACGAAATATTCTCGCCGAGGTAAAATCTCCTTCCACTTAATAGTCCTTTAAAATTGAAAAAAGCAAAACTGAAGAGAGGAAATCGTCTTAGAAAGGACACCTGAGTGTGTGGGCCTGTCGCCAGTTCATTGTGTTAACGATCCTGACGAAGCGGACAATTGTTGGCTTTTTAAAAGCAGAGTTTCATAACAAATTTGCTTTTTGAGTAAAACATTTAAAAAACTACAATTAGGGAAGGGAAAAAATTCTTCGCTGCGATTCAGATTTAATTTGGACAAACGCCTATAATTTTTTTCTGGGGTCTGTATGAAATGTCAATTGCCTGGCCACGTCTATGGTGAGTCCCACTTGCTCAGGCGATGACCATGTATTTCACTATCAGAAGCTGAATGTGATGAGCACTCTGTCCGAGTCACGGAGAAGTACGAGTTTCATGAGATGGTCTTAAAACATGCATTCGAATAAGAAACTCTAATGTCAATACTGCACTGAGATTGTGGATGCGTATTTTAAGAATGCTATGTATGAAACAGCGACTGTGAACTGGCAGGCAGCAAGGAGCCAGAGCCAGCCTGTTTGCCAGGGACAGAGCCCTCTGAGTAGCAAGACACTGCGCTGGCACACAGTGACAGCACCGACTTCTGATGGAGGGCGAGACATCAAATAAGCCATAAGTTGCTTGATGGGCTTCTCATTACAACGGCTGAATGTATCGTGTTACAGTGTGTATGTGCTAATCTGTCAGTGTTTGTTTATTTTAAAAAATGCTTTCTCCAGCAAGAAAAGCCATGTGGGAAAAATCTGTATGCGACTCACGATTTTATCATATAACTTCTAAAGCCTTTTAATCCTGCCATTGTTTTAAGCCAATATTATGTCAGATTCAAATGTATTCGACTATCCTTTAATTAAATTTACATTTTAAACTGGGCTTTGTGTTCTAAAAACAGAAGGCATTACCTCCATTAGAGAATATGGCTTAAAATTTTCATTTCAAGGTAAAACCATGTAAACGAGCTACTGTAACAGCACACGTTTGAGACACTTATTTCCAAAGCAACTGGAAATTCTTTCTTCGGGGGGAGTTAAAAACAAGCATTGTAAACATCATCATTAATGTCAGAGCAATTTTAGCTTTTGCACAGTGACTATTCAGTGAGTAAGAGATTTCCAATGGTAAACGGGTGAGGGATGAGGCAGGCATTTAAGTGTGTGAGGTTAGATCAGAACACGCGAGGAAAAACGCCAGCCCGCGAGCCCGTCACAGGACCTCGTCGGATCCCCGCCAGTGAGCAGGGCGGCCTGTCGGGGCGGCCCGCTAGCACGCCGTGCAGCGCCGTGACGAGGCAGCTGCCTTGGGAATAAGCCTGCTCGCTAACATCAAACGCGGGGCAGCCTGGGACCTGCAGTCGGCCTGGGCTTCACGCTGACCCTGTCTCCCTGACACACAGGAGGGAGAAGACACAGGCTGGACAGGCAGCTGTCCCGGTGCCAGAGGAAACGTGTGGTCAGTTCGGTGTCCCCACGCCAGCCACCTGTGCCTGGGGCTTTTCAGGCTTTCCTGAGCAAGTTCTCAGTTCTTCAGAAGAAGAGAAAGTGGGTCCCCTGGCCTTTTAGAGAAAGTCCTCAACCAAAGGGACAGCTTCAGTGACAGTCTTAAAAACACAAGTTTTTTTTTCCTCACTAATAAAACACAGAGAATGTACAACAAAAATGTCCCCATTCCTAGGATCAACTAACTCTCTCAGTGTGAAAGGACCTCCCCTCCCCCCCACCGCCCCCCCCCTCAAAAACCACAAAAAAACCCTGCTTCACCACCTCTCAGCTTTAATTCCTGCTCTGTTATATAACATACGTATATGATGTTTTCGGGTCTGGGGGAGTGTATAACGGTCTCCTAAAGAACGATGTGGCAGAAGACAGAATGTCCCCACCCGATGACCTTTCTGAAGCCCCAAGTGAAAAAGCACGTGGAGGGATATTGGAGACATAAGCTTTCTTTAAGATGCCAAACGACAGTTCTTAGCAAGGCCTTTTATTTCCTCTGTTCGGGAGTGCAGCGCCTAGTAAATAAGCTAATTACAAAGGAGCAGTAAACGCGTGTTCTGTAACTTTGTTTCTCCACCTCAGAAGCTCAGATATTCTGCTACACTTTTGCTACATATTTTGAATTCCATACCCTTAACAAAAGGGGCGCAAACTTGTTCAGTCAGGGGAAAGGGATGCTCACCTCTCCACTTTAATCAGCAACCCGAAAACGCTGCTTGGGTCTTCGGGAAAGAAAACATGCTTTCTCCACTGCCTTTCCCATCCCTAAAAAATCTAGAAAGCATTTCTCAAGTTTCCCTAAATTGTTAAGAGACACTTATTTTCTTGCAAATTAATTCTTTTTAACTCCTTATGATAGCTTCGCATCCCATAAAGAAAGATGAATTATCACACACTGAGCCCAAGCTGTGAAACAGGAGGGGACAAATAGGGCCCACACTGTGTTCGACAACGTAGAAGAAATTCCAGATGCAGCGGGAAAACCCCGTCCCTTCCCCAGCCCTCGGCGCGGTGCTGGCGAGCCGGGGCTGAACGGAGGAGGGCACTCTTGTCATGCTGAACGCCGCGGACCCGCACGCCGGCTTCCCTCGCCTTGGTGGCCCACACCTCGAATTTGTTAAGTAGCGACCACCTGTGGCACAGCCACCGAATGTCTCCCGTTCAGAACGCTGGCAGGTTTCCACCTGCGTGGCGAAGCACCAGGGCTGTGGGCTCCCTCTGTGGACACACGCGGAGGGCGGGCAGGCCACGCTGCCGCTTGGCTTCACTATCTGCCTGGATGCTGTACCGAGTGCGAAGATGTTCC
>NW_006436810.1:18399819-18404807 GCF_000325575.1 Pteropus alecto | reverse complement strand
ATGCAGGTTGTTCTTTCACCGAGAGCACCATGCTCACGCGGACACACGCACCCGCCTACGCCTCACGACAAACCTGAAACCTGTCGGCGAGCAGTGTCGACCAGAATTCCGTGACTGGTGGAAAGGAGGTCTGTGCAGGTCACTTTGGGTTCAAAAGGTTTAAACTCGGATTTGCCATCACATGTTCTAGTTCACGACACGCCTACTCGAAAGTGCCCCCACTGCCGCCCCAGCTCCTGTCACCGAATGCACTATGAGTAAAAATCCATAAATAAGCAAAAGCACGTGGACGTACAGACGCTTGGGTCTAAGTGGCCCCAGAGAAGCGGGGACGACGTCGTGTCCAGGAACAGGGCTCCGACCGCCGTAACCGCCGCCTGCTTGCACGTGGGGTTACGTTATTAAGTCACTTCCATTGTCATTGCTCTGCAGCACCGGTCCACTTCTGGGTGCAAAGTCTGCACACGTGTGAAAAACCACCCTGGAAAAGCCACTGCCCCAGGCCACTGAGGCCACTGGCGCCACTGGCTCTGCACGTCCACGAGTCTCACAGTAGAATCAGCGCAAAGCACTGAGGAGAGGGGGGCCTCGACAAGAGGACCAGGCATGCGAGGTGCTGAGGCCTGGGCCACGGCACCTGCAGGGTTAACTGAACAGTTCAGGATGTAGCAGCCACACAAAAGCAGCCGTCCCCTGTCCTTCCGTGGGAACCACACACGCCTGTGCTGGACGAGACGGGCATCTGATCAGCCCTGCCGCTCCGAGCAAACTCACGGCTCTAGTTAACACTCAGATTCAGTGTTAATACTTAATAGAACAGTGTTGAGTCCTGTTGCCAAGGTCAACAGCACAGATGCACTAATTGTATTATGAGCTTGACATCTAGCGGCCACCCCTGGCAGGGCAAAGCAGGCAAAGGTTAAACCAGCAAGGCTTGTCAAAGCACTTGTGGGGACCCTCGTCCGGGGAGCATGGCCAGCCTGCTGCAGCCCCACCTTCTCTGGACCTCAGAACACAGGGCTGGAGGCCGCGCTGGCTGCAGGCATCCGGACGCAGAGCGGGTAGGGCCCCTACTGGTAAGCAGAGCTAACGTGGGGGATGGGAAAGGCAGGCCCACCGAGGGCGAGGCTCAGACCGCACACTGGCATCATCGGGTCTCTCTGCAGGACAATAGTTCCGCAGGAGACCTCTTCCCTCTAATTAACAACAAATCGACCCTTGCCTCTAACCTAAGTAGAGCCCCTTACGTTATTTTATTATTTCAATTAATATTTTATACTTTCTGTAACATGACTCGCCTTATTTGTTTGCTTGGAAATCACACAGTTAACTGCATTTTAAATCATAAAGGTGTTCGAATTACAAGAGAAAAACGTAAGGGCAGGGTTTTTGAAATGTAAAAGTTTACTTAAGGCAATATTAAGACACTCGATTTTTAACTTTGTTTATGTCTGACTTGACTTGAAACGTGCAGCAACGTAAGGGGCCGTAATGACGGGCCTGTCCCCACAGTGGAGAAGCAGCCCTCACCTTCAGGACACCGAGATCTGCTAGCCTCATTCTGGCAACTAGTTGAGGAAGCACGCAGGAAAACAAAATCTAACAAAAGAATGAAACCCCTTCCTGTTCTAAGAGTATTCAAAAATTATCCTTCTTGAAACTGTTTTGCAGCATGAAAGACAGTGTGTAACCTCATTAGCAGTTAAGAAGATTTTCATTTTACTTGAGGAAGAAGCTCCTGCCAACAGTTACATTTCAGAATGTAAATTCCAACTGGAGCTCAGCGCACAGAGGGAAGCCTGGCTTTTACCTCTGCTGCGTTCCCCCAAAAGAGCGAGTGCCGAGCTACCCCGAGACAGACGCCGGGGAAGCCTGAGGCCGCGGCTGCAGAGGAAACCCGACCCACTTTTGCGCGCTTTTGCCATCCTCTTGTATACAGAAAATAATCAGCTTGCTAATTGTTGACCTACACCTTCTTCTTGTTCTGGCCCTGGACTGATCTACAAATACTGGATTATCATATGTTGTGGAAGTTTCAAATGCACCTAAAAACCCCCACTGTTACACAATCAGCTCTTCCTCTGTGAGGTGGGAATTAATTAACATGCTTTCTGTTGGCCACTGCATTTTTAAATAGCTTAAGTTTCTTAACTGTTATTTTAAAAACGTTTGCAAGTTCTTCCTTTCTCTTTTCCCTCTTACTTTTCACCCTTCACATCTCAGAGCAAACGATCTGCCTACGAATGGTGAATGTTGGAAAGTGGCTTCTGTGCTGTTTCCTTTTCGAATGCTGAATTGTAAATGGGTGTCGTGTGCAGGGGGAGGACGCCAGGCTTACACAGATAAAAGAGAAGGGTCCCAGCACCGAGGGCTGGTGGCCTTCTTCCCCTTCATTTCAGCACACTCTGTGAAAACCACTGGTAAATTCTTACATCACATGCTCACCACATTTAAAAGGATTTTTAAGATAGCCATGTGACCGAAAATAAAAACACACTTTGAAGCAATTAGTGCTGACAAACAAAATACATGATGGCAAATTGTTTTAAATTATCACAGCCTTTTGTTCTTCCTTAAACACATACTTTCTTTCTAATGACAATAAAATACATCTTTATTAAGTTGTGTTTTATACGATAAAAGATAGCAATATTACACCTTTTAAAATTCTTAGCAGGAGTGTAAGTGCTGTTCTGCCATTAGAAGTTTTAATTACTTTTTCTTAGCACCAAAATATTCAGCTGGCTCAAAGGACTTCATTACTGGTGGCATACATTTAACTGCATCCTAAAGCTGTAACGCTTTTATTTCTAAATTTCAGAAACAGGAATGAAATAATTTGCAGTTTTAAAAGGTTCTCGTTGGGAATGTAAGTCTCAGTCATCGTTAAGTTTTACAACGGGATAACTTTGGAACTCCACGAAAATTATTATTACCTTTTCTCCTTCTAAATACATCATATTTCATTCCTGCAATGATAAGTTTTGGAAAACAATGAAGCTATTTTTGGATAGCTACCTTTTCCATTGCTTGCCTAAAACTCGAACTATGAAAAAAAAAGTCATATTTCTTTTTTAAGAAATAAAGTCTTTTTACTATAAATTAAAAAGACTGTGGCTGTGGATCTTTGCCCCCCCATATTACGCTAAAATTTTTGCATATAATGTTTGTTTTTCATGGCATTATCAATAGCCTTCGATTTTACTGCAGGCATCTACTGCTTTAATTAATATGTCACACCCAAAGTGATACAAAGGAATTATTTACTTCTTCTCTAAAACAACGTAAACTAACTTGGCTCTCTCCTAACTTCATTCAGTCTGTTTATTTCCATTGCGTTTAATAAAGTAAAAATTTCGAGAAGATCTGATGCACGCTGGAGTAATTTAGTGTTCACAACCACTTATCTTAAAAAAATTTTTTTTAGTTATCTTACTAATGGCGACCTGTACGACAGAGTAATATATACACGAGCGTTCCTTTGAGTGAGCAGAGAACAGAGTGTCTTTTATGCTCTGTGAACAATCAGCTTCAGAATAATTAAATCAGAAAGGACTATTTTTAAAATAGTTTGTCTAAACTATCCGTAAAACAATCGAGGAAACACACTACTTGACTAAGGCTCAGCCCTCAGACAGGCTATTTTTGGCCTCTTGCAAAATATGATCAGGAACCGTGGCAATATGTGAATTACAACTCAGAATGGACTGAAAAGCACAGGCTTGGCAAAAACTTTGATCCTACAGTCGGGGAAAAAACCTGAATGTTTCACCTCTAAATAAATTCAGCGACAACAAGGAGAATTCAAAAGAGAACTCGTAAATAATTTATTCCACCCTAGGATTTCAGATATAGGCTGTATACCCCTAACATGTTTACACTATCGGGTTCAACGAGCTCACATTTCTGAACTGAAATTAAAAATGAATAGCGGCGCCTCAGCTTGTTAATCGTTAAATACCAGGGTTTTACTCTATTAATTAAAATATGCTTTAATAAGAGGAGACATTGCACATTTTGATAACGACCCTACAAAGCTGAGAAGTATTTACATTGTTGCATTTGGGGCGGCTGTGAAAGCCGATTTTAAGCTATTCAGGAGCCACAATAATAAAGCTTTAAAATTCCTCACTGGGATGCAATGTAGTTCTTTTGAAGGAAAGACTGTCTTTCTCATTCGGCAGAAATAAATCCATTCATTTGATCATGTAGTCATTGAGGGCAATACAAAACAAACCAAGTGTGAGAAATTCTATGTGATGAAGTAAACAAAACAAAAAAAATCCATTTCCATGACAAAAAGATTCTTTGTCCCTAATCCACCCACCATATGCAAGCGTTTCTTTTTAGCATATCTCCGGTTCCAATCTTGGGTGACGAGGCTGCACAGACGCGACCGCCTCACCTCCACAGCGACAAAAAGGCCCGCCGAGCTCACGAATTTTATTGCGTGAATTCCCGACCGCGTCCTAAGCTTGTGTCCCCCTCGGTCCCGCCGCCGAGGGTACCTGCTTTGTCAAACTTCACCACCCCGGGAGACAAACTCTCGGCGCCCGCGGGTCCGCGGGCAGCCTGGTCCTCGAGCCCCCACCCACTCAGGCGCGGTCCCCCGCAGCGGGCCGGCGTGCTTTCTAAGGAACCAGCTGCGGTCCTTGCGGTGCAGCTGCGGGCCGCCCCGCGTTCCGGGGTGGCACCCTGGGGACCGCGCGGGCCCCGGGCTGCAGCGCGCGGACTCGGGCCCTAAACTTCGCGGGCGGAGCCGGTCCGCCGGGGCCGGGCTCCCACTTGCGCGGCTCCTACCTTCGCTCGGGGACGAGGAGGAGGAGGAGGAGGAGGGCCCCGCGGCCCGCTGGCTGCAGAGGTGCTTCGGCGCCGCCGAAACACAGGAACAGGCCGAGCAAACTCCGAGCCGCCAGGCCGTGCCCGGGTCCGCCGCGTGCAAGGACCACCCCCCAGCGCCGCGGCGGGGCTCACCCCGGGTTAAGTCC
>NW_006436810.1:18393481-18398022 GCF_000325575.1 Pteropus alecto | reverse complement strand
GCGGCTCCTTAAATCCAGGGGACGGGAGGGGACGGCGGGCCCTGGAGTCCCCTCCCCACTTCCTTCTCCCGGCGGTTGCAGTCCGGGGCACCTGCGGAGTGGACAGGCGTTCAGGGTGCCCCGAGCCCAGCGACCGAAAGTTCCAAGTCCACGAAAGTCCCGCGCGCAGCCCACCGCGTTCTAGGGCTTTCGGGGGGTGACTTTTGGGGGAGGGCAGGTGAGGGGGTCGCGCATGTCTAGACTGGCCCGGCACTCGGGCTGGCGCCGCAGCGCGCTCCCGGCATACGCACCCACTTTTTGCCTGCGGTCACACGCACGCGCCCTCACACGCGCGCACCCCCACCCTACACGCGCCCTCACCCACTCCCGCGCGTGTCCTCCATCCCCGAGCGGCCGCCAGGATGTGCCTCAGGCCCTGCCGCCGATGCGCCCGCGCCCCCCGTCCCAGCATGTCTTTTTAATTTACTAAATTTCTTATTTTTGTCCTCACAAGTGGTCCTGTCTGGTACAAAGCTTTGGCACAGATGGCCTCCGGGCGCTTCCCTCGGTGTCGTGCGCTAGGGGGAAACGGGCGGTGACCAGCCAGCCCCAGGCGCCGTGAAGGCTGTGAGCTCCTTGCGTGGCTGGGGGTGGGGCTCTGCTTGGCTGGGGGACACCCGCCCCCCAGGACGGACCCCGATCCTACGCCTCTCGCCCAGCTCACCGCAGGCTGCTTTTCCATTCTAGAATCTTCCCGCTTCCCAGCCCGTGCTCTCCCGCCCGCCTCTCATTGTAAGTTTCACGAAGCAACAGCTTTGGGCTCCAGGAGCAGCACAGGGAAATCCGCGGAAGGGAGCGCACAGGTTGGAATCATCTGCAAATAGCCCCTGTCGCCGCTTTTACTCCCCCCATCAAAAAAAACCCCCTAAAGGTCGGTTTTGATTTGCTTTTTGGTGGCGGGCATATTCACATAGGTGATTTTGGTTTTGTAAAGAAAAAATGATCAATACGAGATGTTCGCAATCTAGAGTCCCCACACCACGATAGTGCTTTTGTGGTTCAGCTACGGGGGAAATATCCTTATTTCGCCATTACACTGCGAACTTCTGCGCACGCTGCGTTTGGGGGACGCTCTTGCATCAGGCGCAGAGATGCTAGGCAGGGAAAAGTTTGTAGCCGGGGCTTTGGGGTGAGCGGGGCCAGGAACGTTTCTGGGGAAAGAGGCATAAAGAAGCGGGGCGGGAGAGGTTGTAAAGAGTGGGTGTTTCTGCATAGTTCACAGCATCCACTACAGTTTGGGGAAGTTGCAGAGCCGCAGCGGAAAGGTAGATGTTGGGGGACTGGGTCCTAGAAGAGAAAGAACGCAAACCGATCCTCTGCGGGTCGGCCCTCCGCGTAAAGGTGCACCGCTTTTTGTGACCTGGTTAATTCTTTTTTTTTTTTTTCTCCTTTTATTTTTTAAATCAACACTTTTGGGAGAAGAAGCAGCTGTAGCTCCCGCGGCGCCCGAAGCTTTCAGATGATGCCGATCCTGGCTCCCTGCAGCCTCCTGCCCCCCAGGGCACCGACTCCTCCTCTCTGGGCCACTTTGCGGGAGCTGATCGCCACCTTTTTTTGTTCCTAAGGCTTCCCCCACCCCCTCCAATACACTGGCACGATTTCCCAAGGTCTTTCTGGGACTTCCAAAAGCAGCTGTTTAATTTCGTCGACTCGCTTTGCATTTTCCACGAGGTGTGGTCGTCGGGAGGGTCTTTTAAGTCCCTCCAATGAAAGCGAACCTGAGACCCCGGCCCTTTATCTGTAAGAAGCAAGCCTTCAGATTGGAGAGGTTTAGCACAAGTCGTGATGCGCCTTGCAAGTGGGAAGCTCCAGCTGGCTTGCTCGGCGCCGCGCTCGACCCAGTGGCTCTCACGAAGTGAGCCTGCACGAATGCCGGACGCGGAGCTCGGCATCTGGCCTGCCCCGTGCGGAGTGCACGCGCGGAGCCGCTGGGTGCAGGTGCCGGCCCCGCGTCACCCTCCGCACACGCTGCGCCGGGATTTCGTTGAGAAAATCCAGCAAAGACCTGGACGAAAGAGCCAGCGAGGCTGTGAAACCAAAACCTGCCCCGATTCCCCGCCACTGCTAAAATGGTGCAAATCAGCACGTCTTGTGGCTCACTCTTTAGATAGACTTGTGTAAACAATATCCAAAAAAAAAAAAAAAAAAAGTCTAAAAAGGCACATAACCTCCTGACTCACCTGTTCTCCCTTCTTGGCCTCCCTCCACTCAGATCTGAAACTTTTCTTTAATTGTTTTCATTCAATGCAGCAAATTTTAATGAGAGCATACGCCTCTTGAGCTGATTCAGTAGATTTACTGAGAGGTGAAAACGTTAACGGAATATTTTCAGAGATGAGGACAGGATGTCTCCTCCAGCCTTGCCCAGATTAGAGGCACCCACTGGTGCTTCAGAGGTGCAGACACGACTCACGCACGCGGCACACACACACCATCACACGACCGCTGTCTATTACAATATTGTGATACCTAAACACTATTGCAAAAACAAAAGTTGCTTTTCTTCCCTATAATTAAATCTAATTTGTTAATTGTATTTCTTCTTGTAATGTTTTCATCTTAAGAGGTGACACGTTATTATTTTCTCTGGTTAATAATATTATTTACAAATTAATACTGTATATTTTACATTAATGGAACATATAATTAAGTGTTTGATTTAATTTGTATCATTTATTCAGATAAAACAGCCTATCTGCAAGATTGATCTGACAATGGGAGCTTGAAGAGTTGCTTCTGTTTTAGCGTCCCAGTTTTCAGATGCTCCTGCCTCTCCAGCCACAGAAGCAGTTTTCCATCAGGTGCATTTGACACTTAATTTACAATGTACTTATTTCCCCAGCCATTTAATACAAAAAGGGCATTCAAATAGGAGAGCTTTATTTTCTGTCTCCTTTCATTCTTTTATTCCCCCTAAATCAAAGTTCCTTTCTTCTCGCTGGCTTCTTCCCCGTCTCTGTTTCCTCCCCCACCCCCAACTTCTGTTGTGGGTCCTTGTGGTTACATCCAGCATCATTTTGTGTCTTTAATGCTGTGACGAGTGACTGCTAATTGGTTCTTACTTGAGCAAAGATATTACCATACTAATATTATTATTGGTAAGGAGAGGTAATTGATAACACCACCTGCCACTCTGGAGCAATCACGAAGATAAATGTCCCCATCACCAGGAAGTCTGTGCTTGGTGTACCACAGCCCAGCCCAAACAGCAGGGCAAGTGCCAATTATAAAGGTGTTGCTTTTCTACACGCTAGTGGTGGTGGTGGTGTGTGTGGCGGGGGGAGGCACTAGAAACCATGTAGCCAAAAATTATATTTATGGTTTCTTGAAAATACTTTTCCGAGCTTCTTATTCACCCACTTGAAGGCAACTCCCCCCCCAAATAAAATGCTTTACTTAAATAAACCAATACATAGCTAACCGCCCTGCCCACACCCCCTCCCGCTGCCGCCCCCTTCGCTTTTAAACCTATTGAGAGAAATATAATACATATTTTTAATAGATAGGAGCCAACTGCACAGTATATAAATCCACCGAGATCTGTGTGCTGGAAGCCTTGTACATGACAGGACAGCTCACGGCTTCACGTGTCGGCATCACAGGCAAGAACATTCCATGGCTTTTTGTGTCGCATGAAGGGAAACATCCGCTCGCAGCCATCCGTCTTCGCAGGGGCACAGCCGGTGTTAAGTACTTCCCTGTGGCCGCTCCACAGCGGGTGCGGGCTGCGTGCAGGCTGGGGAGGGGCACTTCGCATGTATGATCGCATGAATAATGCTAGCCAGCTCAAACTTTGACTCCCTCGCCTATGGGAGGCTCAAACGATTATTATTAGCTTGCATTATTAGATGCAGGCCTCAAAAGGCGAAATCAGCTATTGATAATTGCAAGAAGTATACAGCAGCTACTGTATCGATCGGCTTGTCCCTATTCCCCTGGTATGGGAGAGATAAGAAGACTCACTCTTTAGTGCAATATAATTTCTTTTGACCTATCTGCTTGCTACAGACTTATGATGAATAGCCGGAGTGGTTAAAGCCCTTTATCACGAAAGTTACCCCTTGATATAATATTGATTCTTTATAACTAGCTCCAAACACAAAAATCAAACTGTCCACTTGACCATCATCATCATCAATATCATCACAAAGCCTCCGGAATAAAGATCAGCACCAGTCTGAAAACGCTTTCTATAATCTCCCAGCTAATCTTTATTTGCTGATGATGAAAAGGAAAAGGGGGTGGGGACAGAGCCAGCTGAATGTCATTTGGACGGACACTATATTTATATGTGTACATGTATTAGGCCGAGACTGGGCGGCCGCTCCTCGTGGGAACAGCGGGCAGCGCGCCCACCTCCGCGGTGCTCGCCCCTCCCCCCACCGCAGGGAATGGCGGGGCTGGGAGGCCCAGGGCCTTGGGGAGAGACGAGAAGGGCTCCGTGAGAGCTGCCTGACTTTGGACACAGAAAGAGACCCACGACCTCCTGCTCGTTCGCAATC
>NW_006436810.1:18374704-18393216 GCF_000325575.1 Pteropus alecto | reverse complement strand
GAGGGGCTTACGGGAGCGGGGGAGGGGCGCAGGGAGGGCCTCTGCTTCCGCCTTCTCGAACCTACTACGGCTGTCTTCGGGGACACCCGTGTCGCGGGCTCCCAGGACCCCTTCGTTAACACCCCAGGTCTCTCCTTACCCACATTCCTGAGACCTCACAGGTCCCCGGCTGATGGGGGGAGGGATTGAGTGTGGCCGCCGCGCAGGGGCGCGCGCGCCCCCCTCCGGTTTCCTACTCAGCGCTGCCAGGGCTGGGCGGGGGGCTCAGGGATCCTCTGTCGCCAGGTCGCCATGCTGTCCGTGTGCCCGGGAGAGGAGGGCAATTGAAGTCTTGACTGGTCATTTACGAAGGGGAGGCGCTCACGAGGTGGTAGTCAGGTCCAAGGCTCCCGCCCTGCTGAGCCCTGGCCCCCACCCGGACTCCTAACTTATTGGGGTGCATGGGGTGCACTTAGGACCACTTGGTGGACCCCGCCATGCAGGGCCGCTCTGGCGGATGGCTGCCCAATGATGGCCTGGCGCTGAACCCCACTAGTAGCTTCTTCTAGTAGCTTCTTCACCTCCCCCCCCCCACACACACACTCCAGGACGAAGGCCTGTGGATGGTCGGCCAGTGTGGCTCCCAGGGGGGTCTTGCCCGCTGGGTGGGGGAGAGGAGCAGGCAGGAAGCCAGTGGATGTGAGAATTGGGGTCTATGCCCTCCTCAGGCCCCCTGTGTCCTGCACACTAGCAGGCCCCAGGCGCCCCTCCCCACATAGCTGCTGGAGAACACCCCCTCTCGAGGATTCCGTCAAAGAAGTTTTAGAGAAGCGGGCACAACTCCGACGCGACTGGTCGCAATGCTCTCGGCTTTCTACTTATCACAAATGTCATTTGCTTTGGCTCCAAGCTCTGCAAAGATGCAGAGCTGAAATTCTGCAGGCGGCAGGTCTGCCCAGAGGCACGCACCCAGGGCCTTGGACCACAGCGATGGAGACAAAGACAGACCACAGTGCCGGGTCCTGCTCTCATCCAGGGACGAATATCTCGTCTGTGACCTAATGCACTGGGCTATTAACGGAACAGAGCCATCCCGGCTGTTCTGGCAGGTCAGGCACCGGAGCAGAGGGACAAAAATCATATGATTAGAGGCAGTTCACATTCTCCGGAAGGAAAAAAGTCAGGATAGCAGAAGGGGCAGCCTCACGCTCGAATCGTGCGGCACGACTGATGAGCCAAATAACAAGCGGCCGTGTCCAGACACCTGGGCTGTCTACGAGCCGGCACTCACGTCTGGAGGGGAGAGGGAACCACGAGGAAGGAGAGGCGCCTTGGGAGAGGAGGACCACTGTCCGGCCCAGAGCTGACATGAGCTCCCGGGAGTGGCCAGGTCTGCACAGGGACAACTTTTCTGCTTCTTTTCTCATCTGCCGGCCTCCGCTGGACGGCTCTGCTTCGTAGCGCGCCCTGTGCGTGGAGCCTGTGTGTCTGACTCGCCCAGACGTGCTGTGCAGAATCCGACACGGTGCAGCTCCACGCAAGGACGTGCTCCCCCCCTTCCATGGAGGGGTACACTGTCCCCAAAACGCCGACTCTTAGAATCGGAAAAGGAAGGCTTTATACAGTTTGATCACTGCGTGGAAAGTGGGTCTGTCTAAAGTCTAGAAATGTTTGATTGGATTAGAATTCATAAAACAGAAAGGAAGGGGCCATTATTCACTTTCCAAAGGATTCTTCACTTTAAATAGCCAGTGCTGGGGTTGGTCACAAATGGCCACTTTGTACAGTGACCCAGCAATTCCGTAGATGCAGGCCTGCCTCCATCACTGGCGAGATGTGTGAGCGACTCTCCAGGAGTAGGGACGTTCTGAATGGTGTCCTTCGGTGAGGTGCTGCAAGCGTGGTGCTCGTTTTACCTACGTCACCTCCCCGGGAAGGGTCCCTCTGCTGGCCTGCGCCAGCCCGCCCCCGGCAGGCAGCGCGGCCTGTCTTGCACAGCCATGGCGTTGGGCCTCACGGAAGCACGTTGAAGGAAGGCTAGAGGGAAAATGAGTGCCGCACACCCGAGAAATGCCCCCAGTGGTAAAGCTGTCAGTGACAGCCGTGGCCAAAGAGGGACCGTTTATTTACATGGTGGAGCCACTACCGTGGAAAACAGAGGGGAAAAGCAATCGGAGGCCTGGCGAGCAAGAGGAGGAGGCGTGACATTGAAACCAGAGAGCTCGGCGGTAGGGTGGGGCGGGGGCCACGTGTACGCCACGAAGACCGGACGGGGAGAAGGCAGGACAGGGAGGCAGGGGGCCGAGGGGGGAAGGCGAGATTGGAGAGCAGCAGATCAACACTGTAAGTCACATATAATATGACCGGTGTCCGTCGTCTCTGTCACCAGAGCGTCTGCACCGCAGAGCCACTCGACAGATGTTGCTTGTTTTGTATGAGGCCGGTGCCTTCTACTCCAGCACATGTCGTCAGTCTAGTCATCGTCCTCTGTGACAAAGGCGTCACACAGTATTTGTCAACACAGCATGGCTCTTCAAGTGTTTGGGAAACAGTATGGCCATCGGAACCGTTTATTTGTTACGGTGAATTTGAGGAAAAGATCACACTCGCTCACATGCTCGAAGCGCAGCTACCACCTCATTTTCTCCGAGTGAGTCCGATGCTCGGCCCTGCCCGTGCATTTCTGCTGTGGTTCCCGTGCGTGGTGTGCTCAGTGCACAAGCAGCCTCCGTGTGCCTGGCCAGAGGGCTCACGCTCACCCGGGCTCTGGGACAGGCGTGACTCCCGCGCGGGACTCCCACGCAGCTTCTCCCGCGCCCGCGGCGCGCAGCTCAGTGGTTCTGGTGGGGTGGGAGCGACCTACAGAGGATGGACACGTCCACATGCCCTGTCTGGTGTCCTGGGCTAATTCCTGGGCAGCTGTCCGTCCTCGGCTCCCTGCAGACCCCGCAGCTCTGAGCGCACACTGCCTCAGTTTCTCCAGCTGCTCTGCTTAGCCGCCCGTTTCACGGATGCACTGGTGCCGGGCCAGGGGTGGTAATGGCAGTCCCAAGGTCACTGTTAATTGATAAAGGAGCCTGCATGCATTTTGGTCTTTAACTGGGGACTGTCACTGTGAGTCCTGCCCATCTTTGTCATGCTGTGACGTCCCCATTACTGCTTCCTGACGAGGCTGGCACTTGGGTTTTCTGCACGGTGCAGGGTCTCCTCTCGCCTCTATGAGTGCCCATGGCCCTCGTCGTTCCTGTCACGGCTGGGTTTCCGGGGGACTTGTTCAGGTGCCGAAGCCCTGGCCCCGCCCCCCTCCATGCAGCCTCAGCCAACTTCCCTGTTGGTCCAGTCACCTTCCCCACTTTGAACATCTAGCTGACCCCAAACGATCTCTGCTTCCATATTCTTGACGGATCTCATTTGATGCTTTGCTTTGAGGAAGAGTCCAAGATTGTACCTAGTTCATTGCGTCGCTCCCGTCGATAGTCAATAATAAAAAAAAATCCTACGTTACTTATGAGTTGTCACAAAACAGCCATTAAGTGAGACCCTAAGAATGCCCGCGCCCTGCTCGGAGCTCAGCGCCAGCCCCACGTCGCTGTGCCCGAGTGCGGCGACCTGCGGGCCACAGCTCTGACACTCCGCGGCGCAGCGCAGCGAAGGCCACGCGGAGACGGGCTGAGGCGCGCGCCGTCACCGGGCCTCTCCAAGCCCCGGCGCATCCTCTCGGAGCCGTCTGGGCTGTGTTTTGAGACAAGGGTCTCCGCTCAGTCACAGGAGAAGGCCCACTGGTCACCAGGCTGTGTTTTGAGACAAGGGTCTCCGCTCAGTCACAGGAGAAGGCCCACTGGTCACCAGAGCCTCCTGTACCTAACTAACTGTCAGAGGTCAACATTTCAAAGTCCCTGACAGAAATGGGGCAGAGCCCCGGGAATGGATTCCTGGCTGGGGTGAGCAGTTACCCCGCAGCGGGGGGCAGCGGACAGCGGGAGGGAGCCGAGCCCCGAGGACGTCGGAACCCACGCGTGCAGGCGCGGCCCAACCTATCGGCTCCCAGGCCAGCGCCCCACTTCACTCTGAGTTTCCCCGTCAGTTGACGAAGGTCCTCGCGAGCCGCCGTGAGTCCTGGAAGCAGGAAACGGCCGCCCGCGCGGTCATGCACGTCTGCGGCGCCGAACCGCTGAGCGGCGGCAGCAGAACACGGCGTGTCGCCCTTCAGAGAGCTGCCGGGTCACGCTGTGTGGCCGCGCATGCGTGGCTAGGGCGTCCTGTCCCTCCCACGCCTCCCGACAGCCTTCCACCCAGAGTGACCACGCCGGACGCGCTCGTGTTGGCCTGTGGCTTTCCTGTGGGCGCATGAATACACAGAGGTTTTCCTTGGGCAACGAGGGTGAACACCAGCTTGTGACCATCAACATGTGCCCGGATGCCGCAGGCTGTGGGACTGGCGGTCGGGACAGCGTCTGCCGCGTGATGCCCCAGTGCGCATCAGTCGGCACTTCGGTCTGTTTTCAGAGGATGAGTCTGCGGGAGAAAGATGGGGGCGCATCCTGACAGGCTGCAGACCTGCTCCTCCCGTCACCGTCACCGTGTCACCCCCACCGTGTCACCCCCACCTCCTTTGAGCGGCCACCTGGGCTCTCTGTGTGCGCATTGGGGAGCGCTAGCTTCGGCTTTGATGAATAGGACAAACGCGCGTACATTTAAAACATCATGATGTCCAGGTACAGACGTTTGGACTATGGCTGCATCGTCCCGTGGTTACGGGTATTTGCTGTAACTCCATTTGTGCTTTTATTAGATTCGCGTATAGGTTACAGGAAGTCAGAAGGGCTAATATATCATGACCTTGTTTTCCAAAAATTACTTTATGAAAGGAGAAACATTTTGTGACATACGCTCTGAAGGTATTCCTGGGGGGGCGGTGGCGGTCCCTCCTTCTGAGACTCAGTGCTCTTGTCGTGGGTGGAGTGGGCAGCGTTTTCTCAGTCCACATCCGGGGCCGGGATCCACCAGGAGGAGTGGAAGCAGCCAGGGTTTTTAACCCGCGCTTTGCTTACCTGGCTGGGACCGTTTTCTCGTCCAACCCGCTGGTTCGTGTGACTTGTGCACACACACTGATGCTGTCCCCGAATGACAGAGCAGGGTTATTCCCAAGGTGGCTGCTTCCTTACAGATATGCAGCACGTACCTGTCCCATATTTATTTAAGAAACAAAAAAGCAAAATTTATTTTGCTCGAATTTTCCACCTAATTGACTTTATTAATTCTTTCTCTTTCATTTTGTTTGTACTTACTGTTTTCTCTTCTTTTCCTTTTTATCAGATTTTGCCTGAAAACTTCAAAATAGAATGGATAATGTAAAATTCATACAATGTCAATTACATAATATATAGACTTTTTGGGATGGTTGCATTTTTGTGTTTAAGAACCAAGCTATCCAAAAAAATTTGGCACATTTGGGCGATTTCTCTAAAAATAACCGCAGCCCTTACTAACTGCTGGGCCCGTTCTGCAGATCCCATTACACGTTGTCACCTGTTAGCTGTGCCAACTGCACGTATGTGGGGCTACCCGGACGCACGTTTCAGAATCTTTGTTTCTTGCTGAGAATGGTCATGATAACTCATAACGAATTAGTCAGAATTGTTTTCTGCCAGTCACGTGGAGCTTGTGCTGTACAGAGGATTTATAAACACAAACATATTAAATACTGGTGTTCTAGTCCAGCACATTTTAGTCTTATCAATGTGGAGAGATAATTTAGTTCCTATTATTTTGTCACAATGCATCAATTTCAAAGAAAATTAAAATAATATCACATTGCGATTTAAAAAATTTCCACCAAGCCTTAAATGCGTTTGCGGTGAGAATCCGCCAGCGCGTGTTTCAAAGCCCCGTGGCCGCCTCTGTGCTCGATGTTGCACTAAGTGCTCCTCCGCGGCTCCTAAAGCCATCCCAGGGCCAAGGACCTCCGGCGCCACCGCTTTCTTATGCACCTCCCCGGACACTTTGGGGGAGAAGCCTCCATGGACTCCTGGAAGAGAGGCGCTGTTTGTTCGTGGGAAGACTGTGCTTTTTGCTGAGCACATCCTGAAAACTTCGACTGCTCCGAGAAATATTTAAACACGACTAGGCGTTTCAGCGCCTGCCCCAGGGGACAGCCTCCCATGCCTAGGAGGGGCCCGCGGCCTCCCGGCCCTGTGGCGAGGTTGGCCACGGGGGTCCTGCCGGTGGGACCCGCGGCTGGGCGGCTTCGCTGCGAGGAACACAAACGGTCGGTTTACACGTGGATGATGCAGCGAGCCTGTTTCACCCCGTGCCCCACTTTCTTCAGAGCCCGAAAACGTGTACTCTCGGAGGCGGTAAGGCTGCTGGAGTGAGCGCATCACGCTGGGCGTCACCAGGAAACTAAGTAAGGGGCTCATTGCCTGCTCGGCCGCAGGACGTTCCCGATGAGAAAGCTGCGGGCAGCCTGTCGCCTGGTGCCCCGCGGACCGTCAGCAGCGCAGTGAGCACCGCAGGAGGCCCGGCGTGAAGCGCCTCGGAGGGCAGGGCCCCAGCTCCCGCATCTGCAGGGGCCACGCTTGCGCGGGGTGTACCCAGGCGCGTGGGTCTGATTCGGTTCCAGGGACACGGCGGCCAGGTGTCCTCTGTGTCCTGCTGCCCCACGCGGGATGTTTGGTTCTCCACCCGTAGTGTTGGCTGCGCCCTTTGTGCCGCTGCGACCGGCTCCCTGGGTGTGGGCCTGGTGCCCACACGTGGCCCAAGTGGCCTGGCAGCCGAGCTGGGCGAGGTTTTCAGCCAGAGGACAGGGGAGTCTCTCTGGCTTCACTTGGGGAATCGGCAAGCTCGGCGGTGCCCGTGGCCTGGGGACCGTGCTCCTCGCTGTGACCACCTCCCTGAGGGACACAGCCGTGTCCTCGGTGGTGGTGGTGACGACGGCTGTGCCCGTGAGGGGGGCGGTGTCTGGGGTCCAGCATAGGCTCCGGCGGTCGCCATAGGAAGTCCTTGCACAGGTTCATTATTGCCCGCTCAGCCCCCTTTATTGGCACACGTGTCCCCCAACCCCGCGGAGCTGGCCCCGGGGTCTCCACGCGGACTCCGCAGGAACCGGAATAAGCCCCGCCCCTTCCTTCCGCGTGTCCCTCCCGGTCCCACGCGCCGTCTGCAGACGCTGCTCTTCGTTGGTCCCGGTGTTTGTGTCACAATCAGGATTCGGTGGTGAGATCCCCCCACTCCGCGGCCTCCGCCCCCCTGAGCGCCCGCACCGTCCCCGCCCTCGGAAGGCCTCTGTCCGCTGGTCACCAGCGACGCTGCTGACTCTCACCGTCGAGAGTGCCGGAGCCTCCGCGGTTGGAGGGAAGGGTCATTTTCCCCAAAGAATGTGACCCACCCAAGGACACGGGCGAAGACGAGCGATGACAGTCTGTGAATAGAAGTGACATCGTCCCCGCTCGTCCAAAGCCACTCTCCCCACGTCTCCTTTCACGGCCGTGTGTCACCCCGACCGTGAGGCCCTGAGGAGGCTCCCCTGCAGCGCTCAGGCCCCATGTCCGCGTCCCGCGAGCCGGCACTCCGCCGGGACTGGCAAACGTCACCGCGGGTCTGAGGTCCTTATTCGGCTGCGCTCATGACAGACGCCAGGTGTGAACACCTTGCCACACACAGGTGGCGAAAGGGGTTAAACGTCAGAACGTCACCGTTGCGGCAATGCGACAAACTCGGCCCAGGTGTGTGCAGCCACGTGGCTGCCTGTGCCCACCTCTCGGGCCAGCGGCCCCGCCGTGTTTGGTGTCAGTGGTCACAGTGGCTGACGCGAGGAACCCCTTGCTCTGCTGGCTTGCACGTGTCACCAGGAAGCCGGTGGGGGTGGGGAGAGGGGACTCCACATTCACCAAATTAAATTGCCACCCAAACAGTGGGTACATCTGTGGGGCAGATGCCTCGTCCAGGCCACACGTTTCTGTTTTACGCATTTCCTTGGAGCACGGTGTCTCTGTCACCCGGAAGCCGCGGCCACGGGCTTCTCCTGGGCTGTCACGTTGCACGGTAATGTACGAAATAATTACAGAAAGCAATTAGAGCATAGTTCCCGGGTCGCCACAGAACCAGCCACCGAACACCTCACGAGTGGCTGCTCGACTCTTAATTAAACGGCTTCTCCTTCAGGTCCGTCATCGCTGGTTTGGATAAGCGCACTGTGTCGGGACTGGTCGCATCCCACGGAGACGTGCTTGTGGCGGGCAGGGCGGCCTAGGGCAGTGTCCCCGACTGGGAGTAGACGTGTCCTCGTGCTCCTTAGTATGTACTTACAGTGACAGACAATGTCGCGGTTCTTATGCGAGCGAGCTCCACGGTCAAGTTTCTGGCTATGCTTCAGGGAAGATCTGTGGCGTTTGCACATGTGACCGCAGAGACTCCCTGCGGACAGGGACAGCCAACGCTCCGCCCCATTGTGCGGTCACTGCCTGTTTTAGGAGAAAATCCCCAGAAGCAGCAGCAATTACTTTACAAAAAACGAAAAGGTATTTTCATTTCCACCTTTGTCTTCTCCCCTAAGCGCAAAAAGATTATATGTGTCCTATTAGCTCCCCGGACATAAATTCTGGGGTGCCGAGCGAATAACTAGCTGTGACTGTTAATTACTACTGCAGCCTGGGCCTTGCATTTTGGGGCGTATTTCATTTTGAAGCAGAGAAGAGCATTTTAAAGGGAAGACCCGGGAGTGTGCGCCGGCCACCTGCTTAGGAAACTCAGACGGGCCTGTCTTGGCCGAGTTTCCGGGGATTGGATGGCTGGGGCTTCATGGTGGTGTGTCCTACATTTGAAAACCCCATGACGGGCTGCGGAGGGCTGTGCGGTAGGACATCAGGAGTGACATCAGGTCAAGGGCGGCGGGCACCAGGCTGGACTGAGGAAGGTTCAGAGGGACAGCGAGGCTGCACGCGTTGCTCGCCCGTCCTGCCGAGGGCTGGCAGTGATTTGGTTGGAACCTCAGGGCACTGTGCTGAGAGCGATCAACTGGGGCTGCGACAGGCAGGGCAGGAAGCTGTGACAGAGGGCGGAGCTGCTTCTGCAGTCGGCGACTAACTGGGGTGCACACGACGCATGCTCGGCCAGCGGCCGCCCCGCTGTTCCCTGGAGCTTTGGGATTCACGGGTCGAGAAATCTGAAAATACTGCAGCTCGTAGCTTTTCTGATCTTCGTAGTTTTAACTTTTCTCTGCGGTCTATTCGTTCAGCCTTCAGAAGGCTGTGGGTGCCTCACTCACCCTGGCCTCTCTCTCCACACGGCTTGTCCCTGTGAGGATGCGGTCGTACAGGGCCAGGCACCCCAATGACTTCGGCTTGACTCCATCACCTGCAAAGAACCTGCTTCCAAATGAGGTCACGTCCAGGGTACCGGGCTGGGGACTGCGGCAAGCCTTTCTGGGCCACGATTCAATCGTAACCTCACGCTGGCCCAGCACTGAGCGAGGATGTCCCTCTGACTTACACCTGGGCTTCAGGCTGGCAGTCAAGCCATCGTCCCCAGGTGTGCTCAGGTACAAAGCAGAACAGCGCATACGCACGGCTGGTGACAGTTACTCAGAGACAGAAAAAAACATAAGGGCTGGGCCCGCTGAGGGGGGAGAGACCGGACCTTGCGGCCACAGAGCCCGCGTCGGTGCCTGGTGTCTGGTCCTTGACAGGATGCGGCGGGTTCTTGGTGAGTCATCACGGTGCCTTCTGCTCCTTCAGTTTCCGTGAAAAACTGTGCCAGGCTGCGTGTGCTCCGCGTGTCGACGGCACGGTGGGCGGGTGGCAGGGTGCGTGTCGCCAGCAGGCGTTACATTTAGGTCCGCCCACGTATCCGCACGGCTGACTGCCCCATGGCTATTCTGCAACGGGCTGGGACATACATGCTCTTAGTGACCATTAGATGACATTATGAGTTTGGTGATGACTTTACGTGCCACAACCACCCTAAGCAATAATTCCTGTGGCGATGATGGCAAGGCCATTTTTCTGAAAAATCGGGTGTGGTTTCTGTCCCACCCTCCCCGTGATGGGAGGGGCTGCTTCCTGGGCCTGCGGTCCCTCCACGAGGAACTGCGGGGGTGTGCAGCTCATGTGGGGACACTGGGCACCAAGGTGCCAGTCACCCACAGCGGTTCCTCCTGGATGCAAATATCCAGCCGCGACCTTCGTCTGGGGCCCCACTGCCCTGCGCTCCGGTCCCAGGCCTGTTGTCCAGCGAGGCCCTCGCCTGTCCTCGCCTCCTGCAGTGTGACGTCCGCCTGTGTCGGCGTTTGTTCTCACTGACCTCTGGCCGCAGGAGACGGATCCAGACGTTTGTCCAGGATTCTCGGACGTGCCCGTCCCATGCCAAGTGAGAAAATTCAGGGCAAAACTAGGGAGTATTTTCCGTTGCACACAATTTAGCAACGTCAAGAATGGGGTTTCCTTAAATATGAGGGACAAGGCAACAAGGCACGTTCTCAGCATGAGGGAGTAGCAGGCGGGTCTCACTATGGAAGAGTCTGTGTTTGGTTGGGGGTCAGGCAGTCATGAGACGAAGCTGCTCTTTTGGGGTGATTGTCAGGCAAAAGCACAATAAAACGATGGCAAACTCACTAAAGAGGAAGTGGTCCCGTTCGCACACTGCCATGCGCCCGCCTGTCACCACTCGGCCCGTGCGGCTTACAGCAGTAACGGCAACATGGGTCGCTGTTATTTTCTGTTCCATAATTCAGGCTCACATGGCAAGGGACGGACGGGGTTTTATAGGTGAGGCTGAGTTTAGTGGTTTTCCTATAAAATAATTTCCACAAATTTAGCTTCAGGCTCTCCTCTGACTGATATAGGAGACTGAATGCGGATCTCGTTTTTTTGGCTGTTCATAAAATGCACCCTCCCTATGACCAACAGCCAACAAAACCCCTGGAGATATTCCAGCCCTGCCGTCCAGCCAGACCTCTTCCGGCTGGCCGGCCCTTCGCACCCGTCCTGTGACACTCGATTCAGCACCTGTGTCTTTATGGAGATGCCTGGCTTCTGTGGCTGTTAGAAGCCACCTGCCCATGTCCCCATAGCAGGCATGTGCCTCTGGTCACCCACAGCATAGCTTGTCACTACACTGTGCATGGCTTCGGGTAGATGTCCTGTTCACTTCTGTCCTTGGGCTTACGGAGGTGTCGTGACAGCTGCCTTGCCATGGGTGCGTGGGTGCCTGCCCTCCTGTCCTGGAAAATGACCTTCGTGCGGGCAGCTGCCCCTTCCTCCCTCAGCCCCATCCCTCTCTCTCTTCATTTCCCCCCTCCTCCCTTCCTTTCTCGTCATGAAGACACCTTGAGAAGTGACCAGTAGCAAGAAGAAACAAACTATACACACAGTGTGGATGTAACTTGCTAAAATTTTAAAGAAGTTAAAGAAAAAACCTAGTATTTTAAATTTATTTTAATTTAATGATAATGGAATGGTCTAATTTCTTTCTTCTTTTTTTTGGAAGTATTCTTTTCCCTTCCCAAACCTCACCCATGCTTCTTGCTCAGTTCCTGCTGTTCATTATCAAGACCCCTTTGCAAAGTGCGGACAAGCCCGATGTTCGACCTTTTTGACCAAGCGGGCAGGACGCGCTGGCTTCCATGACGAAAGCGGCGATCTGATGAGCTGCAAGTAAGTTTGGTTATAAACGGCAACTCCCTGCGGGAGCGCGATGGGCGGGGCAAGCGCTCCGCTCAGCCGAAGTTCCCAGTAATTGAAAGGTCACCGAATGGAACAGAAAAGTCACAGATATAAAGTTAAAGACGATACATTTGTTTTCTTTTATTTCTATTCTTATGTACGAAAGAAATGATAAACGAGAAGAACAATGAATACTTCTGGCATTCAATTAACACAAAAGTAATTTTATTCTCTCAAGACGAATATACGAAATAAATGAGAAGAAAATAAAGTGCAGGGAATATTTAGACTCAATAATTCAAATGACTCGGAGGGATGATGTTGCCATCACTACTTTAATCTGGAATTTGAATGCAAGTATTTTCACCCCGCCAGGTCTGTGCCTGCCCCTCACTGTGGGGGTTGGGGGGGGATGCAACGAGGCGCTTGACTTGCCGGCGTAAACGCAGGGGCAGCCTTCGACGCCCGCAGCGCCCCGCGGATGGATGCTGCCCCCGCCGCCCGTGGTTTCTGCCCGCCCCCGGGCCTACGTTTTGCTGCTGCAGCCGCGACTTTTGCACCAAGAGGAAGGACTGGTCAGGGACACACGCTCACGTATCTGCCCACGGGGACCTTGTTCGTGGCTTCGCTTCAGTCGCAGGCGTTGAAGAAACGAATCCTTGCAACAATGTTCTTAATGTGATGAGAAGGAGTCCTGGTTAATAACCAGATAACCGAGAGCGCGGGTTCCTCCTTCTGTTCGTCTCCGTCGTGATTGAAGAGCAGAGCCCGGAGCCCATTGTCCCTGGCGGCGAGGCCACCGCGTGGCGCCCAGGCTGTCAGCCGTCTGTCTCAGCCCCAGCTGAAGAGTCGGCCCGACCGTCACAAACAAAAGTGATACGAAAGAATTACACCCTCACCGAAGCCTATTTCCTCGTATAATCACACAAAATGATTTTTCTTAAATATGATAATAAATCACAGCAAAAAATCAATGTGGCAGGGCCCAACTGCTATGGCCTGATAACGCATCAATCAATATTTAGTATTTAGATTTTAATTAATACATAGCTGTGCAGAGCCTTTTTAAGAGAGAAATATTATCTCAGATAAAAAATCCAGCCCGGCGAGCAGGCAAAAGTTGTTTCTCATATCTGTCATTGATCAATCCCGCAGAGTTGTGATTAAAAACCCTGAAACTATCAGACAAAAGGGAGAAACAGATTGAACCAGCGGGGGACGCCAGGGGCGCCCAGCCTGGGAGTCGCCAGCGCAGCGGGGCCGCCAGCTTCCTGGCCCCGCAGGGAGGTTGGGGAGCCGCTGAGGGCGTGGCCAGCTCTGTGGGTCCAGACGGGGAGTCAAGGACATGACGATCGCTGCCATCACGTCCCGGTCTTGCTAATGGCAGCTTTGGATGAACGTTTTCTCTTTACGACGAAGTGTTTCAAGATCATTTTAATGTTGAGGACACTGACTTCGGTCACATCGTCGATGTCCTCCATTCCCCTTGACCTCTGAACGACGGAAGCCACTGCGGAAACAGACGCCACAGAGGTGGCTGGCGGTCTCCGCCCAAATCTCCAGGGGTGACCCAGTGCCTGCACTCTGTGCACAAACCCCGACTCCTTGGTGTCCCCGCCGGCCGCTCCCCCGTCACCCCGCTGCCTACTTCCCATAGCGGTCAGCTGGACCTCGTGTGCAAACGCCCACGAGGTAGGGACTGTTCCCGGTGCTCTTCCCAGGCTTTTCATCCTGAATATTTTTCTAGATCTCACAGTGCGCGCAGAACACTCGCGACAAGCAGGGAGGGCGGGGCGCAGGGAACACAAGCCGAGGGTCGCGTGCCCCTGGGGGCGGGGTCCGCAGGGCTTCGCACGTTTTTCTGACATCGGCTGGGGGGGGCTCTCCTGCCTTCCTGTTCGCCCCATTCCACGTCCTTTCCCCTCGCACGGGGGGACGTGCGCGTAGCCCGACCCAGCAGACGGGCGCGGAGGGCGTTCTGCCCACGCGGGCACTGGCGGTCCCCGGGGACGCGCGCGCGCGCGCCGAGCCGTCTGTCTGTCCCCGTCCTGCCGAAGGCCCACTCCTTGCCAGGGTTGGGGTCTCCGCTCCCACACCCCGGGCTACGGGGCTTTTCAACGGAGTTTGCAGGGGACCGAGGCCCAGGGAGGTCCCCGCGGGCGGCGCTTAGCCTTGTCCGACGGGTCCGCCTCATAGGCTGTGACGCATCGAGGCGCCGAAGGAGGTGGCCAGGGTTTTGACCCCTGGTCTCTGCAGTAGTTGAAGATTTTAGCGAAATGGGGCTGGCGAGGTCGAGACCGTGCCCGACCCCCTGAGCGGAGGACCACGGTGCAGCTGGGGCGCGGGTTAGACAGACACGCTCGGGGACATGCGCCACTCCGTGGGGACGCGGCAGCCGGTCACTAAGTTTCCAGGGCGGTTCTGATTACTGGCCTGCGTTTGGCAACCGCGAGGCCGGGATGTGGTCAGGCGCCGTGAGGGGGACAACGCGGCAAATGTTCTGAGACTGGGAGTTAATGGGACTGTCTGGCGGGACGTCACCGGCGCAGCTGTGGCTCAGGGACGACGGCCCCGACCCCTCAGAACTCCAGGCGGAATCTTCGCGACAGGGACACAGTGGCCCCGAGGGAGCAGCCCGCACAGCAGGTCCCACGGTCTCTGGAGGAAGCCTGGTCGCTGAGGGGTCAGGGAGCCCGCGGCTTTTCACTGATTGGAACCACGGGGTATCGAAGGCTAAAACAGCTCGCATCTTGACCTAATAATTCCACCTCTGGGACTTTGTCCTATGAAAATAATCAGACAGACATAGATATTTACGTATCAGGGTGTTCGCTGCAGTGACAAGTCCACGTGACAGCGGAATGCTCCCACACCTGACGGCCATGGCGGGAAGGCTGGCCCTGAAGACAGTCCTGTTTGCAAGGAGATTTCGTGACACCGGGAAAGGTGGCGGCAAGGCTGCTGCAGACGCAGGGACGGGAGTTTCCCATCTGGATGTCTCTGGGATGTGTCACAGTGTCTTCTTTGAGGCAGAAAAGGAGAATTTACCCTGGAGGGGGGTTAGGGTGGGTTCTCTGTGGCTCTGAGCCTCCATGTGGGGTCCACACCCCCTTCACAGGACGCACCAGACTCAGGCTGACCGAACCTACTTGATTCCTCTTACTTGGGTCAAACAGCCAGGGTCCGCTTCCTCCAGCCTTACAAATCATCACGTAAAAAATTTTAAAAAGTCGCTTACTTAGACAAGTGCCACCACCCAAACGGAGCTGAGAACACATTCTCGTGCAGAGGCTTAAAGGTAAGAAACAGATTTACAGGGGCACAGACCAGATTTTCTTGTGTCTCCGATGGGTTTCTTTGTGCAGGTGCCTCAGGCGGCATCAGACAGGGGGTGACATGAAGCGAAGGCTCAGAGGTGCCCGGATGGCCATGAAGGGATCACTGGCCTTCTATCTGCACTGGAAATGACCCCATTACTGGTGGTTTTTTTTTTTTTTTTGCAATGATTAGATTAAAATGATACTTATGTAAGCAGAGATTTTGTCTTCACAAACGTAAAGCGATGGGATAAATTCATTTGTAAAACAGCAACAGCCACTCTGTCCATGAGGTGTCCAAGAAGCAGTCAATTTAAGGTTCCAAATGCGCGTAGGGAGGAGTTTATGACGTCACTGTCGACACAGATGGCCTTCACGGAGGCCTAAAGCCAGTGGGGCCGGATGCCAGTGCGGTCCCCACACGTCAGCTCTGCAGTGCGTGGCGGACGGCAGGCGGCAGCGGCAGCGGCAGCATCTTCCTTGTTGGGAAGGGAAGGTCACTGCGGGGGACGTGTGTGCTGGGGTGGTCGGTCGGCCTCGGCTTCTGGGCGATTCCCGACGCCAGCATGGTGTCTCAGCGCAGGCGGAAAACCCGCCCCCGGGCCGGACCAAGTCGGCGACTAAACCCGGCTTGGGCGAGAAGGCCGCCAGACACACACAGATGTGCTGGTGGTTCCTTTTTCTCGTTTGTCCCCTTTGCTCCAGGAGGGAGCGACAACGTCTTCTCTCATTTTGTAAATGTTGAGGTCCGGCGTCCGAGCCGTCCTGCACTAGACGGCTGGCTTCTCAGGCCTGCCAGCTGGGCTGCGGGTTGGGGTGTCTTGGAGGGGGGCTGTCCCCACTGTGTCCTTAGCTCCCTGTTTGGCAGGCTGACGGTGCCAACCCTTGTAGTGGCCTGTGTGGTCTGTGCCCCTGTCCCGGCCCCCGCCCCGCCGTCTCCTGAGGGGAGGGAGGCCATGGCCTCAGTGATTCTGTCGGAGAGAGGGTTTTGGGGGATTTGAGGCAACTCCCCGGGGTCTGGGGGACTGGTAGGCAGTCCCAGATCGAGGCCTGGCTCTGAGGGCCACTGCAGGTGCATGGGGGCCGTTTTCTTTCTTCTAAGACCATGGGGGATGGTTCGCAGCCCTGGAGGTGCGGGGCGGGCAGTGCGCCTTCCACCGTTCAGGGGCCACAGGGTCTGCCACGTGTCAGGGACTCAGCTCACGCTTGTCTCTGCCTGACACAGGCACACTTTAAATTGGGTATTTTTAGGCTATAAAACAATTTCTGAAATTAGATGTTAGACAGAATATTAGAATTGTCAGAAGTATTAATTATTCATCAACTTCTAATAAACTTGCTCGAAGAGTCATCCCGCGGAAAAGCCAGCAGCTGTTCAAAGCGGGGAGGCCCAGGAGGAACGGCCGGGGGACTGAATGCGGTGAAGGAGGAATTCGGGGCGTCTGACTCAAGCCTTCGACGTGTCTGCGGAGAGTTTCCTCTTTTTAAAAAGAGGCGAGGAAGGGGATGGCCGCTGGAGAGACGTTTCATGAGCTGGAGCTGCAGCGGTCAGGGCTGCAGACCGGTCGGAAGGCGGGGAACTCCGCGTTCCGCGTGTCTTCATCCAGGAGACGAGGTGTCCGGCCCCGGGTCCCGTGCGGCAGAGCGGGGCTCTGGCCGCGAGCTGCTCTGCCGTCGCCCAGGACCCAAGACATGAAATCTGAACCTTTGAAAGACTGAGGCTCTGGGGCTGACACTCAGGCTGGAGTCAGCCTTAAGTGACATGGTGACAGAGGGGCCGGGCCCGGAGGGGACAGTCGTCCTGCTCAGAAGAGAAGCTCGACGGGGAGGAATCGGGGCTCTCTGCGCCCTGGAGGGGAGCCGCTGGGAGACAGGCGAGGGCTTGCAGCAAAACTTACAGCATGGCACACAGCAGCTGCTTCTTGTGCCGCAGGCTGAGCGCCTTCCTCCAACCCAGACCGGGCCTCTTGTGAAGGGCAGCAAAGATTCGGATAGGCCGACATAGAAGGACATTTACTGGAGAACCTGGACAGGACATTGATGGCGCGAGGAAGTTACTGTGGAGTGTTCAGAGTGTAAGGGGGACTACGGGCCATGTGAGAGGGGGCAGGTGCTTGCAGACCAGGTGACGTGCCTGCGGGGTGGGGACGGAGGAGGGCGGCCGCCCGTGCCGTGGGCAGCTGCTGAAGCTGGGCGGCGACAGCTACAGCAGTTTCAGCATCTCGATCAGTTTATGGTGCTTGAGCTTGAACGTTGTCATGATAAAATGTTTACTTTTTGAAGGTCGGCTATGACCCCTGAGACAGAGCCGACACCGGAGCTGCCGCCGGGCCCCGGATGACCACTGGTCCTTTTCGGCACACACTTGTTTGAATTTGGACACACCTGTGGTCCTCGGGCAGCGCGAGTTTGGAAAATTCTTTCCTTCTGCTTGTTTTCACAAGGACTGTGTGTGTTCCCACGTCACCTTCAGCCCTGCATCGGCGACTAGCTCTGGGAAGAAGATGTGCTCTGGTCACTGTGACTTTGCGGTGGGGTTGCCACTGGCCATCGGGGCCAGATGCTGGGCCAGAGTCCTGCAAGTATTTTCCTCAGCCTCAGCGATTCCAGAGCGGAGGCTTCCTGCCTGGATTTCACATGACAGGACCGGCTGAGACAGGGCGCCTACTGACCAAGGAGTGGATCCAGAGAGGGGCAGAGGCACGTGAGGACCGTGCTCCTGGCCGCAGGTCCCCTGCCACCTTTCTGGGACGTGCCACCAGCACTGGGGCTGACCGCGACCTCCACAGAGGTCCGATTCGCCCGGCCACATCCGTGCCCTTCGCACAGTGCCGGGTCCTGATGGGACGGGCGCCCTGCTAGGGCCGCGGCTCGCGGAGATATTCGAGTCCTGAGCTTTTGTCTCCGAGGCAGGTCGGGGCCCCGGCCCGGACCGGGGCGTGCGCGCGCACTCGCAGGTGGAATTTGCCCCATTAGCGGCACCTGTGCTCCCGCCGCCACCCCGCATTTCTGAGGCTGGCCGGGGCGTGCCGATCTGCTCTCCGACTCCGTCCTCATTTCTCTGACGGTCGATGGAAACTATTAGCTCGTTTCCAGCGTCGGACGAATGTCAGCGACTTAACAAGGGTCACGGTTTTCGACGGGAGAACCCAGCTCACGCAGCGACGCCAGCGGCTCCTCAGCAGCCGTCCGCCCAGCAAAGACGTGCCGCCTCTGGCCCGGGCCCCGCCACCCGGCCGGCCAGGGCCGGGCGTGCTCCAGAGCCAGAAGCATGTTTATTTCGTGCTGGTGAATCGTATGCAGAAAGCTGCTACGGAATAAATATTTTTTCATAATTTGGTCTATGAGGATTATGTCCACTGAATGCTTATCCGTCTGCCTAGAAGGAAAATTCTTTCAGGGAGACAAAAAAGCACATAATACAGTTTCTTAGGGTGTGTGCATGTGTGTGTGTCTGTGTGCATGCACGTGTGCAACGTGCATACAGGCATACATGCACATGTGTGTATATGCGTGCGTCCACACGTGCGTGCGTGTGTCTGCCTGGACACGAAAG
>NW_006436810.1:18373539-18374023 GCF_000325575.1 Pteropus alecto | reverse complement strand
AGTGAATGAAGAACTTTCCTCAGATTGCTGCTGCTCGCCAGCTTATTGCATCCTGTCGGCGGCGGTTTCAGATGATGTCCAGTGTGTCAGCGCTGCTCGGAGCAGGGAACGGGGTGAATAACAATGGCAGGGTGAGCGCGGAAGATGGAAAGAGGAGGCGGCGGCAGAGAGAGTGAGGGGTGCAAGCGAGGGTCGGAGGAAAAGCAGGGCCGAGGACAGTCGCCGGGCCGGCGGCACATTCCGTTACGGGTCCAGTGTGTCAGCGCTGCTCGGAGCAGGGAACGGGGTGAATAACAATGGCAGGGTGAGCGCGGAAGATGGAAAGAGGAGGCGGCGGCAGAGAGAGTGAGGATGCAAGCGAGGGACGGAGGAAAAGCAGGGACGAGGACAGTCGCCGGGCCGGCGGCACATTCCATTACGGTCGCCGTGAACCCCGCGGCCGGCACTGGCGCAGCGGCGGGCGCCGCGCCTCGGGGCGCAGGAG
>NW_006436810.1:18372895-18373516 GCF_000325575.1 Pteropus alecto | reverse complement strand
TCTGAATGTGACAAAGGACACCTCCCCTCCCCCCGCCCGAGCCCGACGACAGACCGCGGGGCCACCGCGCAAGCCCCGGGGCCTGTGCGGACTGACCGCTCGCTCCCGGCCCTGGCGAGGGGACATCGGCAGAGTGTGGAGGGCGCAGTTCTGGCACCTTACGCGGGCGGCGCGCCCCGCGGAGCGTTAGGGCATCGCCTGTGCCGGAGGACGCCAGGGGCGTGATGACATCGGACCATGGGGCGGTCGCCCTAACATGGAGCCCAGGGGACAGAGCACAGTCCTGCAGTCGGGCTCGCGTCTTGCTGGTCTGTGCTCCTAGCATCGCGTCCCGCGTTTGCCTCACGCAGAGGCCAGCTCACTCCATGTCGCCTTCCCCAGCAGCCGTGGGCGCGCTGACCGTGCGGTGCCGACTCACCAGCCGGGCGCGCGAGTCCTGCCAGCGGTTCCACCGGCGACACTCTGCTGCCGCTTTCAGATAAGGGCCATTGGTGCCCGCCGAGGAGCAGGAGAGGCCTGCTCGCCGCGCTCTTCCTGTCCAGTAGGGTGTGGCCAAGCGAGGACGCGGGACACTAAGTGCAAGGCACACGGAGGCGGCTGGACCACAGAGCAGGCTGCGCG
>NW_006436810.1:18367231-18372778 GCF_000325575.1 Pteropus alecto | reverse complement strand
CTGCCGCCCGCGGCCTCCTGGCTGCTTCCGAGACCCAGCCGCGGTGATCCCTGAGGACAGCGCGGCTGGGCGACTCCGCGGCCCCTCTCCGCGACTGTCCAGCCTCTGTGGCAAGCGCGGCAACCAGACCTGCTTCGCCTCTGCAGGGCGCGGCCGGCTTTTCCAATTGTGGTTGTTTTGCTTTTTTATTCAAATAGAGCCGCAGATGCGAAAAGAAAGTGATGTCACAATAGGAAAGAAAAGCCAAGGGACTTTGTAGGTTACACCTGGTTGGAACGACCGTGTTCCCGCCCCCAGTCTCATTTCCCAGCTCGATCTGTCACAGACAAGATGAAAACGGCGTTTGAAGGTGACTGGTGACGCACGACAGTGACTTGGTCTCAGGTGTAGACACAACTTTAGAGCACGCGCAGGGACTGGCCAAATTATCCCCAAAGCTGGAGCAAGTTCCGTCCACCCCCCAACCCCGCCTCCTGGCAAACTTGTATTATTTATAATGTTGTGGTTTATTCTCAGGATTTAAAAAGGCTACTGTTACCCTTAAAGTAATGGCTTTATCACCATGTGTGGATAGCTTTAGAAAAGACAGGTTAAGTTTGAGCAAAAAGTGTCACTATTTGGGCAAGTCATCATCGTGTCACCTTAAAAAACTGAGAAGACTGGGAGCGGTTTTAGACTTCATGGCGGCTACCTTCCTGGCACAGTAATTTGGAAATCTGTTTCGCTTTAAAGCGGGAAAGCCTGGTACGTGAACATCCCCCACCCCGTGCGCGCCCACCGCTGGCCGCCCTCGCCGGCGACCCTGGCTGGAGACCCCGTGGAGACGTGGGGTCCGCAAGCCGCGTCCCAGCGGTTCTCGGCGGAAGCACAGACCTGGGTTCTGGCCCCCATTCCAGCGCGAGAGGGACAAGCTGGCCTGCCTGCTCCAAAGGGCGTCGCCTTCAGTTCACACGAGGGTTTTGAAAACTTCGAAGCACCTTACAGACGTGACTGTCCCTCTCTGGTTTCCTTCTCTCTCTGACTCTGTGGTAGAAATTCCGCATTTTCATGTGCTCACCGGCCCTCAGCAGGTTGCACGATCCTACGTTTCTTCCAAGGAGATTAATATGTAGCTGTAGCTTCTGGGATGATAAAAATACTCTTTGAAAGTCCGACCCTTCGTAACCGACAGATGCTCTTAGAAAATAACAATGCAAATATTAACGATGATGACACCAATAAATGTTACAAATAGGGACAGGCACATTACAGTTACAGCTTAGCATTAACCGTGGGCGAAGGAGGGAAGACGTTTTTAGAAAGGTATTTCATTTCATTCAAAATACAGACCTGAGCATTTAACTAGGACGAACAAGAGGGAAAAACGCTGAAAATGGAATAAATGGCTTCACTTTACCCAGGTTATTTCTAAACAGTGATACAAAGATGTAATAGAAATAATTTAGACATATGGATAAGAACCTTCAAAATCAATAGTGCTAAGAGAAATGAAACATATGCTGATGCAATCAAACAGAATTGAATTTCATACAAATGTTAGCAAATGTATATCAGATTATCACAGCAAAAACTTCATTTTCATTGATTTATAATGTATTATTATTGTTCCCACCAAACTGCCATAGACAGCCATCTAGCAGCTGCCGAGTGCCTTAAGGGTGAACAAGGGCTGTCACTGCCTCAGTGGGCGCTAGACGCTTAGGAGCCAATAACTCAGGGGCGGCAGGTGCGACTTCTAACGATTCTTCACTTGTTCCTTTTAATCGCATTAGATCATTCTTTGAGACTTTCGGTGAGCGTCGGGCTGTTAGTTTGGTATTCACACACGAATGAAGGAAAAAGGGAAAAAAAAATTTTGTAACATATAAACATTCAGCAAAAAATGAGGTTCAAAGGGGCCATCAAACACATGCACACATTTCTCGCCTCCCCATCTCCCCTCCCCCATCTCTCTGTCTCTGTCTCTGTCTCTATCTCCGTCTCTCCGTCTCTCTGTCTCTCTGTCTCTCTCTGTCTCTCTGTCTCTCTGTCTCTCTCTGTCTCTCTGTCTCTCTCCCTGGCTCTCTCCACCTCTGTCTCTGTCTTTATCTCTGTCATCTCTGCACAACATGAAAAAACTATTCAAACCGCTGTCCTTTCAGGAGACAGATTCCCTCGTGGGCCTCTCTGTGCCGAGATCCGGGGCCTGTACGTTACCCAGTCCCCTTCCAAGCCGTTGCTCACTGCTGCGTGCTATGGGGTCGAAAGGGCTTCGTATCCCAGTCCCTGAGTTCTCACACGTCCTTAATGACAGGGGACCGTTTCCTAGCAGTCTGAGCAGTAAGATTCTGCTTTTTTGAGAAGGGATTATGTGAACAATTACTTTAGCAAAATCCATGAGCTTTTTCCAAAAACAGAAATTGAATTAGTAACAACAATGAGTTAGGTTATTACGTTAGGTCTTTAGCTTCTGTGTGTAAGAAATAAAGTTATTATGCCTCATGTCTTAAAATGCAATCTTATTCACAATATTTGAGGTGGTCTGTCTCAAGTTCCACGATTATCACCTCAAACGAAATTCTAAGTCATATCTTTCCTTTCTTCCAAAGACTCAAAGAACGGTAGAGGCTTGTTTTGCTAAAGCACTGTTAAGTATTCATAATAATTTGCTCACAATGTCTCATGCACCGTGGCGAATGGTCACGCAGACAGGCTGGGATAACAGGTCCGTTGCGGCGTTTACAGGCGCTGGGCCTGCGGCCCCTGTCCCATCCGCATGTCCAGCGCTGGGGCAGACATTGCAGGAGGAGGTGGAGCCTGGATGGCCGGGTCCTTCCTGCAGCCAGCTCTGGGATTTCGCTCCTCTGGTGCCGCCTCCCTGCCGTCCACAGCGGTTACAGTTCACTGGGCAGATCTCAACATTGGTTCTAATTGGTCCCCCAGGGCCCGGTCCAGGCTGTCGCTGAGTGGATATGAGGGTGTGAGCAAGAGAAGGTGGCGGTTTGGCATAAACTGTGCAGTGGGAACATCCTGCAGCAGATGCTCCAGCTGACCAGCAGGCCCCCGCTTCTCAGTGGAGAAAACGCAAGTTCATCCAGGGACGCTTGCGACTTGCTGTTCCTCCCCGTCTCCCAGGGCTCTTGATGGACCTGAGCGCAGGACCGGGTGAAGCGCTGCGCCGCTACCCTCCCGCCCCATCCCTCAGCCACGTTCCACGGCCGCCCGGGGAGGGCGTTGGGGATGAAACCTATTTCCACTCAGGCTCAGCCCGCTGCTCGCTGCTCGCTGGGAACCAGAGATTAGGGGGAGTGGAGAGCGCGCAGGTCGCGCGGCCACGCCCACGCGGCCCCGCCCACACGGCCACGCCCACACGGCCCCAGGGCCCAACCTGCAGCCCACAGAACCCAGGTGCTCCGCACAGCCCAGCATTTCCTGCGGCTCTACCACGCGTCAGCTCTGGCGCAGGTCCCGCTGACGAACAGTTGTGGTGTCGGTCACTTACTGGGCACTCAGTCACCTTAGAGAGAAGCCTGCTCAGTGCCGGGCTCCCTCCACCGCCTCCTCCACGGAGTCCGCAGGCACCGAGGCAGTGGCGCAGCGGACACTGCCCCTCCCGGTGAGCCTTGCTGACCTGTCTACCACCACTCTGTGGTCGCTCACGTCCTTGGGCTGGCTGCCGCTAGAGGCCGTCACCACACATAGGCATGACCTGGGCCAGAAGGGGGCTGCAGCAGCGCCCCAGATGTCTGCCCTCCCCTGACCCCTCAGACATCACAGGCGGGGGGCGTGGGTCCCTGTGTTCCAGATGGGACAAAGTGGTCGCCACTACTTAGCCCCTCAGCCCTGCCCAGCCCTGCCTCTGGGAGACCCACTGGCATCTAATGCCGTGGGTCCGCTCATGTTGCTGACCCTGAAAGAATCTTGTCTTTTCTGGTCAAGAATTAGCTTATTTATTTGGTATCTATTTTTACCGGGGGGGGGGGGTGATTACATATAGTAAAGGCGCAGATCAATCCGATGCATTTTCACAAATGTATTCACACTACTCAGAACAAGAACGAAAGCTTCCAGTCACCCAGGACGTCCCCACGGCGGTCACCTCTGTGCCACTCCCGTTTGCGGCTCCTACCCTCAGTGGCTTCGCAAGGACGGCGGGCCAGACGCTGCACGCACGCGTCTGAAGTCACCTCGCGGTGGCACACACTAGCGCTTGTCCCGCACGCGTCTGAAGTCACCTCGCGGTGGCACACACTAGCGCTTGTCCATTTCTACCGCTCGGTTGTTTCTCCTCTTCCTCCGTGCCTGCTGTGGCCTCTGCTTCTGGGGAGTGAGGGTGGCGGTGGTTCGAAGAGCAGACAGGTTACGGGATAAACACAGGGGTTTAGAAATCGAAATAATTCAGAGCCCCACACTGGCCAGTATTAACTAAAGTAACAGTCGCCATTACATCAGTAAATCTTAGCGTGACCATTATGTCCTTCCTCTCCAATGTGAACCTGGCTGCGGCGGGGTGGTGGGGGCGGGTGCACCGTGAGCCAATGTGAGGTGGGACCCCCTCCCGTGAGTAGAAGGATCCCCAGGGGCTGACAAGGGCACTGCAGGCACAGGGGGACAAGCCCCAGGGGTGGCAGAGCCACATGACGCAGGCCGGTTGGGAGCGGGCTCCCAGGTGCCCGCGGGCCGCAGCACTCACCTGTGATGCACAGGAGGGGGCACACCTGCCGCTCCTGTAGCTGCTCAGCGGGCGCTCTGCACTGCGGACAGCTCGCCCTCATCTCAACTACACCCCGCCTTGGGGAATGGTGTCCCTGTGCACTCAGCACTGGAATCAGAATGTGGGGTGCCACCCACACCACCTGACCTGCCCTGCCACCCCACACTCCACGCAGTTTGCCCAGGCGACTCAGAGAACTGACTCGAGGACTCAGGCCGAGGTGCTGAACTGGCCCCTGGGTCGGGTGCAGCTGCAGGTTATGAGCCCCAGGACTAGGCCCATGTGCAGGTGCGATGGTGACGGCCGTGGCTTCTACCGCTGTCCAGGGCTGGCTGCCCGACATCCCCGGGCCTCGGACCTCACTGCGGACTGTGGCTATCACACAGCCGTCTGTCCCACGTGGCGGCTGGTGGTGAGGGCCAGAGGTGCTCATTGGTGCAGGAGAAAGTCGTGTCGCGGACAATGAGGCCTCACAAAGAGGCTACTTACATCTGTTCCTGGGGTCCTGTGACGGTCCCCACAGGGGAGCACTGGTCCCTCAAGGGCTGTCCTGGTCACTGCGGGTCAGACTTGCCCAGCTCCGCAGAACCAGGCCGGTGCGCCCCTGAGTCTCAGGGCCGCTCACGGGGACGGGCTTCCCAGCCAGCCTCGCCCCCTCCTCCCTCCTGGAGCCCTGCCCTGTATCCCGTCTGACCTGGCGGCTGCTCTGTAGGTCCGTGGCGCTGCAGCCCACTGGGCCTGCTTGCCCTGGAGCCTGTGCTCCTGCTGACCCTCCAGCCACAGCCCGCAGTCTGCCCGCCCCTCGCCTTCTGGCCGCGGTTGATGCTCCGTCTGTGCGGTGACCCTGTCCCCAC
>NW_006436810.1:18364828-18367162 GCF_000325575.1 Pteropus alecto | reverse complement strand
ACTCCCGTTTTGTTCCCCAAACGGACGATCCCATCTCCCAGCTTCTGCCTCAGAGTCCCAAGGGGCAGTGTGTGTGCATGTTCGCACCCTCAGGTGCAAACACAGCTCCCGGTCCTGGGCCTTCTGTCCTGGGTGCCCCAAGGGGCATCTAAGGGAGCTAGGAGCCCTTTACTCATTGTTATGCTGGTGCCCGAGTTCTTTTCATCACAAGTTTAAATAGTGGCAAAGATGTAATTTCCGTTATATTGATATGTACTGGTCCTTTAAAATTAAACTTCTATAATACCCTTACAATGAATTATGTGGAGTCTAAATGCTATAGCTATTTGGTATGCTCTATTATCCACTCGAAAATACATGAAACGGATTCTCCTTTAACAGCTGGAAGTTTCATATTATTTCTTTTTTCTTAAATATTTATTTCTATTACTCTTCCATGTAGGAATTTAGCCTGTTATGTAATATTTTGTTTGGAGTTTTTGTCCATTATTTTATCATAGTACTCTGCAAGAAAAATATGCATATGCAAAATTAAAATAATTTTAAAAGTTTGTGTCTATGAAACTGATTTCTTCTAGATTTATTAGTATAATTATTATAAATACATAGTCAATCAAAACAAAATAAAGAAATTATAAAATATGATAAGTAACTGTGAATCATTTTAAGCGAATATTAATAATTATTGAACACAGTAGCCAGAGCGTATTTATTAACGAGGTGGATGCAGCCTTTTCTCCCACTTAGTTACATATTTGTGGGTGAATAGCGCTCATCGCTGGCGTGGGACAGACTCTCTCCCCATCTGCTCCGGTTTGGTGTTTTTATAGATAGAGCTACTGAGAAACCGGTCGACGCAAATTCACAGAAAGGAAGAGGCTGTTGTAGCGATGACACCCACTATTTCGAGCTCCCTTTGAGTTACATGCCAATCATCGCCTGGTGATCTGTCATCAAAGAAAAAGTTTTTACTGGACTATCAGCTCGAGACTCGGGTCCCCTTCGACCTGGCTGAAGGCAGAGTTGGGAGGCAGCGGGCTTGCAGAAGGATTTGTTATCCGGGTACCAGCATCACTTATGGTTTCAAAACTGACAACGATATTGAGATTGTCCCTTCGTTGGCCAGCGATGCTTTCCACCGGGCAGAACGTGGCATCGGTCCTGGTGGGTGGGTGAGTGGGGGTGAGTGAGGAGCCTTTTCCATGACAGGCGCGTGCGGGAGGGAGCTCGGGTCCCAGGCACATTCTCCAACGGGTCAGTTTTAGGAGCAAATGAAGATGGAGGTTGAGGATCTGGAAGTCGACTACTTAAAAAAAAAAAAAAAAGCCTGTCCCGCAAGCCTTTCAAAGCCGCACATTTCCCCTTATTGTTCTAGCGTCAAAGTGCCAGTTAATCTCGCTCTGAGGACTCGGCGCTGGGGCGGCCCTTTGTTGAGGCTGTAACTACTGCTCTCCTTTCGTCAAGACAAAGCCCTCCGCTAAGCGGGGAATCAGCACCCTGCCCGGAGCGCAGGGGCCGCCCCCTTTCAAGAGGCCCGTCCTAAGGAGTCGCCCCCGAGTGAGAAACATAGAGAACGGGGTCACGTGGAGAGGCGCCTGTCGGAAACCGCGGCCCGCGGCCACCACCTTCGCGACGACGCAGTGGTCCCCGCGCGCGCCTGCAGGGTCGGTCCCAGGCGCTCCAGGCAGCTGCAGGCGGGTTTGAAACCGTCAACCAGGGCGCAGAGGCCGAGCCGCTAGGGAGGGCGAGGGCACAGGAGGACTGCATGACGCAGGAAGAGAACCGCGCGGTGGCCTGAACGCAGGTGCTTCTCATGTCCGGACGTTTGAAGAGGCATCACCGAGTTTTTACGGGACGGCCCCGGAGCAGGAGGGGGGCCAGGACGGAGCCCGAGAACCGAGAACCGTTATGGAGACGGTGACCCTCAGAACGCGCGCTCGCGGCCACGTGTACTGGAGGTGGAATGTGCAGAACTTGGGGTGTGAGGGGAGGGGTGTGGCCTGGGCTGCTAACAGGGGTGTGGCTAAGGGACCCGCGGGGAAGGGGCGGGGTCTCCGAGGCTAGCCTCTGACTTCTCGCGGGTTTCGTCCGTTCAAGGTTGGCGATGTTTGGCGGGTCCACACGCGGCGATGCAGACAAGACGCGCATTTGGGACGCGGCGCCGGCGGCCACAGCTGTGGTGCGCTCAGAGCACGGAGCGGAGCGAGGTCGGGGACGCATAGGGCAGACCCAGAGCAGAGCTGTGATGCGGGGGGACGAGGGCGTTTGAACTTCGATGAGCGCCAATGGCACGGAGAGCTGCTCCCGGGGAAGAGGCGAGGGACGGACTGGAAG
>NW_006436810.1:18354275-18364772 GCF_000325575.1 Pteropus alecto | reverse complement strand
GAGGGTCACATTTAAACCCCGCCCGCCCACTGGTGTCCCCCTCGCCCCGCTCGGTGCGCGCGCCCCGTTTACAAAGTCGGTTCGCGCCTGTGTTCTCTGTGGACCCAACGGAGCCGCCTTTGGAGAAGTTTGCGGTGAGAGAGTGACAGGTGACAGCTCCCCGGCCCAGACTCATCCCTCAGCCTGCGCGGCTCACGGCGGCGCGTCTGGGGCACTTTCCACTCGCAATTAAGCCGAGTGAGCTCGAGAGTCCCCTGGCCGGCGCGCGGCCTGGCTCCCGCGGACCCCTCACCCCTGCAGGGCACTAGACCCTGACTTGTATGAAAACGAACTTGCACCGCAGGCGTCACAGTCGGGCCGCGGTGGCGCGGGCTGCGTGGCACCCGTCACGCGCGGTGTCGAGAAGTGCACAGCCGAAGTCCTCTTCCCTGGACTGAGGTGACGATCCGTGGGACAAGCCAGTATGGGTTTAGAAATGAGCTCATGGGCCTTTACCCCTCCGCCCTGGTGGGAAAGCTGACTGCGGGGTTCGCGCGCACCGGAAGCATGACCGCCTCTTGGCTTCCGTTGAACTTCTCCACCACTTTTTGCGGGGCAGGACGCGCTTCGTCCCCGCGGCTGCTCTGAGCCTCGCGGGTTTCGTCGACTGGCCGGTTCGAGCGGGTCGAGGACAGATCGCTCCGTCCGGCCGCAGCGCGGTTTCCGCTGGTCGCGCGCGCGTCTCGGCTTCCACTGGCGGAGGCGTCGGTCACCGGTCAGGGGTCGGAGGCGACGCTCGCTGTGCGGATTGTCTATCGCGTGACATTAATCCCACTCTGATGACCCCGCCATGCTTTCTCTGGGGTTCGGGCAGCCTAGTGTCCGGGCAGCGGTTTGTGTTTGCACCGTCTGCAGGGGGCTGGGCCTCTGCGGCTGGTCTGTGATCTGCCGCCATCGTTAGCAGACAGTGGCTCGGAAGTGTCCATTAGCGAGGGTCCACGAGGGCCTGCTCCCCGTGTGCCAGGGGACACCCGACGGTCAGCGCGAGACCGGCCACGCGAGGAAAGGCACCGACACAGCGGCTGCAGGTGTTACCTGGAGCTGCGGCCTGCGCAGACTCCTTCGGAGGTGCGGGGCGGCTCCCGGGCACAGTGGAGGGAGGCGGACTGCGGAGCCCTCAGGAGAAGGAACACGATAGTGCCGCCCCCCACCCCCCGCCAGCGGGGGAGGCAGCCTGCGCTTGGCACGTCCGCGGGAACCTGGGAAACGCTGGGGCTTTGCCGGAATGGCTTCGAAGCCTGCCACCTCCGTCGGGGTGCATGCCAGCACGGGTGGCACTGGCAAGAACACAGACACTGTCGAAACGCTGGTCAAAGGCAGCAGATGACGGTGGAGGCGCCCACAGCCTGGGGAAGGAAGGACAGGGAGAGGGTGGGGGGGATGGCGCTTCACGGGGGTCCTCGCAGCAGCGTGGCCGTCCTCTGCCAGGGAGCTTGGGACCTGGAAGAAGGAAGGCAGGTGCCAGGAACTGGACACTGGTTCCCCGTGGGAGACGCAGCGGGGTTGCAGGGTGCAGCGCCCGCCCTCCACGCGGTGGGCTGCATCAGGGAGGCCCTGGAAGGGCCTGGCTGGCTCACGTGGGTTCTGGAAGCGGCGAGCTGCACCTGCCGGAGATGTGGCCGGTGCCAGCAGCATGGCGTGCAGCAGCGGCTGCAGCTGGGGGAGGAACCCCAGCCCAGCTCACCGTGCGGGCCCTGGCCGGGAACCTCTGCCTGGTGCCGGTGACTCCAGGGGAAAAAGGGAGACAGTCCCCGCCCTCCTGCAGGGACTCGGCTGGGCAACAGTCTCGCCCTCCGGGCC
The DNA here is from genome assembly GCF_000325575.1 of Pteropus alecto. Classification (NCBI taxonomy): domain Eukaryota; kingdom Metazoa; phylum Chordata; class Mammalia; order Chiroptera; family Pteropodidae; genus Pteropus; species Pteropus alecto. The sequence continues at coordinate 18,362,933 of NW_006436810.1, read as the reverse complement.
GAGATGCCGTGTGCCGTTCCGTGGGGAGCTGGGGGAAAAGGGGTGGGTCAGGGTCCTAGCCCTTCCTGTGCCGTGGAAGTCTTTGGGCGTCTGATGAGGCTTTAAAACGCAGGCAATAAAATACGAAGGCATATAAACAAATCATTCTGAAATACAGCTACGGAGATGCTAGAAGCAAGTCGCTATGCATAATATCTCACGCAAGAGCCTGTGTGTGCTTTCGATTCACGGTCATATGAGAGCTGGCCACTGGCCGAGCAGCTGCCACATCTTCATGTGGCGTCATTGGCATTTACAGTCACCTGCACACACGTACAGCTGTGGAGCCAGTGACAGGAAACGGCCTGTGATTCCTGCTTCCGGTACTATGACAGGCAGTGGTGCCACTGTGCTCACGACCTCCTTGTGATCAAGGGACATTTGGAACCTCAGATGGAGGCTGGTGAGCTAGAAGTGGCATCTGCCCACCTGTGTCATTGGGCCACCTGGGAACTAGACAGCGAAGGCTTTAGTGGGAGGGTCACCCGTGGAAGGTGAAGGACAGGGGGGGCGTGAGGAAGGGGACAGGAGGAAGAGCTCCGGGCTCCAGTGGTCTGGAGCATAATGGCTCGTGCAAAGGTCCTGCACTGGCCTGGAGGGCCTGGTTCTAGAAGCCTCTGTGCCTGCCCTGGGCGGGCGGTGGTGTGGACACAGTGTGCCGTGGGACAGGTCTGGGCTCCCAGTGGCCATGGGAGCTGCTGCCAGCCGCTCTGTGTGGGACATGTAGGGTTGTGCCCATGTCCCACAGGGGCCGCTGTGGGGCTGCAGGAAGTTGCACACAGAGCCCCAAACCCCTAATGGGAATGGACACCTCCCTCCACAGCCCCTTCCCTCGTGCCCTCCACGTGGAGTGGAGCGGGGACACGGTCAGCACTTTCTTTAGGTGGAGACTAATTCAAACAGTTTTTTGTCACTGGCGGGAAAAAGCCCAAACGCGGAAGATTTGGATGTAGCAGAAAACGCATTTCTGGCCAGTGTTCGTTGTTATCCATTATGTCGGCAGAGTTGTTTTGGAAACGTGTTTTTACTGGCTGCTGTTTGAAGAATGTTTTGGGCAAATAGTTGTCTTGTCGCAGCAGATAATTGTTAAAAATGAATCTTCCTTCGCTACCAGTTCCAAGCGCTGGTTCTGTATCAGGCCTGGGCTTCTTTCAAGACGGCCGGGTGCAAGACAGGGGAGCCTGGGGTGGGACAAGGGGGCCTAGGGCAGGATGGGGAGCCTGGGGTGGGACAGGTGGGCCTGGGGGTGGGATGGGGGGGGCCTAGGGCAGGATGGGGAGCCTGGGGCAGTACAGGGGTCCTGGAGTGGGACAGGGGCTCCTCAGGCAGGACAGGGGCTAGGTAGCACCAGGAGGACCTGGGCAGCCTGAGAGGGCCAGGAGGAACTGTCCAGAAGGCCTTGCGGCCTGTGTGCAGGTACTTTATGCCCTGCCTAGAGGATTTCGTGGATATCATGTCTCACCGGGCCACAGCTTCCCCTCAAGGTCATGCTGTAGCTCCTGGGAATAATGTTTTCATTGCGGCTGTGTAAGGGTGCATCACTTTCGGAATGCCGGGACAGTGGCTGGGTCCCCCGGTGGTGCAGGCCCAGGCATTCGTGGCATGAGATCGCCCACGCAGTGTCCACGTCATTCTCAGAAGTGCTGAGACCTATGAGCCGCCAGTGGGACCATTAGTGCAGCGAGTGGCCACTGTGTGTTGTAGGCAACTGTTACACAGTCGTTCCTGTAGATTCACACATTTCCAGGGGTGGAAATGAAGATCTGGCTCCTCTGGTTAATGGGAAACGTAGTCTGTCACACACGGCAGGACAGGTCTTTAGGACAGCCCGCTATTTGGAGACGGTCGTTGTCTTGGGTGGTGTGTGCTGGAATCTCTCTTTATTATGTCTCATGTAAGCGTGCACATTGCCGATACTCAATTAACCATTAATAATGATGATGATAATGTAGCAATGTTCCTGTTTCATTTGGTCACACACTCTGCATGTACGGTAGCTGTGGAAGCACATTGTCTCTTAGATTATGGGCTGTGCTAGGGTAGAGCATGTCATAATCACGAAATCAGAGTTAATGGCAGAGAGGGGACCTGTTTGATCAGCCCCTCCAAACCTCTGCACACGCATCTTAAATGCACCTCGTTATGAATTCATTTTAAGCTTCATTGAGTCCCAGAAATTAATTTGGCATAAATTTCTTTGGAAGGCCCTGGAAACTTTAATTTCAAGGTAACGTTAAAGAGAATTTGTTTCTGTTTGAAACATGTTCCGTAGGAAGATGCTGGAATGTAGGATGAACAAGCCTGCAATGAACGCGTTTCTGAAATGGCTCTGCTTTAGCAGACACTTTATGCTGTATTCACTTGTTACCTTATTTCTGAGACTTAAAGCACCTTACAACACAGCGTCTCCTTGGTCTGAAAGCCATGAGGGGTCAGCTCGAGGGGTCGTGAGGCAGGAAGTTGGCCGGACGGGGCAGAGCAGGGGCGGGAGCGGAGCCTTGTCACTTGTCACCCTGGGACCGTTCGGCACACAACTTCCAGCTTCGCACATTCCTGGTTTCGCGGTGACGTGTGTGAGTGTGGATTCTCCCTGAGTTCCCGCTGGCATGTCACGCACCCTTTTAACGTGGTAACTTTGTCTTCAGCCCTGGGGTGTTCTGGACCCCGCTTCCTCCACTGTTTTGTCTTCCTGTCACTGGGTCCTTCCTGACGCTCCGTTCCCAGAGGATCCAGAGCTTCATCTTCGTTCTTCAGACTCCTCCTCACCTTCTATGGCGGCATCCGGAGTGAGCACTGGTCCCCTCCCCCAGCTTCATGCTCGTGGTGCCGCTGCGCTTGTGCCCGGGCCCTCAGGCCTTCATCTTGGACCACGATGACACGCACGCCCCCTCTCTCCAGGGACATGTCCACGTGCTCCCCGCCCCTCCCCTTTCTGACGCCTCCCCGCGGCGCCTCGAGGGGAGCGCGCATGCTGCTTCCGGGTCTCGCCTCGCCCGTGGCCCCCACGCCTCGCCCTTTGGTGATTCACTGTCTTCCTTCGGCATCCCAGAGACTCAGACGGTTGTCACTGCCCCTGTGGAGCCACCTTCCTACTCTTGGGAGTAGAAACTGCTCTAGACTGTAATGGGGGAGAAAAACAAAGTAGGCTCTTCCAGGTGACTTTCGGGTGACAAGAGCTTAGGGACTCTAGTGTCACAGTCTGGCCCCACCCACTGCCCTACCCAGGGACGGTCACTCTGACGTGGCAGGAGGGGTGGGGATGGGTGGGTGCTGGGGGCCGCCTGCCCTGCCCTGGCCTGCCCTGGCAGTGCCCGTCACATGTCGCCGGCTGCCCAGGCCAATGTCAGCAGAAGAAAAGGCCCAGGTGGACGGTCCCTCGGCTCCAGGGTCGGTGCTCTGCCCTCTTGGCTTGCGTGGTGTCAGTAGGAATGGGACAGAGCTAAGGAAGAACCGGGCGGAGCACGGGGACTGGGACATGGCGCTGGGAGGGGAGCGGAAGGTGGCCCGTGGGGGAGGGGTGACGCCTGCAGAGAGCCCGGCGGAAGGCGGACGGTGGCGCTGGCTTGACCTTCCTGAGCCCGGTCTCTTCTGGCTTCGGTGGAGCCCTCAGACACCGGGGTGCCACGGAGCGGAGAACGCGGACGTGGGGGCGGGAAGAGGAAGCAGATCAGCGTGACGGTCTGAGGCCATGTCCGGGGAGGAGTCCAGGGCATCGGCGGACACAGCCCACGCCAGCGCCTCACGTGCTCACGTCACGTCACGTGCTCACGTCGCTCCCGCTCCCTCTCAGGCGCGGCCTCCCCGAAGAGCGATGGAAGCTTCGCGGGCCACAACGCGCCTTCTGTCCCCAGGGGCTGTGGATTGCCACTGAATTCCATGGAGTAACTTCCACTAAACTTAAGAGATGCAGATTCCTAGAGAGCAGTTTAACGATGTTTAAAAAGCCAGATTCATCACACATGTTCTAGATCTAGCTGGCCGTGTGGGTTGCGTTGTATCAGAAGCCGTCAGTACAGTGTCAGCTTCGCAACATGCAAGCGAGTTAGGGCTGGGGAGCATCTGTGCGCTTTACCAAAATGCGTTCCTTGGACTTTTCTTATGGAAAGCGTCATTTCAACTCAGTTCAGTATCGTGAAAGCCCAATAGTCTGTGGAAAAGACTCAATAGCGTGGCTGGAGTTAAACCTAGTGGTAAGTTAAAAAAAAAATAGACTAGAATTTGTGTTCTTTTTGAATTCCGTATTATTCGAATGTCGAATTGCAGACCGACTACACATATACTCATGAAATGTTTTATTGTCATCCTAGATGGAAACACCCGGAAAGGACCCTCAGGTGCTAAAAGGAAGTCGAGGTGGGAAAGGACTCTCTCCCCACACACGGCACCCCCTAGATCCGTGCTCTTGGGTCGTTAAGCACAACTTGTCACCCTTGGAGTCGCGTGAGGCTTCCTGGAGCTGCGGGGGGGAGAGGCGGGTGCCCCGTGAGGACGCCGATGACGGGGACGGGCTGGTAGGTGGCGGGGTCCGCCCCCGGGCTCGCGTGCGGGTTCTTCCACCGTCTGTCCTGAGCGCTCCGTTTAGCCTCGTTGGAAAACGTGTAGATGACGCGGCTTCTTCCTCTTCCGCGGGGAGACGGCTGAGCGGACCGGCCAGGGACAGGCTTCTGCCGTCCACTCCCGCTTCGGTTTAGCGCGTCCCACGCGCGTTCTTGGCGCTCTGCGGGCCGCAGCCAGGCCTCTCCACTTGGGTTTGCCTTAGAGAGCCGTCGATTTTATGATATGAAACTTCCTTAGGTTCGGCTTACCAAGCCATTCAGGTTTCTCTGTCAATTTTTTTTAAACTAAAGTGGCATCAGTATGAATCTACTAAATGTTAGTTTTCCCTGATTTGTTCTAAATTGGACGGCGACGTCCAGGTGTCATTGAAACAGGCTGGAGCAGACAAGCGTCGCCTCCCTTCGTCCCCATGGCCCATGCTGAGCACCTGGGCTGGGCTGGTCCGCCGCCCTCCGCCCCCCACTGTCAAGGGCGCCCTCAGCCGCACCGGTCCCGTTTTCTCCACATGGAGTTTTTATACTTTCACTCGTCACTAGTCATTCATGTTGGCTGACCCTGTGCTTTTCTGATTTATCGCTACGCTTTTGACGTTTGTGTGCATCTCGCCAATTTACATGGAGATGCGTGGGCACAGGGGGCAGGCATCCTGCCCGCTGTCCCCGCCCACGGGGCTGGCGTGTGGTTCCGAGCCCAGGCCCTTGAGTTCCCCCGGGCTCCGTTGCAGCGTGGAGCAGAGGAGAGGGCGGGGCGGGGCTCTCCGGGAACCGTCACCCCCCCGTGTGGACAGAGGCTCACCTGTCCAGGTGAGTCGGGGCTGCAGACGGGGGTCCTTTGTGCCAGCTGTCCAGACTGTGTCTTGAGGGTGGTGGGGGCCACTGAAAGTTTCTAAGTGGGGAGCGAAGTGAGTTTTCTGCATGAGTGGGAGACAGCTGGGGCGGCAGCGTGGCACGCAAAGGGGAGCGGCCCAGACTGCTGCCGCCGAGCAGCCGGGTCAGACGGGGTGACGGCAGAGGTTGGCAGCTTGGCACTGGCCCCACGGAGGACCGGGGCTTCTCAGCTCCTGGTGTGGGCATCCGGGTGGGTCTTGGTAGCAGTCTTCAAATAAGAGCAAGCAGGCAGAGCCCAGCCCATGCCGGAAGGGCCCCTGTTCAGATGGGCCAGCAAGAGGGCGGGTCTGCCGTGTGTCACACCTTCCATCGACGAACAGACACCGCGGCCTGTGCCGGTGAGCACGGTGTGCACCCGGCTGGCTCCCTCCCTCCCTCCCTCCCTCTCTCTCCCTCTCTCGGCTCTTGCACCAGTACTCACGACACCTGCGTTTTGTTTGGCGTCATTCTTCTCACTGGAATACGTGTTTCCCGAGGCCTGAGCCCGTCCTCCTCTTTGTCCCTAACACGGCACACGCAAGCGACACTGGCTGCCTGGCCTGCTTGCCGATCCAGCGGTAAGCAGGTTTGAAAGACATTTCTAAGACTGGACATAAGGTGCTGCCTAGAGGCGGAGTGCACCTGGCCGGGCGCGTGGGTGCTGGAGAGGTGCGAGCTTCTGATGCCCAGGAGCATAAGAGCGAGCAGGCAGTGGGCAGTGGGTGGGGAGCCGACGTCCCCACAGCCCCGCTGGCTCTGGGGAACCGAGCCGCATGCATGGAAAGCGAAGGGCCAGCGCTTCTGGAGGGGCACTGAGCAGATAGTGACGGTGAATCACAGAACCGGCCGTGACCCCTGGAAGCGCTGTGTCCCCAGGAGCCTCCGGGTGTCGCTGGGGACAGTCACGGGCTTCGCGCTCTTTACTGCGGCTTTAACGGCGCTGATATCTCAATGCCGAGGAGAGCCATTTGGAGCGTGAACATGGCATCAGACTTGCAATCCCCCACATTTTAAAACCTCCCTATAAAAGTGAGCGTTTGGTCCCCGCACGAGCAGAATTCTCATTTCCTGCTCAACTTTCAAAGACATTGAAGTTAAGCGTCGACATTAACGTTTATAAAGTTCTAAGAGTGATGTCCTCCTGTGTAATGAGCCCGTGTGCTGTGCTGGGTGCGTCTGTGGGGTGCGGGCCTGGGGAGAGAGCCCAGAACAGCCGTGCCCCAGACTCGCGAGCGCCGATGTGGGCTGGCAGGAGGCACCTGGAGACAGACACACCCATTCAGAAGAGGCACTTACTGTAAAAAAAACAAACAAACCCATTTTCTTGTTAATAATAACAATTAAAAAAATCCTACCCAAACACCGAATACGTAAAGAGGTGATGCTGTTTGGCAGTTTAGAGAAAATTGTACTTCTGAATGTGGAGGTCAGGAGGGCGAGGAGGCCGTGGGCAGGAGCAGGGATACATGCTCGCCTCTGCTGCACGCGGTGGCCGTGGCGGGCGCCGGGCCTGAGTCACGCTGTCTGCGTCCACAGACGTCTCCTGTGTATGTGGAACTAGACTATTTCCTGCTACCGAGAAGAATAGCAGAGACGTGAATTTAATAAACACGGGAGTGGCGAGTCCTCCGTTCCGGGGGCTCCCTGGCTCCCGTGGCCTCCTCATGCCTGTCCACTGCCGTTAACCGAGATACGAGGCGGATATTTGTGCAACTGTGTTTTACAGAAAAAATTGAAGTGTGACACCAAAGAATAAATGAAAAGTCTATGCTGACTTGACGCTGGTGAGACTTCAGTAATAGATTTCTCTCGTGTTTCTAGAACATTCTATCGGATTTCTGCTCCCCCAAGAAACACGTCGAGCCGTTCCCACGCGCCCCCCAGGCCCGGCCTGCGCTGCTCAGTGGCGTGGGGTCAGCGCACTCCTGGGAAGCATCGCGCCTGTTCGGCTTTTCATTCGTGGCCTAGTTTCCGGTATGTCGTGCGCTTGTGCGCAGGCCGTGACCTTGCTGGCCAGTTTGTCCTCTACGTGAAACCAGAGGGGCGCGGCTCCTACTGTGGTTGGCTCCATGGTGCCACAGGGTGCAGTGAGAGTTGGGGGGTGGGGCGTGCTGGAACGTTCTAGATGCAGGGACGGCTCATCAGAGGATGGTGGTCAGAGGGTGGCTATGCGGAAGCTATAACTTCGGTAGGCGCCGAGCGAGCTGAGAGTTTTTTGTAAAGTTCTATCTTGAACTATGTTTTCATTGAATGACAAAAGAACACAATATCTTAAAAATTTGAGATATAATCTTAGGCTTATTACAGTCAAAAAACAATTACGAGCTTTTTTTATGCAGAAATGAAACATGAAATTAACGACTCAGAAATGAAAGGGGACCGTTTTCGCCCCACTAGCTGGGCTCACAACGGTGTCTGTGCCCCCGAAATCTGCACAGCCTGCCACCAGCCAGGAGCAGTTCAGGCCAGCTGACGTGGTGGCTTCAGTCCTGTGGGGACACGCTGGAGTACAGCCCAGCCGGGAGACGTTTGAAATTTCGCAATCAGCCAACGTTTTACAGTGCGGTTTTCAAAACCAAGATATGCCTGTTTGACAACCAATCTAAGCCGCCTAGGTGGGTGACAGTGACTCCTGGGATGTCCGTCCACGGATGTCACTGGGAGTCAGGGAAGGAGCGTCCCCCCACCCCCCAGCAAAGTGCCGGTCAAGTCGGGGTACGTGAGGCCTGACGGCACACAGGGCTCTCACCCTGGCGAATGGCTACCTCACGGGCCGTCACCCCGTGGGTGGTCACCCCGCTGGCAGTTCGCAGAGTGTTGGGAGGGATTCCCTGGGGAGTGGGTGTGCTCTTGCTGGGCTGGTGTGGAGAAGCTAATACTCTAACGTGACAGGTCGGATCAGAGGATGGTGTCAGTTTGGTGCCAGCGTTCAGAATGCGACCGTTGCAGTGGTCTCATGCTGCTGCTGCTAAATTCGAGAGCCCCAAGCGCCGGTGACACTGCCTCTTCACTGCGGGTGTCCCCTGTCTCCGCGCCCCCGTCTCTGTGTTCACCATGTCCCTGGGGAGCCCAGTTACTCTGCACCAGGCGTCCGAGGGCAGCCGAGGCGCTGGTGCTCTTTCCCCTGGACCTCGTTCCCCCAGTGACTCCGCCACGCGCAGCGCGACGCGGGGCCCGGCACGAACCACGCGGACAC
>NW_006436810.1:18348287-18354263 GCF_000325575.1 Pteropus alecto | reverse complement strand
CCCGGCGACCCGCGCGGTCCCGGCGTGCGCAGAACTGACTCCGGCCTGTTCCCGGAACCTGTTCCTCCAAGACGAAGGCAACGGCGGCCTGTGTGTCTGTGACCCTTCCGAGCGATTGGGTCCTCGTGGGGTCGGGAGCCCACGGTTCCCGCTCTCCCGGCCGTGCCCGTGACGGGTGATGGAACCCAGACGCGCCTGCGCACGCGGGGGCCGCGCTTCCTCCGCGGCTGGTGAGGGACCCCGAGCAGACACGTGCGACCCGCACGCCCCGCGGGGGCTCAGGGGGCGAGCAGGCGCGGGCTTTGCATCCGGGTGCGTGCGCAGCCGTGAGCCTCTGCTTGGCGTCTCTGCATCCGCTGTGGTGGCGGCCGCCAGCGGGGCCGGAAGACCTGTGACAGTGCAGCCACCCCTTTCTCTCGGGTGTCACAGACGCAGGACGCTCCCATTATTTACCCCTGGGCGTGCTCCCACTGCAAACGCGGGAGTGCCAGCTCTGGAATGCGTGAAGCGCGTCACCCGGCTGGTTCCCGCTCAGCGGCAGGGCCCTGCCAGGGGGACTTCTCGGAGCACCCCTCAGTACGAGTAGCATGGAAAACTTTGAGGGGGACAGGACAGGACAGCTCTCGTTTGTCTTGATCAGGAGCAAAGCTCGGGTCCGGGCCAGTTTGTCCCATGTCCCTTTGCTCTGAGAAGGGGGATATTGTTTTCAGAGTTCTGGGGCTCAGGGTGAGGTCTGAATCTGGGATGCCGGTCAGAGGAGAGGAAGGAAGTTGGGGTCTGGGGTCGCCTGGGGTTGCCCGTCCCAGGAGATCCCCGCTCATGGCAAGAGGTGGCCCCGCTCAGCAGGTGGCTGCAGCGGCCCTGAGCTCCAGCGCGCGCTGGTGGGGCTTCCTGTGGAAGGGCGTTTCCTCTCGGTCCAGGAGAATCAGCTGGGAGATGCTGCGCTGGGGCCTTTGGGCAGGGCTGCTGCAGGGACACCGGGAAGAGTCCTGCGTGGTCCGTCCCGCCAGACGCACACAACTGGGCTCTCGAGGACCAGATCACGAGAACAAGCTCGCAACCTCACCCCCCAGACAGCGTTTATCTGCTCAAATGCTTCGGTCATGCTCTGGCCCACGCAGGGGGCTGATTGACAGTTCTTCCGTTTTAGGCTGTTTCAGGGTGACGGGAACTGAACGGAGGGGACACAGGCAGGGGCGGAAGCGGAGGCGGCCTGCCGGCCCCCCAGAGGCGCGTGTGCCCGTGAGTGCACGGTGAGGGACACAGGGTGCTCGCGTGTGAAGTGCTGCCACACACTCGCTTCCGCGTAGCCAGCGTGGTGCCAACACGGCGTGGACGGCGGTCCAAGTTCAGCTGTGTCCAAGTGTGGACTGTGCTCAGCTCCCCGAGCCTCTGCCCTGGCTGCCAGGCCGATTGCTGCGTCCCTGGCCTCCGGCGTTTGAAACGCTGCCCAGATGGGCCGCGATCAGCACACAGATTCCTTCCTCCCACAAAGAGCCCTGTGCTCGCAGGCCAGCCCGTCACCTGCTCAGGAGCCGTCCTGTCCAGAGGGCTCGCCCGCGGGTGACGGGAACACTGGCGCCCTTCCAGGCGCCTGTGAGCCTCGCTTTGTATTGTATGCATGAGGCGTGGGAAAATGCTCGCCATGCCCCTCCTGCCCCGCGCCCCCCCACCCCGCCTCGGCAGGCCCCGCCCACCGGCCCAGACCCCGCCCACCCGCTCAGGCCCCGCCTGCCTGCTGTTCTCCCCAACCAGCTGGAAGGAGAACGTTGGGGTTCCTCTTATTTTAATAACAGCTTTATTGAGATACAATTCACGTGCCACCCGGGTCGCCCGCTAAAGAGTCCACGTCAGTGGTTTCAGCGTTTTCACAGATTTGTGCAACTATCACCACGATTGGGTTCGAACCTTCTCATCCACCCCAAAAAGAGACCTGTGCTCTTGAGCCGTTACTCCCCTTCCCCCCAAACTCCCAGCTCCTGGCAACACCAGGTCATCTATGTGCAGACTGGCCTGTTCTGGAAGGTTCGCACAGACAGAATCACGTAGTGCGTGGTCTTTCGCGTCTGACTTGTTTTACTCGGCACAATGTTTCCAGCCCTCTCCATCTATTCAGTATGAAGCGAGAGGAGTCTCATGAAGTAAATGCCCTTCCAGAAACTGGGGCGCGACCGCTGAGGGAGGAAGGAGGGCGGCCTAGGGGACGCCAGCCGGCAGGTGCTGCCTCGCCCTGCGCTCCCGGGCGGGGCCGGGCGCTCAGTCCCTGCGCGTCCCGCTCAGGGGCTCAGTGGCCACCGTGACTTCAGCACCCTCTGGTGGGTGCCGGGACACTCGGGGGGCCGCTCCACTCTTGGTCAGTGTTCCCAGGGGACCCAGAAGAGGCGAGGCCGAGAGTGGTCAACAGATGGCAGCCGGGAAGGGGACGGGGCGCTGCCGTCGTCTTTTTTTATCCTCTCTCCTAAATTTCCAGCGATTCGCGCGTCTGAGAAGAGCAGACCCTAAAGGTTCCCCCTCACTCGTGGAATGTTCTGGGTTATGTCATTATGTAGCTTTTAACAGAACCGTAATCTACATGCGATTTTGTGCATATTGAACTGAAACTGCTGAAATCGCTCCTGTCACAGAATCGCAGGAAGTTACCGGCTCGTTGGCAAGGCCAAGAGGTGCCCATCGAGCCAGTGCGCACGCGCGCGTCCGCTTTCTCCACCAATTTACCGAGAGCCACGGCCGCTCTGGAGGGAAAATCCATTCAAATGAATACCTGATGAGGGGCTCGGCGGGCCCGCCCCCACCCGGCACCGCGGCCGGCGTCACCGAGGCCTCCTGTGAAATCCCACGGACATCGCTGAGCTGAAGAATGCATTATTAATGCCGCAATTAATACAAAATCCTCTGTTGTATTTTGGAGGACTTAAGCGAGAACCGATAAATCTTACCAACTACGATGCAAATCTCGGCGAAGACACCTGGGCCCACTTGCCACCCTGGAAGCGCGAGCCCCTCCAGTTCTGCGCGCTCGCGCTCGCTGCTGAGGGTGGACGCGCGTTTCCTGCGTTCAGCCGAATCCCGGCCCAGACGCCTCTCACCGCAGAGCGCGCGCCTCCCGCCGCCGGCAGCGGCGTCGCTTCTGCGTCCCGCGCGTCCGGAAGCTGGCGACGAGTGGAGCACCTCAGAGCTTGCTCGCGATGACGCCACATAATTGCGGTTTCCTGGAATTTGCACACTGCGGACCACTTAGCATTAATGAACAGGTGCGGCGGGAGTGCCTGGGTTTCACTCGAGGTTGAAGACGCGCGTGGTGGCTGAGACCTCACCGCGGGGCCCGAGTCCGTGTGAGGGCGCACGTGGGCGTGTATCCTCCCGCGTCAGACGACTAAGCGATCTGAACAAGCCGGGCTTCTTCTGATGCCCTCTGAGCAAACCGGCCACGTGGGAGCGTCTGTGTCCAAGTGGACGCCCTGGGGGCCTCTGGGGGAGCAGAGCGTGTTACGAAATCACGCTTTCTGCGTTTTTCATTCGTCTTTAACTTCCGGCGTTTCTCGCCTTTCCTAGGAAACTTCTGTTGCTCACAAGCGGTCTCTGCTACAATCCCTGTAGCCAGTGGCGGGCTTCACTCTGCCATTGGAGTGGCCGGTGGAGCAGGTGTGCCCAGCCTGGGACCTGAGGAGGGGGCTGTCCCCGCCCCCGGCCCTGGTCTCCGCCCTCATCCCCTCTCCTCCATCCTGATCACGAAATCTTGTCCGCTCTCAGGCCTGATCTCAGTGTCCACCCACCCCAACTGGACGTGACCCTCAGTGTCCACCACCCCAGCTAGACGTGACCCCTCATCCTCCGACCTCGCTGCCATTTTGTCCCTCCCTGTTTTATGGCATTTTGTCCCATCCTCACAGGTCCATGTTATTGGAACCCCGAGGGGAGAAAGCGCCGCCCTATCCTGAAACATCTGGACCATTACACAGACAACGCCCACTGAAGTGTGTTAAGTCGCACTGAAGATGTCCCTCCAGGTCCTGTGTATTTCTGAAATTCTTCAGGTATTCATTTATTTGGAACCTAAAGGCTTTTTAGGCTTAAAAAATCACCTCAAGCTCCTGTTAAAATGTATAAACTCTGGGAAGGGACCCCCCAAGTGTGCCCTCGGCTGCAGCTTAGTGAGGACGGGAACAGGAGGGGACGTGGACAGCAGGCACAGGACGAGAAGGCGGGGCTTGCCCCCGCCGCGTGCAGCCTGCGCCAGTCCCGGGGCGTCCGGCCGTGGCGGCAAAGGCGGAGCGCGCGGCCTTCGCAGGAACCCGTCGGCCGGCACTGGACGTGCCGAGGCTGCATGGCCAGCGTGGCAGAGGAGCCCAGGGCTGGGTTGCTGGGCCCGGAGCCTTTCCTCCTCGAGTTGGAGGCGGGAGTCTTTGGTGGCTATCCCATGGCTCTGAGTCAGCACATTCTCGATCTTCTTCGTGGCAGCGTCTGTGGGAGCCTCAGGCTGGGCTCCGGTGGCGAGAGGGTCGCTAAGCCACGGCCACCCTGAGAGGCCAGCTCTCTGCTCAGCAAGGGGGCGCACAGAGCTGTGGCCTAAACACACGCTCCGCGTGGCGGCCACCTCTCAGGCTGTGTCACCGTTGACACTGTTTTCCACAGGACATCAACGGGGTCGTTCGTGGAGGTGACACCTTCACCCTGGCTATCCTGTTGTTTTCTCTTTTGACTCTTGATTTTCTCAAGCCAAATGTGGGTTGAGATCCTTCTAAAGAGCAGCCAGCTCACCCTCCCAGACTCGGGCTCCGCCTTGCTCCGCACCGGTGGAGGCCGGTGCGCCCCCTGCTGGGGGGAGCGCGCCCTTTCGCTACAGAGAGCGTTGTGCGTGGGATTTGTTGTAAAGGGATTCCTTGGAGTCACGTGAAAGCCGGATGGGTGTCTCGTTGTGAGAAGTCAGGTCTGGTGTCCCCGAGGTGGGCCACTGACTTCCTGCAAGGAGAATGCAGATCGAGGGTCTGTTCAGGTGACAACACACTTCTTTGTATTATGGTTGTCGAGTGGATAAGCGTGGTGCGGTCCCACCTGGCAGCGTGGCCCAGAGTTCAGCGTGGTGCGAGCTGCACGACCCGAGCCGTCTGTTCAGAGAAGGCCATTTCCTGGGTGCTCGTTCGCTAAGTGACAGGCTGTGGAACACGAGTAGCTGTGTCACTCGCTCCCGCCCACGGCCTCTCTGCAGCCAGGTGGCCTTAACCTCATTCTACCGGTGAGGATACGGCGGCTGAGCTGTTTCCCGCCTCAGCCTCCCACACAGGTCGGTGGGATCGGCTTGGAGCCAGGTCCTCTGGCTCTGAAATCTGTTGCCACATGACACAGTGTCATGAGGACACCACCCCTAGCAGCCGAGTGTGTCCAGCTGTCCAGCTGTCCAGCAGTGATGCGGTGTCACAGGCCAGCACACAGTCCCAGGGGCGTTTAGTTCCCACATTCTAGGGCCATTGGGGGAGGGTGAGCAGAACTCGGCTACAGACCGTGGCTTCGGGCCCGGGTTTCACCCCGCTTCTTACTCTGAGGACCCGCGGCCGTCACAGCGCGGCAGACGTTCAGCAGCACAGCTGTCCAGGTCGCATCTGCAACAGGCCGCCTCCCGCGAGCTGGTAGCCAGGCTGTGGCTGCGCGACCCGCGGGGGTGAGGGGTGGCGCCCGAGAGCCCCCTGCACGGGGACGTTCCATCCGTTCATTCGGAACCAGTCAACCAGTCGGAGGGACCACAGAGATGGCCGCGGGGCTTTGGGGGGTGTGAGCATGAGGTGCTCTGCAATCCCACCGGTCCCTTTGTCACGCTCTCTGGACAAGGGCTGAAGCGAGGCCTCTCGTCCAATGTCACTGTGCCCGCAGCCCCTCCTCTCTGCGTTCACACCCTGCTTCATACTTGCGCACGGCCGCCGTCGCTGACTGACACGCTGACGTGTGTGCCTGGCAGTGGGGACCTCGCTTCGTCCCCTCCGC
>NW_006436810.1:18331508-18347891 GCF_000325575.1 Pteropus alecto | reverse complement strand
CTTCCGCCGAGGCCGGAGAAACGGGGAACGCCCGGCCGCCCGGGCTGCCCGCGAGGCCGGTGCTCACTTCCCCGTGCGAGCGGCGGAGGTGCGCTGCGACCGGTCGGTCCTTCGTGATCATAGCTCACGTACACTACGCCATGCGGTGGTTCTTGTCGGCGGGGGACATGCCCAGGACGTGCATTAAGCAATCCATGTCTCGAGCATTGGGAAAATCAGTTTCTGCCAACTCGCGTTCTCTCTCTCAGCCAACGGTTGCTCATTTAACTTGGGCCGGTAGGAATGCGCGCGCGTCAACACGACGCCGACCACCGGCTTCCCGTGCGGAAAAACACACAAATAGAATATCTGTCATTTTGTCAGGTCCAGACCTTCTCCCGCGAAGCTGGTTCTCCCCAGTGATGACAGCGGCCACTGGCCAAAGACAGGAGCACCGATATTTGGTCATTGACGATACGCCGGCAAATGTATCCGGCTATTCACCCCACGCCCACACAGACGAACTTGGCACATCCTAGTTCTACGTGCTAGAAAGTTCCTGGGTGATTTACAACCTGCGCTCCGTGCCCTAGTCCTCACCCTGGGGTGTTGTGTGTGGTAACAGTTTCAGCAAGCGCGGCTAAAAGAGGAGCTTTTACGGAACCACACGGGGAGCGGAGCGCCGCGGCCAGGTGTGGAAGCCTCGCAAAGCCGGACGGGATGCTCTGAGCGCACCTGTACGAAACGTGACGGACGTCACGAAGTTTCAGAAATGCCAAACGAAATACGTGAGAGAAGTGAAAGCACAGACATTTCTGAAATGTTCCTGCTGCTTTAAACGTTTTTTTTTTTTAAGTTGAAATTTTCGGCCGTAGTTCTTGGGCTTATACAAAGTCACAAAGTCAAAAGATAGGGCTTTTCTTCCCCAGGGCACTTGGGAGGCGATCCAGTTGCAAGTTCGAGGACCCTGTCTTTCCGCGCTCTTAATTCAGCCTTGGCTTCTAGACTGTGCTTGACAGAGGTGGCAAACCGAATGCAGACAGGAGAGAAGGACTCGGTGTCGCAAACGCGTATAAGCAACACGACACATCTGTGAGCACAAAGCGGGGCATGTAAGGGACGAAATGACAACATCCTCGCCCAAAATAAGGAGTGTGATCTTTTGTATTTTCTAGATTATATACTTAAAAAAAAATCGCAGGCTGAGATTTGCCTCTTTTGAAGCCGCGAAAGCGTCTTCACGGCTCAAGCGTGGGTGTGTATAGAAGGGTGGGGGCGGGAGAGGAAGAGACAAGGGTTTTCTGGGTTCGTGGGTGGACACCAGGAACGACCACATGCCGAGGCCGGGTGTCTGACCGTCAGGGGCATCGGCCTCTGTCTGGACGTCCGCAGCGGCCGCTAGTGCTGCCGTCGGAGCTGCGGTGGCCAGCCACCTGACGACGGCGAAGGACGCTTTTCTTTCCTGTTCCGTTTGGCACGGGAGGAAGCCCCTCCCCTTTCCTGCTTCGATGCACACAAAGGACTCAGTATCCTTAGCGCATTAACACCACGGAAGGGACAGGGAGAATGTTCGAGGCGCTGGAGCAGACAGTCGATGCCGTAGTTAAGTCCTGAGTGAATAACCGCGAGCTCCGGGTTCCAGGAAACCGCGCTGTCGTGCCCATGATGTAATTCAGGATTACGTGTCATTTCACTTTATCTCAAAGAAGCGTGCACTTGAAAGCCGAGCGCTCCTCAGCTTGGCCCTGGGCCTTCCCGAGCATGTCTGGACCGGCATCTGACTCATTCATAGGTAGCAAAAAAAAAAAAAAAAAGATTATTGCGAAAGAGATCTGGCCTCAATTTTTAAAGAATTTTAAGTCAGACGGTGGCCAGGCTCGGGAAGGACATCTCTGGGTCTGGTCAGCAGATGAAGTCCGTCCCATGGTGGTGTCGTTATTTTTAAAGTGTTAAGGAAAATCCATTCGTTTGAATATTTTTCCTTAAAATGCTAACAAGGATGGCAATCGGTGGCCATGACATTGTGGTTTCCTGACATGGACACCCCGTATGAGGTGCTTTCTGGTGACGATGGCCTGACACGTGGAAACCTAGGTCGGTCGGCCCTTCTGAAAATCGGAGTTGCAGGTGCCTAAAAGTGAGACAGCGTTTGAAAAGGCCTCTCCCTCTTCCTTCACTGTGGCAGACAGAGCCAGGCGGCCTCAGTGGGTCCCTTTCTCCCCACAAAGTCACAGGTGATCACATCCATTTAAGGGCTCATTGTCCGGCCGAAGAAGTGGCAGTTAAGTTAAAACTTACTGAAGGCTGCTGTGGCTTCTTCTTGACACCCAGCCTGTTAATTCGAGGACTTTGGTTTTGTGTGTGTGTGCGTGTGTGTGTGTGTGCGTGTGGTTCTTTTTCTTTCTTTCCTATGGACCATCTAGGTTCTTTGCTTCAGCTCGCTTCTCTCTCCCACCTCGGTCCCACCCCTGGCACTGCATTAACTGTTGCAATGGCAAATAAGAGAATAAGTAAAATGAATCAGCTTTGCTACGTCTCAGTAGCTCTGGATATGTGTCGCGTAGTGGCCCAGTATCAGATACACTAAAAGGAGGTCGGTACTGGAAAAACTGGAGACAGTTTCTCCATCCGCTGATGGCCCAGAGTGGCTGGGAGACTCGGGCTGGCTGTGGGCCGGGGGCGCCTGCACGCAGCCTCGATCTGCCTTGACTCGCCTGCGATCACGGATGAGCACTCGACCTCCCTGCCCCACAGTTCTTTACAGCGTGGGGACCGCAGCGCCCAGCCCATTGGTCCTTGTGCAGCGTAATTAGATCATAGAAAGCACTCGGTGGAGTGGCTGCTCGTCACGGCGACGGATGCTGCCAGCAGCACGAGCTCCAACGATGACTTCCTATGAGACGGACTTTGTGTGGTCTGTAGAGTCACCATAGGGTCCTTGAGGACAGAAATCCACAAGGTTCATGAAAAAAACGGAATTAAAATGGAAGAACCGCATGATGTCAAAATGTAAAAATATGCAGGAGGAAGACCGAAATGTCACGGAACGTGAGCAGCGATGGCCTCTGGAGGGAGGGATTTTGGGGGATCTTGAGTGCTAATTTATCCTTTCTCGGTTCTTTGAAATAATTGTGTTATTTTTACAATAAGAGATCCTTTCCCAAACCTCAAAAAATAAAACGAGAAAAGAAAGTTCTATGTATTTCATTTATTCAAGCGACAAAGACACAACATTGTGAATTTAAAAGCTGTTTACATGTGATCAAATAAAAACACGGAGGCCACTTGGTCCCACAGGCCGTGCTGTTAAAAACAATAGTTAGAGACTTTAACGTAGTAAAAATTAAAGCAAAAGACAAGGCGCGTGAGGCTGGCTCTTCTCTCATAGGAGGGAGTCTAGAAGAAAGACGTCGACCCGCGAACACGCCATGGATCAGCTTCGCGTGGTGCCCCCTCCATCTCGAGGCTCAGACGCAGGGTCCCGAGTTTGCACAGGGGAGCTGGGCTCTGCTGCGTGTTGGGGAGTCCGCTCCCAAGATCCAGTGGGTTTGGAGGAGCGGGGCCCGGGCGGAGAGAGGCGGGCAGGGCTGTGCCGAGCGCGGCCGGAGGAATTCGCTTCTCGGCGGCAGCCTGGGAGTTGCACATTAACTAGTCCTGTGACCACAGGAGAGTTTAATTGTTTTCTATTTGGTATCTTTTTAGCCAGAGGACTTTTCTCTGTATCGATAAACATTACATTAATTTTCCATTGTTCTGGTTAGTTCTAAGATACAGTGGGTCAAATTCAAGTCTCATTAATCCGGCTGGAAAAATCCCAAAGAAAGCAAAACCAGAGCAAGTCTCCGAAATCTAGTCAGGAAGTGATGTCAGCCGCCGAAGCTTTGCTTCCAAGCTGGTGTGTTTTCCCTGCCTGCGCTCCTGTGCGTGGGAACGACCGAGCCCCAACGTGGTGCCGCCGGACCAACGTCCACGGCTCATTCTCTGACACGCGATCGGCCATCTGCTGACCTGCGTAAAAACCGGGGGTGTCACGAGGGAGGGAGGGCACCCCGCGCGGACACGAGCAGCTGGATGGAGGTGCTGGCGGTCAACTGACCCAAGGCCCTGCGTGTTGTCCGCATGTGACCCCAAAGCCACGATTCACACCCCAGGGGAATCGCCGCTTCCCGCTTCCCCGCCTGCAGGCTCCGCCCAGCCCGGAGCCGGTGGCCCCGCACTGCTCTGCATCCGGGGGACGGGGACGTGGAGATAATCGCGGGACTCAGTCCTGATAAGCACCCGGCCTTTGACTTTGAAGTCGCAGACGGCTCCCTGATAGCCCGTATCGCCGTCCCAGCCGCCTGTGCGCGCGCTTCCTCCTCTCTGCGGGCTGCTCTGCGGGTGGGGGGTGGGGGTGGGTGGTCCTGACGCGTGCGCCCTGGCGCGACCTGGGAGAGGGGAGATCTTGGCGAGACTCGGTGAGGACCGCGGTGCGGGAGAGGGACCGGTTCATTCCCACTACCTCGGGGCTGGACAAGGCAATTACCAGCGCCCAGGCCATAAAGCAGTTGTTAATTACAGGTTTATGCCAAAGTAGGAACTCAGGAACTGAAGGTTACAAAGTGGCACTTAAAATAAGTTACAGGCGATTTCTTTTCTCCTTCTGAGTGGAATAACTTAGTTGACATTCAGGTTTGGGCCTGGCAGGGAAAAGGACTCAGCGACGTCGAGCGAAATAACTGATTTTCCCTCTACCCCCCACTTTGCTCTCGGTAACCGGCGGCTCCGTTTTCATTTTCCTAATTATATTCTGAAATCTTGCAGTTGTGGGACCAAGACGGCCTTGGGTATCAGACACATCTCCTCCCAGCTCGGGCGGTGACGCTGGACATTCAGAGACCGAATGTGAGCTGTCACCTATTGGCCACGCCTCCCTGGAGGCCCAAGAGCCCCGAGGGGGCGGAGCATCCCTCTAGCCACCTGCTACAGCCAGACACTGTGGCCCGCTCGTGGGGAGGCCAGATACACCGTCTCAGCTCCCAAGGGACACTTCCCCAAGGAGGGGGAGGCTGGTCTGTGAAATGGTCTGTCCTAAAGGGTTGAATCCTCTTGGAAGCGATCTGCATTTTCTGTTCTGACTCCAGAGTCAGCAAGTCAGGCGGAGGGAGCCTCCAGCGGGGACTCCATGGTGCCTCCTCGCTGCATGTGTGAGCTGCTGACAAGCATGTGTGTGGCACGTGTGTGCGTGTATGTGTGTGGGATGGGTATGTACGTGCGCGTATGTGCATGTGTGTGTTTATGCTTGGAGGGTACATATACATGTGTGTGTATGTGTGGTGGGTGTGTATGCGTGCATGTGTGTTTATGTGGAGAGTGTGTGTGCATGTGTGCATGCATGTGTTTATGTGTGGAGTGTGCGTGTGTACGCATGGAGGGTGTGTGTGCATGTGTGTATGCGTGTGTGCATGAATGGAGGGTGTGTGCATGCGTGTATGTGTGTGGGACGGGTATGTACGTGCATGTATGTGCATGTGTGTGTTTATGCTTGGAGGGTACATATACATGTGTGTGTATGTGTGGTGGCTGTGTATGTGTGCATGTGTGTTTATGTGGAGGGTGTGTGTGCATGTGTGCATGCGTGTGTTTACGCATGGAGGCTGTGTGTGCACGTGTGCATGTATGTGTTTACATGTGGAGGATGTGTGCATGCGTGTGTTTACACATGGAGAGCGCGTGTGCATGTGTGTATGTGTGGAGGGTGTGTGTGCATGTGTGTATGTATGCATGCATGCATGGAGGGTGTGTGCATGTGTGTATGCGGGTGTTTACGTGTGGCGGGTGTGTGTGCATGTGTGTATGTGCGTGTTTATGTGTGGAGGGTGTGCGCGTGTGTGTGCGCACGCCGTGTTGTACGGTGCCAGCCTCTGGGGCTGGCGGTCATGGCTTTCTCGTGTCTGTGGCCCCGGTGCCCGGCCCCGTGACGGCAGACAGCAGGTGCTCACCCCACGCCTGCTTGAAAGCGTGGCTACCGCACGGCTAACCCAGCTTTCTGCATGCTGCCTTTCGCCCGCCTGGGACAGGAACAGGCTCAGCGCGCTCCCCCCTGGGGGACTCTGTTGGTTCGTGTGCTCAGGACTGGGGCACCGTCAGACACACATCCACTAGCACTCGAGGTAGTAAACGGCTCCCAGATGCCTGGCTTCCTGGAGGGAAGTGGGGACACGTGACGCCTCGTGCCCATGCTTGGCCTGCCTGCTGTGCCGCGCTGAGCCCCCGGGAAGGGTGGGAACCCTTGTCAGAGACGAGGTATGGTGATGGTGACCGCATTCATGGGGGTTCCGTGCTGGCTGCTCTCTGCACGGCCCCATTTAGCCTTCCCCACAGCCCCGAGGGCAAGCTGCACCGCTGTCACATTCTGGAGTTGGGCACTGAGTCGCCAAGGTGCTGAGTGGCCAGGCCTCGCGGGCACAGCCCTTGTGCTTCGAGACCCGTGAGTCTAGATCGAGCCTGCGAGCACGCCAAGCCCACGGGGACACGAGCCTCAGCACCTGGCCTGCGCGTGAGCGGCTCACGTGAGGGCCCACGGCCTAGGGGTTGATGGGGCTGGCGTGTCTCCTCCACCTCCCACCGGGGACTGTCCCTAGGTCCCTGGGGATTATGGCGGGAAGGGATGCACTGAACATCCACACCTTACAGTCCACACGAGGCCAGAGTGAGCATCAAAATGAGCTCGAGGGCTTAACCAAGCAGCGGAGGATGTCCTTGTCACATACACGCGGGCCGCTGCAGACAAGCCGGAAGCAAGGGAGCCTCTGCCTGTCCCAGACGCACCCTCCGCTCACCCACTCCAGTTTCCCCTGCTGCCCCGGCGTTGCTTGCTGTGCCCACTGTGGGGGAGGGCACACGTCCTCACCCCTCCAGTGTCCCGGCCTGCACACACAGCCACATGTGCACGCAGACAGGCATGTACACACAGACACATACGCACACACAGCCACATGTGCACGCAGACAGGCATGTACACACAGACATATACGCACACACAGCCACATGTGCACGCAGACACATACACACACACAGCCACATGTGCACGCAGACAGGCATGTACACGCAGACACAAATGCACACAGACAGGCGTATACACACGGACATGCATGTACACACAGGAGTCCTCCCAGCAGGGGAGTAAAGAGAGCTCTCGGTGACATTGTTCCATTGCGTCTTTTGCAGATGAGTCACCTTTGACCATAGCAGATGCGTCCTGTATTCCAATCAAAGCGCTGCTCTGTCACGTCACAGGACACTCTCGTGAGGTAGGCACGGCTATCCCTGTGCCACTGACGAGGAGGTGCTTGGGGACATTAAGGGACCCCCAGGTCTGGGGCTGGGCTGAAACCAGGTTTCTCTCCTCATGGCCTCTTACTTGTCCTTAACTGTCCCTTGAGGGAGAGAAAGACATAAAGAAAGGCCTTTTCTTTTTTCTCTTTTTAAACGACGAAGCAATAGAGATGTCAAGATGGAGGGAGAAGTCATTTTAAGGCCACAAAGAAGCTCACGAGCTAAGGAGGAAGGCGATCTTATTTTAACCCAGGTTTTTCTGACCCTCATGCTCTGTTTTTTACAATCTTACTGAAAACACTTACATTAAACTAGAAATTAATAGTTCATTTTCCAAATTCTCCGCAGAGCCCTTTCCGAGTTGGAAATGGTGTTTGAATTTATGTTAGTATGTTCAGGATCCACAAAGGGCAGATTATTCGGTAACAATGTTTCCAGGAAGAAACGTGGCAAATGCCCCCAATGCACTAACCCGTCCTGGTGAGAAAAATGAGCCAGTCGGCAAGTCGCACAGGATCAGGGCCGTGCACCTGGTTCCCGAGGGATGCAGGCCGGGGACCAGCACACGCACCTTCTGGAAACCCACCGCCCGAGTGTCTGGAAGTGGGGCCGCGCTCGGCTGCGTCACATGGAACCTACCCCAGCGCCTGAACTCCCAGTGCTTAAATCAAAGGCCTGACACACACACACACACACGCACACGCGCACACGCACACGCACGCGCACACACAGCGGAGCTACTGAAGGTCAGTGTGTCTTCTGAGGGGGGGTCCTGATGGGTCCGCGCCCAGCGTCTGACGCGTGGTGGTGGGTGATGGGTGCTGAGGACGCTGCCCGCCCCGCTGTCCCCGCAGGTGCCCCTGAGTCCAGGTTAAAGCCGGTGTGAGAGGAGGCAGGTCAGGAAACAGCATCTTGGATACTGAGGCTTCTGAGGATGGCTAGAAAGACAAAAAGTGACAGCTCAGCAACTACGTCTAGAACGCCCTGATGCCTTCTCACGGTCGTTGGTCAGGTCTGCTTCTCGGTCCCTCTCTGCGGCTTCTTAACTCTCTCGGACGCTGGAGTTCACCGGACAGCGGGCTCCGCCCGCCGAGGCCCCCTCCCCGCAGCCTCCCACCCATGGTGGCGCCGACAGGCAGCGAAGCCCCGAAAGGCCAAACTGCCACACGAGCCGTTTTGCACTCGCTGAGCGTAAGTTTTTTGTCTCGTCCGATGTTTTGGGTGAACTGTCTGCTGCTGCGGTCTTCACAAACCACTGGTTCTCCTGGTCGTCGCCGGCCAGCGATGCCCAGCAGAGCAATGGGGCCAGAGGGGGCTCCCTCGGGGACGGGGCAGACCCCACACAGTCTGCGGAGCAGGCCTCTGCCCGCCCAGGAGCTGTTCCGAAGCCTCTTTGGGAGCAAAGCCGGTGACTTAGCTCCTAACGGTCACACTGGGGCTCTAGAGGAAGGAGCTGACTTTGCTTTAAGCCAAAAGAGCGAGGATTCAACTTAAAGTGGCAGCAGGATGTCGCCTAGGAGTGGCGTCACCCGGGGCAGCTTCGGTTGCTCAGGCTCCTTCAGAGCTGCCTCCCAACACGGGGGCTGCTGGACATGGGAGAATCGTTCTGCATCTTTCTAGAATCTGACCGCCAGCCCGCACTCACTCCCGAGGCTTCGACTGTTACCCGTTGGGCTCCACTGGCAATGACTAGCTGAGAACAAGAGTGTCTTAATTTTTCGACCTTTGAAAACGCCTGCCCTGATCAGCATGGTGAAGTTCAACATTAGCAGAGGGACCACGGCTCGTGACTTAGACGCTGCCGCCCACCGGGAGGGTCGCTGATGGCCAGCAGCCCGCCTGTGCAGAGAGCGTGACGGGGAGCAGGGGGGCTGGGGAGCACCCCCCGGGGGGAAGGTGGGCGAAAACGGGCTTGGGGGTCGCTGTGGGTCTGTCCCCAGTGTCCTGTGACGCAGACAAAGGGGTGGGCAGACAACGAAGGTCCGGGTCAGAGCGTGCGTCCGGCGGAAGCAGAGGAAGGCATGTCGGACACAGGCTAGAGGCCAGTCCAGTGGGTCAGAGAGGAGGGGACAGGACATGGGACACCCGCGGGGGAGGCGAGTGCTGCCAGGCGAGGCGCCAGGGACCCGGCGAGCGCAGGCCACAGGAAGTGAACACTGAGCGCCCCGTCCCCCGCGAGAGCCCGCTTCTCACCGCTGTTCGCTGGCTCCAACGTGTAATTTAAAAAAAAATAAAAATGTTGTTTTTATTAACACGGAATGATTTTATTATTGTCTTTCTCAAATAATGGAATATTTTAAAGACCTCTCGGTTTGAAGAGTGTGAGCGTCTGCACGTTTGAGAAATGCTATAATAAATGGTTTGGGGGAATTGCGGTTAATATAATAAGTCAAGGCAAGAAGGTGATACAGTTGTTGGAAAGATGATAAAACTATCATTTCCCACCTGAAAATGAAGATGAAACAGGTGGAAACTGATTTAAAGAACAATAAAATTTGACCAAGATGGCAAGAGACAAGTATTGGAACATTAACCATTTTCTTATATAACCTTAATAACCCTCACGGAAATGTAGGGGGGAAGTTCTCTTATATGCTACAAAACGCCTAAAGACAGTAAGACATGGGCAGGATTTTTAAGAAGAACACCCCAAACTTTACTGAAAAACAAACAACAAGATTCGCGTAAGTGGAAGATGCTCTATTCTAGATGGGAACACGGTCCGGGAAGGTCTGGGCTCGCCCAGGGTCGGTTTCGAGGTTTATACAATCCCCATCGAACTTCCCACAGGATTCTTTTTAGAACTTGCAAACCGACTTACAGAGTCGAACCTAGTCACACACACGCGTGTGAGCACAGTCGGGCGTGTGTGTGGCTCCAAGCGTCGCACGCTGGAGGCCGAGCGAGCGACTGTGCCCGAGCACACGGAGGAAGTCGGCGCCTGGAGCAGGGGACATGGGGACAGTGACGACCCAGGAACGGCAAAGGCCGCCGACGGGCAGTCTGCACGTGCAACTTCGTCCCGTGTGAGGGGCAGGACGGGACGACACGGGTGTTCATGGCACAGGCTGCGCGCGGACCGGAGCCGGCCGTCGTCACCGCGAAATGACATGTTCCCATCTTTGGCCCTTTGAGCCATGGTCATGCTGTCATTTGGGCCAGAAATGGAACACGACACCTCCGCCCCGGGCCACCTCCGCCCTGGGCCCCCTTCCGCCCGGGCCACCTCCGCCCCGGGCCACCTCTGACTACACTGGCACCTCGCACTCAAGATCATGGTCCAGCTTCGCTCGGTGAGGCGTTCAGTGGGCGGCCACCCTGTGCTGGGCGTCGGAGAACCCTGGACCTCGGCCGTCCGCCGAGGACAAGCCTCACGCACCCGCACAGGCGGCGAGAAAACAGAAATGATGTGATTCGGGGCGGGGGTAAATCGAGGGTGGGGGCCCCAAGGAGGGTTTGTGGGGAACCCCAGGACAGGATGGCCGCTCCCCCCGGGGGGCCCGGCCGCGGCTTCTCATCTGTAAGTCGGGTGGCGGTGCTGCTCTCCTGACGCCCTCTGACCCCCGCTCCCTGTTCGCTCCCGCGGCTCCCGCCACAGCGCACGCGGTCCGAGATCTGCCGGTCGTCTGCCCGCCGCCCGCTCCGTGAGCGCGCAGCGCCCCGTCCTGGTCGTCCTGGGACCTGAGCCGAGAGTGTGCCTGGGTGCGGGAGTGGCTGGCGGGGAGACCGAATAACCACCCCCTGGACCTGCTCCCGGAACTAGGAGAGATGGGCGTGTGGGGTCACGTGTAGCCGACGCACAGGAAGTACCAGCTCATTGTTGCTACTGCGGCCATTGTCCCCGAGGCACGCATTACGAGTCACACAGTAGCAGGTGGGGACGCTGATGAAATCCCCGAGAAAAGAAGCTGCACAACGTCAGGAAGCCCGTTGATCTTGAACCCACGAGCCTGGCACCTAACGAGTGCACGGTGACGCTGCCCCTGGAGCGAGTCGCATGACTGTCATCGTCCCCCCCACTCAGTGTGAGGCTGGTCCCGATGGCCTCCCCCAATCGCACGCTGTTCCTCCTGCGAGAGCAGCCCGTGGAGACCTGGGGGCCACAGATGAGCAAGGACAGGAGGTGGCCCGCGTCAGCCTGGCAGCACTGGGCTTCCTGCCTTCGCAGAGGGCTGTGGCCCCTGTCGGGACAAATCTCTTGGAAAACCGTGCAAGGTGGCGTGATTCGGTGGGTGGGTGGGTGGCCTTTCCCTGTTGGGGACCAGTAGCCCCTATTTTATTTATGATTTTAGTCACTCGCTTGCTTGACTTGGTTTAAAAACCCGACATCCAGTAGCCGAGCAGTGTCTCACCCCGTGGGGCAGCCCTCAGACGCCGGGCGCCGCAGGCACGGCCGCCGAGCAGGGCCTCCGCGGGGTCGACGGGGACGTCTCTGGAAACCAGAGCTGTTTTGCAAGGCCGAGTGAAAGACGCGTCTCAGGAAAGCACGGCCCCCTCAGACGTGAACTCCCGTTCCACAAATCGTCATGTTCAGGTGCAGCGGCCACATTCATTGTCTTCTTTAACTTGTTGAAAAATAATTTTCTACTTGGCCTGCAAACCAGGGTTGAAAAACATCGACTCTTTTCCATTGATTTTCCAGAAGAAAAGAATTAGCAAAAGCAGGTACCTTGTTAGGAGCAGATTATGCATAAAAGGAATGTACAAAGCATCGGGATGAAAAGCTCTCGGTCACTGAGATGCTTCAAGTTGGCGTCTGGGACAAGTGCCTCTTAGGTCATTTCAAGCTGAGGCCCCTCTCGGGACCTGCGGTGGGTTAATTGACGTTTGTGCTCCCCGACGTTGGGCAACTTTGTGCAGGGCGGACTTGGAGTACGCTGCTGCGGCTTTGCAATGTGCAAACGAGCATGGAGTCGCAGGTGGCAGCTCTAGTCCCCTAGTAATTTTTTTTTAGAGGGGGAGGGGGAGAGAGGGTTGGAAGGGAGAGAGAGGAGGAATTCTTGGAGGTCCTGAAGCTCAACAGGTGGAGAGGTCATTGTGAGTCCCTTGAGAAGTCTGCCACAGTCAGCACATGACCTCGCACCCCCACTGCCAGGCACCCCAGAGCGTTCTCAACAGCGTTACGCAAAACAGCCAAAAAGTAGAAATGACCCAGATAGGGTGTCCGCCCGAGGTGAGCAGGGAGAGGGCGCGTGCCAGCCGCACCGCGGAACGTTGTCCGGCCATCGGGGGGCGAGGCGCTGACCCACCCAGGCCTGCAGGAGCCTTGCAGGCCGGCGGGCTGCTCAGGGCAGGGCGCCAGCTGGGGAAGGCCACTTATCATTCAATGGCATTTACGTAAACGTCCAGGACAGCAAATCTGGGGACGGACAGGAGGTTTGTGGCCGCCTGGGGGTGGGGCCAGGGCTGGGAGACCCAGTCGGTACAAGCTTTCTTTCTGGGGCGACAAAAATCTTCTGAAATTAGCGTATGGTGATGGTCACATAATCGGTTCCGAGAACACACTTGGTGACTGAGTGGAGTGAGTTTAACTGAACTTCGCGGAGTGTGAGTGACAGCTCCGCGACGCTGCTCCGGCAGGAAGACGTCCGATGGGCTCAGAGCTTGGTGCTCGGTCCAGTGGCTTCTCTGCTTGGGGCGACTGTACACGCCCCAGCCTCCAGGGGACACGGCCGGAGGGAGGCCGCCTCCTCCAGGCAGCCTGCCAGAATGCGCATTCCTCTGCCGACTCCAGAGCTGGCGGGAGCAACCTGCGGGGAATACTGAGCCCCAGGCAGCAGGCGATGGGCTCTGCTGGGGCAGTGCTGGGGTGTCATGCAGGGCACGCAGGGGTGTCCCATACAGAGCCAGTTCTCCAGAATGATCCGGTAGGGAGAGCTCTGACTGTGTGTGACTTGGCTTTCGTCGCCCCTGAGAATACCCCAGAGTAGGGGCGATGCTGGTGGTCTGGGTGCAGCCGCCATCTGCCGTCTTGGCTGCCGACAGCCGGTGCTGACCTTTCCAAGCCCGAGGGACACGGCCCCCGGGGAGCTGAACGGTTGTGAAGTCCGCAGAGGAGCTGCCCGCGTGACTGGGGGACCATGCTTGTCCTTCCCCACAGGGGAACAGGGCCTGGGGGTGTCCTCTGGGGGGAAATCGGGGTGTGGACGGAGGCTGGAAAGGAGCCTCGCTGAGCCAGTGAGTCCCCAGGACTGTGGCTCCGGCCGCCCGGGCTGGACCTTCCTGGGCTCAGAGCTGGGAGCTCGGCCACGGCTGAGAGGCTTGGGCAGGGGCCACTGTGGCCCGGAGAAGGACCGCAGGCCTTCGTGGAGTTGGGGGGAGGCTCCCTCCAGCTCGTGCTGGGCTTTCCCCCAGTCTCGCCTGCTTCTCTTCCTGTTCGGCGTTTGCTGGTTCCAGAGGGTGTGGGGTGTAGTGGGGTGCACTGAGCTGGGGGCCCCGACAAGCCCCCCTGAGGCTTCCGTGGAGGTTCCAGCTCCAGCCTCCCCGGTCCTCTGCCCCGGCCCTCCCCACCTCCTTATACTTAGTGGTCACATGGGAGCAGGGCCTGCGGGTGGCGAGCGGGCAGCCGGGCCGTCCCTCCTCTGACTGCGGCACAGAGCAGGGGCTTTGAGGCGCATGAGTGCGCGGCAAAGCCGGCTGCCAGGGCGGGCGGCACCCCGGTGTCCGGCACGCGGCCCGGGCCGAATGTGTGCATGCAGGTGGCTCGGGGGTGTTGCTGGTCAGCCCGCCAGGTCGCCCCCTCCCGCCCACTTCAGCCAGACTGCATCTCAAACCCCAGCGACGGCGCGGGCCTCTTGGAAAGTACTTGACGTGTGATTTAGGAAAAGTCTATTCCAGGAGCGAGAGGGGTCCCAGGCCTGCTGCAGTGTGTCCAGAATGGCGGTGGGTCAGTCTGCACTGCGAAGTCAGTAAGGGCATGCCCGCAAAACAGGCGCTGTCCCCAGCCTTGTGGCCGCCTGGCTCCCGCCTTCCCCCGGAGGCATCCCCGGCCGGCTTGCGGTGCGTGGGGCTCAGCACTGTCCGTCACGCGCGGGCTGGCCTGGCGTTTCGCAGGGAGGAGGGGTGGTCAGTGACCAGTGCCTCACCGTAGTGATAAACCATCTAGACAGCAATGCACACTCACTCCCCTAGAATGTAACTGCCGTCAGGACAGCCCACAGGGAACTGACCCCGTCTGTCCCACGGGGGTCTGAGAGCCCCCCGCTGTCCCACGCACATCCCAGCTGCCTGGGCCCGTGGGAAAAATGTCCTGGTGTCCCCGCCTGCGGATCTGGCATCTGGGAGCACCGTAGCCCTGGACAGCTGGGCACCTGGCTCTGAGTGTCTTGGTGCATGTGCCTCGTGGGGCCTTGGCCCACCAGGGACGGTCCCCGTGTCAGCCGTTAAGGTGCTGCCCGCACCGCCCTCTGCTGTGTGCTCTCTGTGGTTCTGCAGTGGACCCTGTGCTCCGGGCAATGGAGGCGCCCCGGCACGCTCGGGGGCCGCCTCTGTGCAAACGCGTGGCCCCCGCCGAGACCGCAGAACCGCCCACCGGCCACGGGGACACTGCCCCTCGCCTGGCCCGGCCCGGCATGTCGACCTCCCGTCACGCTGTGCTGTGGAGCCTGGGGGTCACTGAGCCCAGCCCATGGATCGTGGACTAGCCCACGGAGTAGTGGGGTGCAAACAGATCGCCCCAGGGATTACGTCCCCTTCTCACGCTCACGTGTGCACACGCGGCTGCAGCACGCGTGACAGTGGCCCACGCGTGAACCTCCACGACGGCGCGTGACTGTAAAAGCGTTCGGTTTATGACTTAGAGTAAATTCTTTGCAGCGGGACGTTACATGCCCAACGCCACATTTCCTGTGCCTTGACGGTTTCGTCCTTCAGATGCCCGGCCGGCACTTGCCTCGCTTCTGCCTCCGGCTCGACTTCAGCGCAGCCCCAGCCACGGCCCAGCAAAAGGGGTGGCGGCCACGGCCTTTTCACGCTCGTCCCAGCTCCCGGCTCCGCCTGTGCTCACCAGATCTCTCCCGGTCTCTCCTCGTGGTGCCGTGGCATCTCGTGGCGTCGGACCACGGGCGGGATTCTGTGGGCTCGGGCTGGAAGGAGAGGACCACCCTGCGCCCGAGGCCTGTGTTACGCTTCGCAGGCGAAGGGACCCGAGAGAAGAAGAGATTCCGAAGAAGCGGGGTGAGGGCGGGGGGGAGACGCAAGGCCACCCCGTGCCTCTTCCAGGCTTCGGCCACCGCGGGCCTGAGGTGGACCAGGTGCAGAGGCTGCTCGACGTGGAGCGAGGGGGCTGCTTCGTGAGCATAACCAGTGTGCCAGCCACTGGCCTGACCCCGCCCGACCCCGCCGGCCCGGCCTGACCGCGGTTTGCCGTGGCGGCTCCAGCCAGCGCTTCCGCGCCCGCGCCTGCTGCAAAGTTTCCTAAGGAATTTACATAACTGTCCACGATTCCAGCCTCTGCCTTTCAATACTGGCCCCCTGCCGACTTCCCGCAGTATATCCATCACGCGCCCCGGGCGCCCGTGCGGTCCGCCGTCTGTGAGGCGTTCTGGAGACTGTAAATAAATGCCACAGCGCCAAGAGGCAGACGCGATGGAGCCGGTCAGAACTGGATGCTGGCAGCAAAGTTATAATTACAGTGGAGTGGCATGAGGTGAGTCCCTTCCATCCATAGATTTAATTGTCATCGGCTGCTGGGGACGGGGTACGGGATGGGGAGGGGGCACGCAGAGCGCCCGGGCCAGCCGATGAGCTCATCAGCACGTCTCCAAGACAGAGGCGTGCGCCCTGACACCTGCCGGCATGTCTGCAGAGACGGGGCTTTCAAAATGGCAGCCGATGGTTTTTCAAAGAAAGTGAGCAACAGTAAACGTTTAGAAGGCCGGCTCTTTCCGAA
Source organism: Pteropus alecto (assembly GCF_000325575.1). Taxonomy (NCBI): domain Eukaryota; kingdom Metazoa; phylum Chordata; class Mammalia; order Chiroptera; family Pteropodidae; genus Pteropus; species Pteropus alecto. The sequence goes on along the minus strand of NW_006436810.1, from coordinate 18,331,705 downwards.
GGTGCAGCCTGTGGGTTTGCACCTGCACACTCATGCCCCAGGTGTGCCGCTCCCAGGTGCGGGGTCCGCTCGCTCCCCGCCCCACGCCGACCGCGGGTCCTCGCCCGTGTTTGCGATTGTGTCGGGCAGAGCTTCGGGTTCCTTCCTGGGTGGGGTCGCGGTCCGGCGGATGCAGCCCGGCTGACGGCTCTTCCGCT
>NW_006436810.1:18324897-18331343 GCF_000325575.1 Pteropus alecto | reverse complement strand
TTCTGAATTACGATGGCTTTACTAGTGGGGAGTGGCCTCTGGAAGTGGACGGGCCCCCCTTGAAACAAAGAAGCGCGTGTGCTGTGCGTGGGGGGCCGCCCCTTGGCCCCCTTCCGGGGGTACCCGGACAGACGGGCCGCCGTGCACGAGGCGGCGGCTCTTTCTTCGTGGTGAAAGCCAGCACGTGCTCGGGGACGAGCTGTGGTTCCAGCTGCTTCCGCAAACTCCAGACGGACGGGTCAGCTCAGCGCGTCCATCAGCGGGGCCTTTGGGGGCGGCCAAAGAGGACACGGCCAGGAGGTCTTCGTGACCCCCACGCGCGATTTCAGAGGGAAGCCGCCTCCGTGGGGAGGTGTCTGCTCGAAAAATCAAAAAGGCGTCTCAGTCCACACGCGAAGAAACTGGGGTTTGACGCTGGCACCCGCGGGTGGCCACCGGGAGCCTGTCCCACCCCCGCCCCGTCCCAGTCGGGGTCAGCAGCTCAGCTCTCGGTCACTGAGGAAACCTGTCTCTGGACGGGATGCAGGCTCTCGTCCTGGGCCGTGGCCCCTGTATGGAGGAGTCGCGGGCGTCTGCCCCGCGTTGGAGGAGGGTGGCGGGCGGGCGGAGCTCCAGCCTTTCCCACGGCGGCTTCGTTCCCAGGCGACACGGGGCAGCCGCGTGGAAGCGGCTCGGAGGCGCTTCTGTTTCTGGTCGGGCTCTGCGGCTGCCCTCGGAGGTCCGGCTGGCCGGGCGCCCCTGGCCTGCCTGCTCCGGCCCCTGCCGCCTGCCGTCGGCGCCCCTGCTGGCAGGGTTGGGGTGGGCGGGTGTGATGCTTCCACCCTTCCCAGGAGCCTCGCTCGCCAGCTCACCGGGGCGCAGCTGCCCGGTGACCCTGGCCGGAGGGAGAGCTTGCGTGACCTTGGTGCGACCTTCGCCGCTAGCCGGCACCCCTGATTGCCAGCCTGTCCAGAGCCTTCCGAGGGACAAGCGCGAGGCTCAGCAGGCTGGATTTGCAGCGGGACGGCCAGCGGCCTCTCCGGCCGCGTGCTGGCTGGACGCTGGCCGCCTCCCCAGGCTGCGCTGCGGGGCCGTGGGCGGCCGGGGAAAGGAGCGAGTTTTGAAGTTCAGAAGCTGGTGGAAGTCAGTCTGCTGAGTGACCCTGCAAGGTTCCTAAGGCCTCTGAGCCCTGTTTATTTTTATTATCTTAGTGGCTGTCTCGAGGGGTTCTGGGTATAATGTGAACCGCAATCTATCTGTAGCTTGAACAACCCCTCCCCACAAATGGGACGCCCCAAGCCCCCTGCTGCAGGCAAATGCGAAGATGCAAGCGTTAGTTAATGTTTAAACCTCGGCCGGTCTGGGGGCTGGCCCCTGTGCCCTGGGAGATGCTGATGTCATCAGCCTTCCGAGCAACTCGCGTGTCTGGTGAGGTGGCTTTCAGGTTATTTACATTCTGTTCTTCATTAGGACGCTCGGCAAACCCACTTGGGCAACTTGACATGAAAAGAGGAACCAGGGATCTTTACGGGACTCGAGAAGATGAGGTCAAGTTTGTGGGCCGCTGGGCGGAGGACGTGGCACACCGCCTCCAGCCCCACCGAAGGGGGAGCCTGGGGCAGAAGGGAAGGGGGGCCCTGGGTTGCCACTGTCACGCTGCTCCCAGCCAGGCCACCCGTGAGGAGCCGTGAGCTGCGCCCCAGAGCAGCTGCCCTGAAGGGAGCCTCGTATTTATGAAATCCGGGAGAGGCCCCATCCATCACGATGGCCATAAGTGTCGCGCCCTTTGAAGTGTCTCCTCTGAAGGTAAACATCTGGGGAGCACAAATAGCCGCCCCCCTCTGCAGAGGGCGACCTGGTCAGGCCCAGAGGGGGCGGGGCCTCTGAGAGGGACCGGCCATAAAGGAATCCTCAGGGCCGTAATTTGCACATTTACTGCTCTTTGATATGTTAACTAGAGTTTTGAAAATGGAACTCTGGTCTCTGGAGGTGCTGGGGCTTGGCGGCCTGTGAGGACCCGCACAGGGCTGGCTGAGGCTTTGCTGGGCTTGCAGGAAGGACAGCTCTGTGGGCAGCAGCTCAGTAACTTGGCAGCAGGGTGCCCGGGCCCAGGACCAGCAGGCGTGGCCCCCGCCCCAGGCCCGGTGTCCCTCGGGGTCTGTGGAAGGACAGACATCTCAACTCTCCCTGCCCTGCGGCCCGCAGCCTTCGATGATTTATTCTGTGTTGTCAGCATCGCCTCCCGTCCAAAGAGCTCTGAATTTATAACCTCAAGCAGGTTGGTCAGTTCCGTAAAGAGACTTTATTGTAACGTGACACGTGGTGACATATGTCGTGTGGCGGGGAGATGGATGCCGAGGACGCGGGCCGCCCGCTCTGCGCAGCGATGCTGCCTGCTGGACCTGGCGAGCTTGAGTGCACTTCCCGGGCACGGAGTCGCTGCTGGCTGGGACTGGGGCCTGACCCGTGACCCCGCGGGTCTCCGTGTCTCATATGGTGGTTTGTCATTGTGTGATACCCGTGTGCCTTCCTCAATCCATCCCCTCTCCTGCAGGGTCCCTGAAGGTCACCTGCTCACTGTGCCGACACCCCCGCTGCAGAAACACCCCCCAGTCACGTGAGGCCGCAGTGAGCCCACAGGTCAGGAGCCCTGCGAGGGAGCACCCGTGGCTGCCCCCACCCGAACGGGGCACCGAGCACTGTCCCCATGCCCCAGACGTGGGGTGAGCGGCCTGGTCTGTCCATTCCCGAAGTCCTTCCGAGAACGTTTGCCGAGTGCCCACTCTGTGTCAGGCGCCAATCTTGGCTGTGGGGGCCTGAGGATGAATAGGTTGTGGTCCTGGTCCCAGGGAGCTGACGGTCTAGGTGCGAGGGAGGGAGGAGGCCGTGGTGACATCTGGCCCTGCCACACGCGGGTGTCTGCCGGGTGTCGTGGGGCGGGGAGGGCGGGGCCGCCAGGGGAAGGGGTCCTGCCCCGTCTCCAGTGGGCACCAGCTGGCCGGCCTCACAGGTTGACGGTGGCTGTGTCAGCGGGGCCGCCTGCACTAATGGGCACGAGCGTGCGCTGCTCCCAAGGGCCGGAGCGTGGGGACAGGTGGGCAGCGGGCTGTGCAGATGTGCAAAGTCACGTTCGCAGCACGTCAGAATTCTAGCATGTTCTAGACAGAAGAACGAGGGCTCTCAGCTTCCCGGGTGTCTGCAGTGTGCACCCTCCCCTGCTCTGACGTTGGCCTGCCTCTGCCACCAGATCCCTGTGACATGCCCAGACCAGCCTTGCTCTTGACAGTATCCCGGTGACCACCGGGCAGCAGGCAGGGGCCGAGCGGCCGCCCGAGTGAGTGTCTTTTGTTTTGGGGACTGAGCCTGCGTGGGGTGCCCCTGAGCTCCGGCTGGAGTTCTGCCCCATGGCAGCAGCGGTCTCTGGGCCCCCCGTGGGACGTCTGGGGGGAGGAGGGGGCGGTAGGGCGCCCGCTTCCCCGTGGTGGGGCGGCGGCCGCGTGGCCCCCGATGCCTCCCGCCACACTCCGGGTCTGACCCTGTGTGCTCGCTGCCGGTCCTGCGCCGCGGTCTGTGACGAATTCTTTCACTGGCGGAATTCCGGAACGGTCCTCGCATCAGGGTGTTTTGGGCATGCTGGGCGGTAGCTCCGTCAGTGAGCAAGCAGGAGCGATGGGCTCTCAGCTGAGGGCCGCTGGGTCGCTCATTGCAGCCGGGACTCCGCTGCCTGCCATGATCCCCTGTGGCCCACGGCCAGGGCGGCCCTGCTTGAGGGGGGCCTGCCACGGGATGGGCCCCTCCGGGTCCCCGCGCTGCCGCCCACGAGAGGACCGCGGGCGCGCGTGTCCGTGGGGAAGGCCGCACCAGCACGGGCGGACTTGGGGAGGTGGCTCTACGCAGGAACAGTCATGAGCAACGAAGCGCAGCACGGGAGGCTGCCACCTGCGCCCCCCCTCGGCCTTGGAGACTGAGGTTCTGCACAAACCTTTTTTTGTACAAGTGACACCTCTCAGGACAAATTTTGAAAACATTGGACTTATCTCCGGCAGATGAACGCGTGTGTATGTGTGCATTCATGTGAGTGTGAATACGCAGTGTGTGTGGTGTGAGGGTGTACACGTGCACACGTGTGAACGTGTGGGTGTGCGCACGCATTAGTGTGACTGCATGTCTATATGTGTATGTGAGTGTGCGAGTGTGTGCACGTGCTCATGCGCACGTGTGAGTGTGATTGAGTGCACGTGTGCAGATGTGTGCGGGGTGCGCGTGCCGGCCTTTGGGTTGGGCTGATTTAGCTGAGGATTATCTGGCTTTGTGCAGTTATTCATTAACAAAATAACTTTATCTCAGAAGAATTTAAATAGAATTTCTGTGAATTTAATAGAACTTAAATAGAATTCTATTTAGGAAGAATTTCATGTAGACAAGCGATGGATGTTACGAGCCTTGAGCATCACCACAGCCTGTGGCAGGGGAGTGGGGCTCGGCGGGGCCGGGCTCAGGACGCTCGGTCGTCCCCCTGCGCCCAGGACGCTCGGACGTCCCCCTGCGCCCAGGGCGCTTGCACGTCCCTGTCGCCCGCTGGGAGGCACCGTCAGCTCCCTCAGCTCCCGCTGGCGAAGCGGAGCCAGTTCCCCGGCTGGAAGTGTGTGCGGACGTGACGCCGTCGCTATGATGGTCACCGGCCTCTGAGCCGCCTGGAGGGAGTGCGGCTTAGCCTGATGACCACGTTTTGTGCCCAATCTCACGCGGGAAAACAGGATGGCGCAGGCACCAGGGGCCGAGTGAGACACCGTGAGGCGCCTTCTGGCCATCGCCCCAAACGCCGGGGGCTGCAGCAGCGGCCGGTGTGGGGCCTGCTTTTTTTTTTTAAGTTCAAGTTTTCATTGGCCTGAATAGCTATCAGACGGCTCTCTGTGGAAATAGGGGGTTAAAATCACGGTCCTGGCTCCGGCAGAGGAAGAACCGAGTTTAAATGGTTAAAAACGAACTGCATTAGCACGTCCCATCCTCGCTAAGGCAGCTCGGCCCTCGTTACCGAAGATGAGGCACCGGAACGCTCGCCCGTGAGACCCAGCGATCGAGTGGCAGTCGAATTAAGCGGGGCCATCCATCCACGGGCCGATGTCGGTTTGCAAAACAAGTTGCCCGTTGTGGGATTACAGAACACCTGGGATCCTGGCCTTGGGAAGTTGGCTGAGAACCACTAACCTGGGTGTCTCAGCAAATTTAAGGGGATAATAAACTATAGACGGAGGGGAGATGCTCTTCCAGCTTTCTTCAACCCTCACGCCACATAGTGGAGAAACCAAATGTGCGCTGCCGGCTGTGTATGTGTGTGTGTGTGTGCATGCATGTGCCTGCGTGTGCATGCGTGCATTGAGTGTGCGTGTGTGTGCATGCATGTGCGTGTGTGCATGCGTGCATTGAGTGTGTGCGTGTGTGCACGCGTGCATTGAGTGTGCATGCGTGCATTGAGTGCGTGTGTGCATGCATGTGTGTGCACGCATGCATTGAGTGTGTGCATGTGTGTGCACACATGTGCGTGTGTGCACACGTGCATTGAGTGCGTGCGTGTGTGTGCATGCATGTGCGTGTGCATGCGTGCATTGAGTGCGTGCATGTGTGCACACGTGCATGTGTGTGCATGCGTGTGGGGACAGCTGGGACCGTTTGCGGGCGCTCTCTGTTATCTGCATCCCAACGGCAGGGAGGGCCTGGGCGGCGGTCAGGGCTGACGGGTATCGCTCCGCCGGGCACCGATCTACCTCCGTCTGCACGGTGGAATTCGTCCACGTTCTGGCCAACAGTTCCCGTGTCATGAATGTCACAGGTGTGTGCACACACAAACACATGCTTTTACACGTCTGTGTAAGACGCACACTGCAGTTGACTGTGTTACTCGGGGAGGTCCTGTTCTCGAGTCACGAGCCTGATCAGCACACACGCACCCGCGGCCCCCGGGGACACAGTGTTGGGCCCTGCAGGCCTTGGGCGCGTTTCCACCCACGGCCCGGGGCGCGGCCTCGTGCGCTTCTGTCTAAGGGCGCCTGGGTCGTTCGAACGTGGATTCGTTGACACTGAACTCTGAGCCCTCCCTGGACGCAGCTCGTGTGACCCACGCGTTCTCCGTGTGCTGCGAGGCACCGCACAGCCTCTTTGAGCTCGGGGACACGAGGTGGCACGCCAGCGCTGCGCTCGGGGACGTTTTAAGCAGCGAAAGTCACAAGAAAAGCACAGAAAACGTGAAGAACACGGCACTGGACAGGCCTCGGGCGGAACAAGTGTTCACAGAAACAGAGCCGCACAAGCAGGTGGTGCCTTCCTCGATGTCACAGAAGGTGCTGGGTGACTCGGACTGCGCACAGCTGTGCGGGACCGCACAGTGCGTGGGTGTTGGCTTTGAGGTGATGACCGAGTCCATGTCCAGCGAGGACGGCCGTGTCCAATGGTGCAGACGGCAGGAAGTG
>NW_006436810.1:18322035-18324246 GCF_000325575.1 Pteropus alecto | reverse complement strand
GACTACGGAGCGAGAGATGCCTGCTGGCCGTGCCCAGCCTTCGACGCGTGTGTCCCGTGGTTTCGGCCGCAGGGAATGACTCTTGGTCCCTGTTTCCCCGTCAGGGTGTGGGGAACGGGCTGTTGGTGACCCCAGCGGAAGCCTCCCTTCATCCTGCGGGCGCCCGCCCGGTGGGGCTGTGGGGCTGCGGGGCTGCGGGGCTGCGGGGCTGCGGGGCTGCGGGCGCAGCCAAGGACTAAGGGCCTCTTTCTCAGCCAGAGTGGCATGAGTTTCACCTGCAGCGAAATTCATCCGATCTGCCTCTAGGAAGAAACAGCCCGAGAGAACCAAGTTCCCACAGGGCCGAGCCGTGTTCTCGCTGCTCCCGCGTCCCGGGACGGCTGTGGGGACACAGTCCTTGGCCGCGTCCCAGGGCCGGAATGCGGGGTGTGTGTGTGTGTGTGGGGGGAGTGTGTGTGTGTGTGTTTGTGTGTATGTGTGTGTGTGCGCGTGTGTGTGTGTGTGTGTGTGTGTGGAGTGTGTGCGTGTGTGTGTGTGCGCGTGCGCGCGGGCAGCCGTGCCCAGATCTCCGAGGCTCTGACCAGGGTCTTAGGGTCAGGTTAAGGACGGTGGACCTGACGGGAATGGGGACGCAGGGACCGGGCACGGCCTCTTCGGGCCACCACGTGGCCTCCAACCCCTCCTGTAGCCAGGCAGGTCTGGCCAACCGGGCAGTTTCCTGCGTCTCTGTCTTGCTGTTGCTGCAAAACATTTCGTGATGCTCTCTGCACGAAGGACACTGTGTGAATAATAAATGACGCCATATCACTTACCAAGCTTCGAGCGGTCACAGAAAGAAACGCAATGAGCCTCTTACTGTAAAGGCGACAACTTCGCTTACTTGCCCGAGGGGGCAGGTTGGGACGGTGTCTGCTTGTGCGCGTGGGCGAGGGCACGTGCGTGTGTAAAGCGACGCTGGCTGTGGGCGTTGGCTCCTACACTATTTGTTGAAGGACTCGAGGCAGCATGGGCCCTGTGGACACCAGCGTGTGACTCGGCCTCCCTTCTTAGCTGCCGCCTGCCCTTCCCCAGGTGGCCTGCCTGAAACGGCCTCGTTCTGTGCGACACGCTCGCCTGGCCTGGGCCTTCGGGACCCTGGGCCCTGTGGGGCCGCGTTTGCTCTGAAGTGTCTCCCATGCTGGCATTTCTTTCCCACACGGGGCCCCCACGTGGGACACCCGATCCCCTCCTGAGGGTGGCCTGCTTCGTCCCTGGGGGAGTATGTCCGCGGTCCTGGAGCTGTGCCCAGACATGGTTTGTCCAGTGTGTCCCCGGCACGTCCCCCACCAGCGGCTGCGTCCCTACCTCCTGAGAAGTGGGGTTGACTAGAGGGGACAACAGCTGAGGAACAAACATCCCGCTGGCCGGCTGGTCGGTGGAGGACGTCGAGCCCAGCGAGCATCTCAAGGATCATTCATGACCTTTTGGGGATACAATCAATAGCGTTAGAAACAGCGCGTCAGGCAGACGGCGCTTCCCGGCGGGCGAGCTCCTTGTCCGCGGTATTTGTGTCCGTCTGCGCCCAGCAGTCCCCTGGCTGCGGTGACCTCACCCCTCCCCGTCAGCCCAGGAGGCCAGTGCCTTTACCCTCAGGCTCTGTCCAACTTCTCCGGCTGCTGCACGAGGGGCCGCCTGAGAGAGCAAGCTGCCCGGGTGACGGTCCCCGCGCCGGCCGTGTGCTCCAGGACCCTCAGACACTGTCACCTCCTTGCAGGTGACAGCCCCGTAGTTCATTACAAAACGGGGCCAGATCTGCACCGCGGCACAGCCTGAGCCACGCCGACCAACCCAAGTGCTCCGCGTGTCCCCCACTCTGCCCCCCGGCCTGCGGTCTCCCCCGGGCTCCCTGGCACACTAACCCCCCCCCCATCCCGGAGAGCCGCTTCGATTTAAGTTCGTAGGGATCCACGTGACTCTCAGGAGCGCCAGCTCGAGGTCCACCGCTCGGCTGGGGACCGGCTGCTCTTTGCCGGGGTCATGTGCCTTTTCTGTCAGAGGTTCCAGCTCTGGCTTTGACAAGAACCAAGGGACTGTTTGGTCCCGGAACCGCATCAGGATTAAAGAATGGGTGTAGCTACGGTTTCTGTGCTTGTTCATAATCACGGAAATCTTTCTGCGAGGAGGAAAGGTATTTTCTGAGATTTATCCACAAATCTAGTGTGGTCTTCACAT
>NW_006436810.1:18318348-18322010 GCF_000325575.1 Pteropus alecto | reverse complement strand
TCCTGTGTAAAACGTAGAAGTGTCTCGTTTTCACCTTTCCAGGTCATCTCCAGCTGCACGTCTGTCACTCACAGGTGGCAGGTGGCGTTCGCAGGAGTGGCCAGGCGGAGCGGCGCCCGCAGACACCGGAGCGGGCCTGGGCTGGGCACGTGGGGCGGTGGCGGCTCCGTCCTCGTGACTCCCGAGGCACCGCGTGGATGTCTCGGCTTCTCTGCTGCAGGCGGCGACGGCGTCTTTACGATCTGGGCGACTGCGGTGGGGGCGGCTGTCACTCCGGCGTGGGACCTCGCGCCCCTTTCGGTTCGAGACGCTGTTTCTCCTCCTGTCGTGAGTCAGATGGGAGACGCTGCTGGGGCCAGGGCGCCGCCACGACCCGCTTAGGGCCCGACGTCGCTGCACCTCCTGGTGGCCGCTTTGGCAGGGACGGTGACGCGGGGGCTGAGACGTCTGTCACCTGGTTCTGGGTGGAGTCTGAGTCGCCTGGGACACTACTTCTGGGCGTTAGCCAAGGGTCGCTGTGCACAGCGGCAGAAACGCGACCCAGGTCAGGGCGAGCGTTTGCCGGGCACAGTCCCACCCCTGGGAAGTGGACTCGCGGGTCGCGTGGGCTGACGCTGCCCAGGGTGCTGGCCGCTGACCTGGGCGCTCAGGATGGGCTGTGAGTCTCCTCTCCCAAGGCCAGTGTGGGAGGTCGCGTGTGGCTGGGGCTTGTTTGAAACGTGTTGGCAAAGGTCCTGGGGGTTGCGAGGACGTCACTACTGACATGTCCCTCGTCCTGCCGCACAGCCACCTCCCCTCTCCATCTCCCCTCTGGCCCAGTTCTGGAAGGGACGAGCTTCTGACCCCTCTTGATGGCATGAAAAGGCACCTCTCAACTGCGGGGCTTCTGGCGTGAGCGAGCTGGGGGTCTGTGGCTGCGGTTAGCTGTCCTGCCCCTCGCAGATGGGGACCCGTGGCTGACCTTCACCGAGCCTGGCGGGAGCCAGAGGGGGCTGCGGCCTCCTGCGGGGCATGGGGTGGGCCGGCCACGTCAGTGGGCTGCCGTCCTGCCTTTCCCAGGCCTCGGCAGCTGGGGCCGGGCTGGGGTTCCGCACGTCTCAGAGCCTGAGGCGGTGTGGCGGTCCCCAACAGGCGCTGGCCCTGCTCATGCCTCAGCGCTGACCACGCTTCTCCCGGAATGGAGCCCTGTGCTCTCGTCTCCTGGCAGGGCCCTGGTGACCTGCAGGAAGTCAGCGGACCGCGGCACGAGGCTCGCAGTAGCTTTTTAAAAACATAGTTTTGAAGTAACTTTTGACTCACAGGAAAGTTGCAACTGCCCCATGTGCCCGTGAGTCCTGCACACGGCCACCCAAACCTCAGCCGGGTGCCCTGGGCCCAAGGGCGGGGCTGAGCCACGCGCTGGCACCGTGTCCCCCGCAGCCTGAGCCCCGGCCGGCTGCGCGGTGCTCACGGCACCCTTTCCCACGCGGGCACCAGCCCTGGGGCTGCCGCATGTGGCCGTCACGCCGTCTGCAGTCCGTGGCGGCCCCTTAGTCTCTGTCCCTCGGGGACTGGGCGTCTTCGAAGGGGCCTGGCCAGTCACTCTGTGTTCGTCTGACGTTTCCTTTGAAATATCGAGGTTATGCATTTTAGGCCAGAGAGCCAAAGAAGCGATGATATGTGATTTCAGGGCATTGCGTCTGGAGGCAGGTTGTGTCACCGAGTGTCACTCCGGGGTCTGAAGACGCACAGTGTCACCGGGTCTCGCTCCCGGTAACGTAGCCTTGGTCACCTGGTTAACGCGCTGTCTGCGGGACTTCTCCACAGTCTGGTTGCTGGATTTCCCTTCGTCATCAGTACATAGCTTGGGAGGGGGTGAAACTTGAAATTATACAAATATTTAGTTTCTCCTCAAACCGCTGCTCACCAGCATTAGCATCTCATGGGGCCTGTGCCTGCAGTGATTGGAGCCGTGGGGCGGAACGGTGAGTCCCGGTCTCTACTCCGCCTATTAGTTGGAATTTTTCCTTAAGGAAGTTTTACCCATTCCCCCCCCCGCCCCGCCCTCAATTTTAATTCAGTTCTGTGCTGGGAATTACAAACCTCGGACTGGTCCAGACGCGTGTATCACGGGCCCACGTGTAAAGCCTCGCTGAAAACGTCTGTTGGAGTTAAACCTTTTATTTGAGAAATATTTATACGTCTGGTGTTATTTTATTTTCTATTTGAATTCATAACACTTTTCTCACGTACTTTTTGTACCTTTGGCTTCAATAATGTGATTGACTAGCGTCCATTAAATGGACCATTTTAAGTCTTTTGTCCACTTATAATACTATATTGTGATTCAAAACCAGGTATTAGTCCAAGTTTTTTGAAATGGTCGCGTAGAATGTTACCATAAGTTCGTATATTTAAATAGAGACAATGGTAAAAGTGCAGAGAAAGCTAAAAAATTATCAGTGGAAGCGGCTATTCAGAAATGACGGGGAAAAGTGAGAACTCTTGGAAAAAACATCTTTACAGGCACTATATATCTGCATTCTTCAGTCTTTCCAAAGAAATGACACATGCATATTAAAGAATATTTTTGCAAGATTGGGTGATTCGGATGTGAGTCTTATGCATATAAACGCTTTACCGCCCTTTAGCAGCTGGCGTTAGCCAAGACGCTAAAATATTTCTTCCTAAGCTTTAAATCAGTTGTTTTATAGAGCACAGAGAATTTTTTATTATAACATAATTCTGTACATAAAATATCACATTAAAAGAAGAAGATAAAGTTTTGTACTTTCATTCTCCATTAATTTGACTGAAAACAATCACAGAGAAATCTAACCAATCCGACTTCCTCGTCGTGAAGCTGGCAGGGCTTGAAATCCGGGGGGAGGAGACAGCGGCTGGCCTCAGGCGGACGTGCAAGGTGCTGGTAGCTGCCTTGAAAGGTCACCGTAACGGTGGGAAGAGCAGACGATGGCTGACAGCAGTAGGAACGGCACCCACACACCTTGGCCGGGGGTTAGAGGCTGTTCCGATGTGCCATGTGCCCTCGGACGCCGGCCGCTGGGTCCCCTCCCTGAGGCAGCCCCCGTCTGAGACGGAGGGTTGGAGGGTGATGGGTTGCAGGTGCCTGCGGCCACCCCAGTGGGGACAGCACCGCGGGGCCAGCCTCACGCAGAGCCCCGCAGGCTCCGGTAGCTGTCGCAGCCACGGGTTGGTGGTGCCTGCATTGCCCCAGCCACCTCCCTCGCCTGTCCCCATGCGGTCCCTGGCATTGCCCCAGCCACCTCCCTCACCTGTCCCCATGCGGTCCCCAGCAGCACCACCCAGCTGCCTCCCGCTCACGTCGCAGAGGCTGCTTCCTGGGAAGCCCGGCCCGCGACAGATGGAGCAGGGATTTAATTTTCTGAGCGTCCCCAGATGCCCGGGTAAGAGCCGGCGTGCCCTCGCTCGCATTCTGCATGTATTGTAAACAGCTGCACTGGTGACTTTGGACTGAAACAAGGGGGACGAAACCAAGGCCCATCTTTCAAAACACGAGAGAATCCCGCCTTGTGTGCGCATTGGCGTTTCCTCGGTGACTTTAGCTCACTTGGCGCTGTTGTCGGGCAGCCCCGCCCGGGTCCGCGCCTCTGAAGACCCCGCCCGCAGGGCGATCGGAAGCCCCGCCCCGTCCGCCGCCT
>NW_006436810.1:18313779-18318131 GCF_000325575.1 Pteropus alecto | reverse complement strand
GGATGGGGGGCTGGCAGGGGGGCCGGCGGGGGTGGGGACGTGGGGATGGACGGCAGGGAAGGCTGGGCCCAGCCTTCTCGCCCCGCCAGCATCGTTGCCTGAGGAAGGCGCTGGCGTCCGTGTGGACGGCCCACTGAGGCACGGGGGGCGGGGCGGGGGGGGCGCCACGTTGTCGCCATCCAGAAACAATGAGTGAATAAAAATCCATTTCCCTCGATTGCCACTCTTTGTCACTCATCGTTACTCGCTGACGCTTGCTCTGCACCTGCTGCCTGATGCCCTCCGTCGCCCCGCGGGCCGACTGCCTCGGGCGCGGGCCGCAGCAATGGCCGGGCCCCCTCACTGGCCTCCCGCGCCCTCGGTCACGCTGCTGCGTGGCACTTGTCACACGCCGTTCATTCTCCATGCGCCACCCTGCCCGGCAGATGGGTTTCCAGGGGCGAATCTGGTCTTTCCTCCCCCAGCCGGGTGGTCGCAGAGGGCCGGACACGGGCGGGGCTCGCCCAGGGCCCGCGGAAGGGTCCGTGCACCGTAAACCTGGTTCCGGCGGAGCGGGAGCTGCCTTTGTGGAGACGAGCTTTCCCGGAGCCCGAGACGGAGCCTGGCAGGACGCGCGCTTCCCCAGTGTCCTGAGCGACGGGCGACCCGGGGCCCCCCGGAGTGCCGGCTCCCCGACCACGAGGGACGCAGCGCGGGCCGCGGCTGGGACAGCGGAGGTGCCGGAGCCACTGGAACAAACGTGCTTCGTGCTGCCCGAGGCGCTCGCCGCCCGTGGCCGCCCGTTGCTGCCCTTCGCCGGTGCCTGTCACCTCAGCTGCTCCGTGCCGTGCTTTCGAAGCACCCTGGGCGGAATCTCCTGCAGGTGCTTGTTAGAAACGCAGACTTGGGGCCCTACACCCAGCCCCGCTGAACTCCAACCTCTGGCCGCGACTTAATGCAGCTTCCCCTGTGGACGCCGGTGCCCACGATCGTGCGAGAACACGCAGAAACCTCTGGCCTCCTGACGCTGCTTCTGCAGAGCTGGCTGCAGGGTCTGGGGTGTTCATCCCGGGTACAGCCATGGCCAGGGGGTGCGTGTCCACATAGGGATCCGTTCTGCTGTCCCCCGGCCGTGGGTGGGAGCGGGAGGTGTGCGTCTCTCTGGGCCTGGCATCAAGAGGGGGCGGTGTTCACGCGGTGGCTGAGTGCGGTGACGCCAGCGGCCTCGGAGGAGGGCTGGGCCACAGGGTGGCCGTGGGGACGGCAGCAGATGCGCGGTGTTCACGCGGTGGCTGAGTGCGGTGACGCCAGTGGCCTCGGAGGAGGGCTGTGGGGACGGCAGCAGATGCGGAGGGAGTGTGCCGGGTTCAGGAATGAGACGTAAACTCTGAGCTGGCTAAGCCACTGACGTTGGGGTTTCTTGGCTACTGATTTTGGAAGTGGGGTGCAGGTGTGATGAGAACCCAGGGCTATGGCATAGTTCCAGCCGGCCGTTGGTGGGTGGTGAGGACACGGACACCGCAGGCTGCAGGCCGGTGAGGCCCGCCCGACACCGCGCAGCTTCGGCGGGGCTGCCTGCTGCGTGGCGGGAAGGCCCACCTCCGGGCCACAGAGCCCTGGCTGCACGGGAGCCGTCGCGGAGGGCCAGGGGCCGCCGCCAGCCCGGCGTGACCACGCGCCTCCGAATACCGCAGACGAGAAGAAAGCACACGTAGTCTCTTTCGGAGAGCAGAGATTAGAATTTCCTCACTCACGGCGAGAGTTTTTACGAACTACTTGATTTCCTAAGAGGGAAATACAACTTGAGAAACAAAACATATTTTCAGGATGGCTTCTTTTCAAAGACCTTATGTATTTCATTTTGCTATTAATTTTACTCTGGGCAAACTAAACGGTGTTATGGGTCTATTCTCAACACTCACTGCACATTATAATTAGCATTTTATCACCAAATTCCCAATTAAATATTGTCTTTGTTGGAAAACGGTCCCTACGTAGCCCTGTTATGTGACCTACACATTTTTTCTTGTGTAGCCTCGATTTTTCTCATTAGAAACCCAAAAAGTCAACTGTATTTTCCGTTGCTCTTTTCATTTGCAGAGGGGGCGCGTCACGGGGGGACGATTGCCGCGACTTGGAGCTTTCTGTTTTCTGTGATAAACCGGTCGTTTGTGGAGCTACGAGGAAGCAGTCCGGGTGGCTGGGATGGGCCGTCTGGGGAGGCCGAGGCTGGAGCGTCTGCCTTCCGAGCCCCTCAGGACGCCGGTTTGGAACTTCGGTCTATGTCGTTGTCCCCAGGAGCAACCTGGACCAGAAGTTCTAGGAAGCTTGGGAATGATGCTGAGAGCGATGAAGGATCCACCGAGAATCTGCCCGCAGTGGCCCGTCACCCGAAAGCGAGGAGGCCTCACGCACGTCGCGTCGCGCGTCGTTGCTCCAGGCAGGGACGGCCTTGCACCCCGTGTCCCCGTGTCCCTGTGTCCCCCGTGTCCCCGTGTCCCCCGTCCTGCCCGTTCGCACTCCGGCGCCCTTGTCTTTTCTGCCGGCGTTCGGTGACGCCAACGGTTAGGTGAGCGGATGGCACCCTGCGTGCGGCCGCGGCGGCGAAGCCAGCACGGAGGAGGCACGGAGGGAGGACTGGGGGCTTAGCTGGGCGGTGACCTGAAGGTCGCCTGGGTGTGACGCAGCAGCCCAGGGACAGAGGAGCAGCCACGTCATTGCCAACCAGGGCGTGTGCGTCTCAGGGTCTGGGGGCCCGCGAGCTGGACGGTGGGGTCAGAGCTGGGGGCCGGGCGCGCAGGGCAGGGCCTGGACGGCACAGGCTTCGTGCCATGGCAGGAGCTGTGGACATTATGGCGAGGGCACCGGGAAGCCACGCAAGGTCACGGCAAAGACGGTGAGGTCAGGTCTCTGTCTCGAAAAGATCACTGCAAGGCCAGGCTCAGGAAGTCAGACTGGGCTCCGGGCTCCGGTTAGGGGGCCTGGCGGGCGGCGCCCGGGCCACCAGCCTGAGCGTGCTGCCTGCTTGGGTGTGGGGTGGGGACAGGAGGGGTCAGGGTGGCCCTGGGCTCTGCCCGATGGCTCCAGTCCTGAGGTGGGAGCATCCGAGAAACAGCCAACCATGTGAGTGACGGGGCCACAGAGGGGACAGCGGTGCCAGTGACAGAAGACACAGTAACAGCACAGCAGAGGTGTCAGCAGGCAGCGGGCTGAGGCTCCCGCCTGCGGGCCCAGGAAAGAGGAGAGTAGGACGGGCGACCGCCTGACTCACGCTCTGTGTACACACACATCCGGGACCTGAAAATGCACAATGCACACATGCATCCACACACAACCACACACACGATGCATGCACACATTCACACAGAACACACATGCATCCACACACAACCTCACACACGATGCATGCACGCATTCACACAGAACACACAACACACATGCATCCACACATAACCACACACACGATGCATGCACGCATTCACACAGAACACACATGCATCCACACACAACCTCACACACGATGCATGCACACATTCACACAGAACACACATGCATCAACACACAACCTCACACACGATGCATGCACGCATTCACAAACACACGGCACACATGCATCCACACATAACCACACACACAGTACATGCACGTATTCACAAACACACAACACACATGCATCCACACATAGCTACACACACCATACATGCATGTATTCACAAGCACACCATACACATGGATTCATGAACACACACCACATTTATATATTCACACACACATACACATTCACAACATGTGTGTGTTCATCACATATCTACATGTGTAACACGGAGATACATTCACACACATACACACATCTACATCTATACAATGCACACACACATATCTACTCATACAAAATGCACACGTGTATTCACATGCACGTACAAACACAAAACTAAGGGAAAAAATGGATGTGCGGGGAGAGACTTAGGTTCCATCGGGCACAGAAGCAACAAAGAAAGGTCTCGACGTGAGAGCCGTGACTGGGCCCTTTGTTTGCTGAAGTCCTAGGTCATCCTTTTGTGTTCTGCTTACACAGGTGCAGGAAGCAATAAACGTTTACGGGCCTGAGGAGCCAGCCAGGAACAGGAATGCGAGTCCGTCCGTCTGGGCCAAAACGACATCGAACGCTCGTTTGGTGGGGCCGTCCCCGGCCGCACGCGTGTCTTTGTCTCCAGCACAAAGGGGCGGGGACCCCGGCTTTCGAAATTCCTAAGGAGAGCGGCTCAAGCACTGTCTCTAATGATTTTCCTTTAATGTTAAAATACTCGCGTTCGCATCTGAGCACAACGTGGGCCTTACCCCGGACGGTGGGAACCATCGGGGAAGCCACGCGC
>NW_006436810.1:18308667-18311708 GCF_000325575.1 Pteropus alecto | reverse complement strand
GCCCGCAGATGAGCCGGTCTGGCGTTGCCACCGGAAACCCAGGCTCAGACCAAGGCGAAGGACCAGCCGGAGGCCGACGACCGCTTGCAGACGAGACCCGCCCGGCGAACAGGCTGAGCTGCTAAATATTGATTCTGAGAGGAAGTGAGACATTTTGGGTAAGTGGTTCTGTCATACATAGAAACACCCGGAAGCACTTACCCGAAGGTCCCCAAAGTGAGTGGCTCGTTGCTTCACACCGCAGTGCAGGCCCCGTGGGACCCCGTGAGGACATTGCAGCTGTTCTGTGAACCCGTGGTCCCCGCTGACGCTTTGCCACCGGAGCACTTGGAGGTCGGCTTGCGCCGGCTCAGGGCATAAGCCCACGTTATCACCACGGGGTTACAACTCAGGTGCTATTGACCTGTTCTGACCATTGGCCAGCTGCGACTTTGCTTGGAGAGTCTCCCTTCTCGTCCTCCAGGATCGTTGGTGTGCGGGGAAAGGGCTCGCAGTGGCCGCTCTATGGGCAGCACAGACGCGGGGGCGTCACCTCCGTGTCCTTGTCACGGGGCTCCTCACTCCGCTCCAGTCTCCCGAGGGGCCCCCATGCGTGAGCGGGAGAGGGGTGGGCTGCCTCGGGGACCGGGGAGAGATGACTCTGAAACCTCTGGTGGCCCCTCAGCTTCTCCCCACTGTCTCCTGCCACATCTGCTTTCGCTCACAATCACACAACTGTTGGCCTGTCTGGCGGTGGATGTGTGGGCGTCCGTTTGTCTGTTAAAAACGGTTCTACAGAGAAGCCCTTTTGATGGGTTCTTAATCCAGGAGACCCTCAGCTTCCCAAAAATCCACGACATCAGAATTGAAGGTATCTACAGACAACATAAGAGAGCGACCAACTTCTTGTCACCAGGCACGTGCCCAAGGTCTCCTGTGAGTGCCTGGGCTCCTGCCGCACCTACGGCTGAACGGCCACGGTTGCCTGGAACTTTCTGGAAAGCGTGGGCTCCCCCATCTTAAGGCTCACATCCTAGCGATGTAACGACTTTCCGCACCCATGGCTGGTCTCAGTCTCATCTTTTCAGTGACAATGGGACCTGGGGGCAGCGGGCGAGGGGCCTGGGCCACCTTCGTACTCTGTGTGTGTCAACTTCCGCTCTTGTCTCAAATGAACGAACGACAAAAAGGCATTAAATTTCGGTTGACAATGGAAGGAAAGGATTGATGGTTAAGTTAAATTAGAAACTAATTTAGTTCATTTCTACTAGAAAACAGATCACATGGTGCAGTTTCGCTCTGAGATCACATTCATTCTCAGCTGAGTGCAGGGACCGGGTGTCTGTGGCGGGCGGTGGGTGGCGGGGAGCCCCAGCAACGGCCCAGGTCACGGGCAGATGGGTGGGCTGATCCTGACTTCCACACCTGCCGGACCAGCCGTCAGTCTGCCCGTCCATCCGTCCATCCGTCCATCTGTGTATCCGCCTGTCGTGGCTCCTGCTTTCTGAGCCCCAGGGAGCTCTCGATGGCGTCCTCGGTGAAGCAGAGCAGAGCGCGGGTTCCTCGGAGGGCGGCTGAGGGGACGCGCCACACGGACGGGGCAGGCTCTGCAGCCTCTGCAGGAAGAATGTGGGTTTCTAAAGAGGTGCTGGTGAGGTTTCGAGAATTCCGTTTAGTTTGGGGCCGTGGAGACGTTAGGGTGCTCTGGGTTCTGGGCCCGGGCCCCAGCGGCATCTGCTGAGCATGGGGCGCCGGGCACAAGCCAGTCCAGCTGCATCTGAGCTGTTGGCGATGCCGGCCCCAGGGCGGGTCCTACGTGCTGAACATGGGGAGTCTGCCTGGGGAGCCAGTCGCATCTCTCCAGAATGCCCCACGTCGCACCCCTGGGCTCTCTGGGTCTTCTCCCCAAAACGTTCACTCCCTCAACTGCTGAGGCGCTCAGCTCTGCAAGGTCCACCTCCCGCGAAGAAGGCCCCGCTCGCCAGGTCATCCGCTTACCCGTGCGGCGCTGCAAACGTGACCTGGCTGTTGTGGTGATGAGCAGACTCAGACACCCTCACATTAGCGGGCTGGGCCGCGGTTCCCGGGACCCCCATCCCCCGGGCGAGGCGGGGCTGCGGGCGTGTCACAGCGCGCATGCGCCTCGCGTGTCACGGATAAACGGGAAGCGGCAAAAGGGGCGGAGGAATGAGAAAGAAATAAAAAAGAGATTTACGACCACGGTGACAAATTTACGGAGTGTAGCTGGCATGGAATTCCATGCAACGGAACCGGCTCCAACCGGCCCGACGAGACAAGCGGGCGCTTCGCTTCCCGCGGCTCGGGGTTAAGGCCTCGAACCTCCGCGGAGCGTGATCCACAGCGCCGCGCCGCGCACTGGGAACGCGCCGCCGGCCCGGAGGGCGAGCCTCGGGGCGCCGGGGACGGCAGCCACCCCGCGGGTGGGGTGGCGCTGCGGCTTCCGGAGGGGCGTCTGCTCTGACCTGGGGTTTCACTCACAGAGCAGCCTCCCGCAGGGTGCTCTGCGCGCCGCAGGTGTGTCATTTAAATGTTTAGCCACCGGGAGAGGCCGCGCTCGGCCGCTGCTGCCCACGGGGGCTAATCCTCCGGCGTGAGCCTCGCCGCCTCCGGCCTGCGCTTTGCTCGCTGATTGAATAACGCGCAGCTCTTTTCTGGAGAAACCCCCACGATGATTTCAAAACACATCAGTTTCAATTAACTCGAAGAAAAAAAACGTGATCGCTAATTCTGGGCTGTAGTTACTCATTGTGGAGCTGGCTGCTTTGAATGGGAAGGGAGTTTGATGGAGACTTAACCAGATGACATGCAATCACGGGAGACTTTTTTCTTTATTATACCTGGAGTGACAAAATTGTCAAACGGTGTGCCTTTTGGCTTTTAAAATAAACAACGCCAGAATGAATGCGCTGGAGAAGGTCCGAGGTGCCGACCACGCGCACGCGCGACCGAGAAACCATTGTTCTCGTTCGCCGTATGTGATCCGCGGCTCTCACAGGGGCCTTGGCGCAGACGCGGCCACCACTCCCGGCTCCTGGGCAGCT
>NW_006436810.1:18296242-18308536 GCF_000325575.1 Pteropus alecto | reverse complement strand
ATCGGTGGGCGGTGGGCGGTGGTCGCTGCTGGGCGAACGCGCTCCGCCCGGGCAGACGCGCTGGCCTGTTCACCGTCGGCTGTGTCTTCGGGAGCCCGTTGTCAGTGTGTCTAGCTCCCGCCTCCTCCGACATTATCTTCAAAATTCCTTAAAAGGGAGAGTACATTTAACCTTCTTAAGTTTTCGTTGATAAGGACCAGTTAGGAAGAAGCCTTTGTATTAGCGTTGTGTTTATTCTTTAAAAAAGGAGAACTTAAACACCGAAATGACTCCTGATGGGCACGGTTTCCACATGTGCGTGTATATAAATCACACACGTAAATGCACATGGGGGGCGGACCCGCGAGGGCCACAGTTTCCATGTTAGTTTTGCTCACCATTAGCAGTTGTCTTCACTGCCGTATATTATGAGTTTCCGCGGGAAAGAAATGAAGAAAAGGAATATTCTGTAAGATGCTTTTAAGGTTGAATCAGATGAATTTCCCACAGGTAAACGCCGGCACTATTTAAAGTGTGGGAGCTGGTGAGTGTCTGGGCTCTGAGTCTGGGCTGCCTGAGGTCCCTGCCACCTGCAGCCTCCGAGGGCCTTCGCGTGCAGCAGAGCTGGTCACCTGTGTCCCCCTCCCTCACAGGCTCAGGGTGGCCACAGGCCGCAGCCGGGTGGCCCCCCTCTAGCCTCCTCCCTTTGGGGCTCCTGACTTGGATCTGGGGTAACACTCAGGAGAGCCGTAGCCTGCTGGGGGGAGGGGAGCGTTACGGGGTGGGGCGGTCAGGCTCTGGGCCAGCGCAGCCAGGTCGGGACGTCCTGGCGGACAGGGAGACCCCGCGGAGCACCGGCCACGCGTTCGTGGTCAGTTGCCCTCCTGTGTCGCGTTCCTCTTGCTTTCTTCAGGCCGCTGGTAAATTCCGTGAGATGCCTGGGGTGTTGCTAACGATTCGGGCCCGGCAGCTGGAGGCGACCCCACGCGATGTCGGGCCCGCGTCTCACAGGAAGGTGGCCCTGAGTTCTGCGCGGACCCCCCTCTTCCCAGAGCCGCCCCCACGGGCAGGGCAGCGCGATTTGCGAGGTGATCACTCCCGTTTGGGTTGCGGGCAGCTGCCGTCCTTGAAGGAGCTCTGGGTGGGGCAGCGGCCTGCGGCCCCCTGCAGGGTCCTGACTGTGCGCCTTCGGGACCCGGGAGCCAGAGGAGGCCGTGTGGTGTCACCGTGTGGCCGGGCGTCCAGGGCGGCGCCCTCCAGGGACGCACCGCACCTGCTCCAGTCCTCCCTGCCCTGCCCCCACTCTGGGCGACGCCGTGACAGTGTCCTTCCGGTCCCGTGGGAGTCAGGCCACCTGGAGAAGCACGTCCCCTGACGCTCCCTTCCCCCTAAGACCCCTGTCGCCCGTGGGAACCCCCGCTGTGCAGTGGGCTTGCGAACAGTCACTTCACCACCTCCCCCTTAGGGGGCGTGGGCATTGGAGAGTCTTCACATGTCCTTCTTTGTGTCACATGTGCCTTGATGCCCGCCCCTCATCCACACCTGCCCACTGGGTGATTCGGCCGGTGCTCACGCAGGGCGCGTGGTTCCGCAGACCCCATGTCTCTCGTAGGCAATGGCGGTAAATGAACCTCGTGCCTGCCCTCAGGCGACTTCCCGCCGGCTCCGCTGTCCCCCGACAGGACGGCGCAGCCGCTGTCTGCAAATGAACCCTCCTGTCCTGCAGCTCGTGGGGCCTCCTGTGTGTGAAGCGTGGGGCCTGTTCGCAGCTGTATCACCTGCTGCCTCCCGCCGCCCAAACCCTCAGGTGGGCGGTGGCACCGCGCGGCCTGACGGTGCGGGGAACTCTGGCCAGCGGCAGGTCCAGGAGGCTGGTGCCACTGCCCCACGCGCACCAGTGAGGGCGTCTCAGAAATCACCTTCTGTTGACACCCCACCCTGCCCTGATGGCTGCAGCTGTGAGGAGGGCCCGTCTCTCACTCGCCCTGCGTTTTAAATCCGGCTGGGCCCGCGGGTGGAGGAGCTTTGCTTTTGTTTGTTTGTCTTTTGCATGCGAGTTGGAGCTGTCCCAGGGCTCCGCGGGCACCCTATTTCAGCTAGGAGCCTTCTAGACAACCTGCTGGAACAGGCGGCCCGTCTGCAGAGCTGGCCGAGCTGCTGTGGACGCACGAGGCGGCGAGGTCGTCTGCCGGAAGGGCCAGAGGAGAATGTGGCGCGGACAACGGGCCACCCTCCGATCTGGACTCGGTCCCATCTGCACCGGCCAGCACTGCCTGCCTGCGGGCTCTTTTCTGTGTGTCACAAAGTGGGCTGTTCTGCGGCCCTTCTTGGCACGGAAAGGCAGCGTGTGTGTGTGTGTGTGTGTGCGCACGTGTGCTTGTGCGCGTGTGTGAGAGAGTGCAGCAGTGACCCGATGCTGTGGGGCAGAACAGCTTGACCACCAGCCGTCTGGAACGGCCTTGGAGTTTTCTGGAAGCACGCCAACCACTTGGAGTGAGAGAGCCCGCCCGTGACCGGGCCTGCGCAGCTCTGCTGCTTTGCCTGCTGGGAAGGCCGAGGGCACCCCAGCTCACATCCCGAGGTGCCGGGGGTCCCCTGCCTTTCGCAAGGGGTTGCTCAGCAGGGTTCTCGAACTGTGAGAGGCATTCCTCTCCTTCCGCCTGCCCCTCCTCCAACAAAATAGTGCTTTCTAAAGCTGGATTCCTGGTAGATAAACAGTCATGGCGGTTGCTATGCTCCCCTGACAGGTACTGGATCAGGTCTCCACGCAAGAACCCGGGAAACCTGCCTGTTGCAGACAGACCGATGAACAACCCTGGGCCGTCGCCTTTGTGAAGTCATAGCCACACCGCTGCGTGCCACCTGTTGTTTACAGGGACGGTCGGCACAGCTGTCCACCGCGGCGTGCCTTTGCGGGGTTGACGCTCAGCCCAGTGCCCTCCCACAGCCGTTAAAACTGGCTCCGCCTCCCATCAGCTTGCTGCCTCGGCCTTATTAACACGGCTCTGCCTGCCAGATGGGACAAGGTGACTGACCAGATGTTCTGGTGTTTAAAAGATCGGTTGGTGTCCCAGCGATTTCCGCTGGGGGACAGAATTGTCCCAGACCGCCCTGCTGGGCAGGCCTGTGGGGAAGCTGTGGGCCGTGGGGCTCTTCCTGCCCTCTGGGCGCCTGGGGGCAGGGCAGGTGGGGCAGGAGGGGACGCCCCAGTGCAGGGGGTCCTCCACGGCGGCAGGCTGACCCGTGAAGGGTGACGCGCGGCATTGTGGGGGCCATTTGCTATAACACGCAAAGGTGCCGCTGAGGACAGTGGGGAGCCGGGAGAGGCACAGCAGGGATGTGTGTGTCCCCGTGTGTGTCCCGGGCCTCACCCTGGCGTCCCAGAGAGGAAGGGCCAGGAGGCGCTCGTTTGCTTCCTAGGAGATTTCCCTCCCCCACGTGCGGGTTTTCTGTGCCGGGGATCGCCTCGGTCTGCGGGGCTGGCACTTGCCGCCAAGAGGTGGGGCTCGCGGGGGGACCCCAGCAGAAGTCATTATTGACTTAATCACAGAACCAGCAGCAAAGGCCTCAGGCTAAGATGGCAAATCCATCCCAGCTGCCCACACGGCCACCCTTACAAACTCACCAGCAGACAGGCGGGCACGGGGCGGCTTCTCGGGGGGCAGACCCGCACCCCGAGGCTGAAGCCTGTGGGCAGTTCGGTGTTACCCACCAGTGACCAGAGCGTGTGTCTGCTCAGCACAGCGACATTGGCGGGGGGTCAGAGGACCCCTTCTTGCCATGATCTGGGGGCATCTCAGACAAAACTCGGCTTGAAATCAATTGTGTGCGAGGGGCTGCCTGCTGTGGCCATTCAGTGTCACACAAAAGGGGCGCACGTCTCCCCGTGATCTTTAACCACAGCGGCTTATCTAATGAGACCGGGGCTTTAATTTCTTTTCACATCAAACATAGAATCAATGCTCTGAATTCCACAAAGAGTGGAAACGGCCGTGGAGCCCCCTCGGCAAGGCGGCTGGGCGCCCATCCAGGGTGGGTCCCTGCCCGGGCCTCGGCCCAGGGACGGTGGGGAGCCTGGGACACTGCAGGAAGCCAGCCTCCTTCCCTGATTTGGAAAGCACGTGCCTGACCTTCCCCAGTTAGCCACCCGGGAGCAGCTGCTAACTCCTGACGGGGAGGGGTGCCCCGAGGTAGCAGTGGGGGTGGCCCAGGGTCCTTGGGGATCCGCATGGGGGCGCCTGCCTCTGCCAGGAGTGAGCAGTGGGTTTTGGGAGGCTCCCGCAGACTCGGGGAGGATGGGGCCAGGAGAGCAGGGCCTTCACCCCAGGGCATTGGGGGCTGGCCTCACCGTCTGGGCTGGGCGTGCTGACGCAAGCTGGCCCCGCAGCTGTTTGGTGGAAACACAAGAGCTGGTGGGGGGGGAGGGCTGGGATAGAGGGGGATGGTCCCCCTCCCCGTTTTCCTACATGCACCAGGTACACGCCTCAGGGTCAGGGGGACCCTGCCTTGTAGGGCTGCTGGGCAGGTGGCTGCACTGCCAGCCCTCACCCTGAGCCAGCTCACGGGCGAGGACCACGTCTCTGCTTCCGGTGGAGGCACAGGGTCGGCCGCGGAGGCTGTCTGCAGGCAGCTGGGGCCACGGGTCAGCTCCCCACGCCACAGGTTCACGGGTCACACGGCCATAGGTCACAGGTTGGTAGGTCACTGGTGTCTAGGTCACGGCTTCATAGGTTACAGGTCTCTGTGTCACAGGTTTGCGGGTCACAGGTCGCAGGTCCCAAGTCACAGCGTGTCGCGCATCTCATCCTGTCCATCACATCCCAAGATTTTTCTCGTCGTCAGGTTTAAGTTACGACATTCTGAGTCTCCTTCTCTCCCGCGAACCCCGTTCACCCCGCTGTCTTTGCACGCCTGAGGATGACGCCTCGGGTGCCTGGTGCCCCTGGGGTCGGGGGTCGGTCCCCGCATCGCTGTTTCCGACTCCGCAGCCTCACGCTCAGGACTGAGTCGGCGGGGAAGGTGCGCAAAGCGCCCGATGGCTCGCTGGTGTGAGCAGCGGGCAAAGTGAGGAACTACAAGGTCTGGCGAATCTTTGGTCAGCAGCAGGTTTTCATGGCACGTCACTCGTGTCCAGTAGACCTGGGCAGTAAGGGCGCGACCGCTGGGGACGGCTGGGCGAAGGGCGAATGGGGCCGTTCCGCACTGTCATGGCCGTTTCCCCAGACTCTACGATGATCTCCCAATAAAATGTTAAGAACATTAATGAACGAAAGAAGAGAGACCGTTTTTCCACCCAGAATGTATTTATTTTGCTCACTTAGGTCCGCTGACCCAGTCAGAACGCCGGGCGGCAGAGTCGCGACATCTGCGGTTTGGGGGCTGTGGATCTGTGCTGTCTGCAGTTCCGGGGCCCCATGGGGGGACACGCGGGTCCTGCTCCTGCCGAGCTTCACAAATGCCGCTCACACTTAACTCTTCCCTTTAACACTTTGCCATTTGAAACATCGCTTCTCGCCTGAAATAATTCGTAACAAGTATTTTAAAACTACCCAGGCAACGTGTTTCTGAATGCGCACGCGCTGGCCTGCCGGCTCAGGGACAGGCTTACTCATTTGTCGCCGCCGGCTTCCGTGCGTTTTGCGGGTTGGAGAGGATTCTGCATCTGAAGCCAGAAGGCGCTGCTTTAACATGGGGCTCACCACGGAGAGACGTGAGGGTGCAAACCAGAACCGGCCCGCGGGCCGGGCGGGGGGAGGGAGCGGGAGGAAACCGCGCCCGGCCCAGCCACGCGGAGGCGGGAGCGTGGCTCAGAGCGCTGGGTTTATGAGAACATCTGTCTGGGGCGTGGACAGCTGGAGATGCATCTTGGAAGGTTTTTTACTACTTGGAATTTGTTTCAGCAAATAGATTTACTTCTGTGTATTGTTTTCTGCTATCAAAAAAAAAGTTAGGCTTATAAACAATTTTGCTTTACTGCGAGTTGCTTTTATTCTAGCTTATGTGTTGTGTTGCACTTGCTCGTACACTTTGTGGAAGGTTTACTAAATTTTCACGAAACGTCAGATTACCAACCCAAGAGAAAAGAACTGCGTATCGCTTCGTCGCGCCAGGACAGCGATCCAGCTAAATTCCTCTGGAACCGGACGCTCGAAACATTCATATGAAAATATTGTTCTTAGTGGTGAAAGTTTTCTTGAAAGCAAAATTGTGTTAATAACATCGTTTCTTTCAGTCATTTAAATGCCCTACATATTGGAGAAACAAAAAGACTAAATTCATTAGGGATAAATTATTAACTTAAATCTTCAAAGCAAAAGCTTGAAAAAAGACTAGCTCACCATTGGGGTGGGGGGGGCCCAGCAGCACACAACTCCACGCCATTGTCTGCGCGTTATTACAGCTATTACGGCTAATTGATGCACTAGCGGTTAATTAGTAGCCTGGATTCTCCAAATGTTCTGCAGGACAATTATGTTGTGTTGCTTTCAAAAGGCTCAGAATTTGAGGGCGATGTTTGTCTACCTCCGCTGACCGGCCTGCGGTCACCCAGCTGACTGCTCACCACTCCCAAGGCAGAGGAGGTGAACGGAAGGCGCCTAACAACACGGAAGCCGCCACCCTCCGCATCGTCCTGTTTTCTTTGCCCAAATAAAAATCTATTTGGGATTTTTGTTTGTTTAATGGTGGGCAAAAGACAGCGAGTTGATGAGATCAAGAAGCGCTTGGGTGTAACAGACGACAGGCACAGGAGCGGACGCCACGTGCTTCTCGGCTGGTTGCTCCGAGCTTTCCCTTCCAGCAGCGAGTCCCACTGCCCCGCGCCCCGGGCAGTGTTTTCTGCTATCGGCTATGCGGGAGCCGGCTATGCGGGAGCCGGCTGCAGAAGCACCCCGAACGCCCGGACAGGGGAACCGCGTGCGCACGCGCTCGGCCTCCGGGGACGATGCGTTTCGTGTTATCATCTGGTCGGGGTGTCCTGTTTTATCTCATTTAGCCCTGGTCCCTAGTTGGGGCGCTTTCAGGCCTTCTGCACGTAAGCGCCTTGACGCAGAGAGGTCCTGACCTGGGACAGGAAGGAGCCTGTCTCCGGGGTCCCCTGCCACGCGCGGCTCTCTCCTCCTCTCCCGCCACGGTGGGCGGGGCTGGCGCTGAGGCGGAGCCCAGGCCGGAGCTGTCGCTGGCTCCGCGTGCTCGGCCGCGGGCTCTGGCTGTTCCATAGGAGTGCGATGCGTGTGCGCTCCTCACACCCAGGTAGCACACAGCGTGTCCCCTCCCAGCCCCGCGTGGGTCACGTAACCTTTGTCTTACACACGTGCGTGCTCACAGCGTCGGGGGGCTCGGACAGCGTGTTTGGGGGTCGTCAGCACAGGTAGTCAGAGCTGTGGGTTCGGAGGAGGCCTGCGGGCAGACGGGCTGAGTGGAGACCAGGCGGGAGCGACGGTGTCACAGTGTGGGGCGGACACAGGAGGGAACCACGCCCCAGATCACACAGGGGAGTCAAGTAGAAACAGACTGAAAGCAAACCTTAAGGTGACAGCGGGGCCAGGAAACCCCTTGGGGTGCGCGAGGCTTTAGGCTTTAGTGGGTCGGAGCCCGGGAGGACGTGCCTGGGGAGGGCGGTGGGGTGCAGGAGCGGGGAGGCCGTCTGCTCGCAGCTGGAGAGACCGCGGTGTGAGATCTGTGAAGAGGATGCCAGAGGGGCCGTGCGGGGAGCAGAGGGGGTGCAGGCGGCCTACCCCGCTGTGGGAGCGGACGCCGGGCCCAGCGCAGGTGCAGGCCGCCCCGCCTCGGCGCCAGGAAGCTGAACCTAAATTCACTTGGGAAGGCGCATGTTCTGTCCCCATGTCTCTTGGAGTGTCTACTTGGACAGGAAACAGGCTGCCCACTTAAGTGTTTCCGCACATGGGGGCCCCCTACTTGAACCCTGCAAGGTCCTCCGGTCCAGTTGTAAACCTCATGTCATGGACCAGAGGTGGGGTCGATTACCAGATCCGACTTGAGAAGTCCGTCCATGTTTGCACGAATCTTGTTTGTGCGCAGTGCAGCTCACGGGGCACCTCTCCTGTCTGATCAGCCCAGGCCAGGTGGCTCTCAGATGACGGGCAGGCTGTGTCCCACAGGCGTGCCCACGGGGAGTGCCGGCTGCCACGTTGGTGCTCAGAGCAGGACGTCGAAAGGGCACTTTATTCTCTGCCCTGGGTGAGCGGAAGGCTGTCGCTGGTGAGGAACATGGGGCAGAGGGCACACCTACCGCCTCCAGCCCGTGGCCTGAACGTGCCAGGCTTCTGCCCGTGCCTAGACACGCCTCCTGGTCGCTGTCCAGGGTCCCTGAGCAGTCGGAGGTGAGCCGGCAGCCCCTAACCTCAGCCTGGAAGCCACCCCAGGACATTCCTCTCCAAAGCGACACCGGGGCCACTTCACAGTCACGCACAGGCCAGTCCCTTCATCCACCTGTGGCTTGGAGGCTCTCCCCTGAGTGCTGCTCGGGGGCGAGGGAGCTGTGGGCGAACTGGGGGCTCCAAGGACAGAGGGCACCCCACTTCCTGGCAGGGCGGCCTCCCCACCCTTCCGGCACCCCTCCGTTTCTGGGCTGGCCGGTTCCTCCCAAGTAAATCACCACATGTGTGCCGAGTGCCCGTGGACGCCTCCCACACACTCACCTGTGCCCACCGGAGAGGCCCAGTGCGGCGCCAGGCCGGCCTCCCTGGCCTCGGAGGGGCCCGCCGCCGGGGCCCAGCAACAGCGGTGAAGGCTCCACGCCGGGTCGGTGGCTTCCCTCCTGCCTGCCGGAGCCCGGTGACTGCGGCTTCACCATTCCCCAAGGGCGCCGCGTATCTGCTGTCTTCGGTGTGTACTTCTCCATGTTCTCAGTGGGGAAGTGGAGGCCTCTGCCCGGCCGGCGTGTCCTTCTGGCCACAGTGGGCGTGGCGGCCGGCAAGGTCCTGCTCCTCCCGCCCGGCGTGGGCGCCAGCTCCTGTGCTGGCCGCCCCTCCTCCGACCCTGCCGGCGTCAAGCGGCCACGACGGCGCCTGCGGCACCGAGGCACGGTGGCCGGAAGGTGTTTTTCCGAAAGAAAAGAACATATTTTGCTGAAAATATACCTACCGAGATAATTCAATTTCATCTGTAAAAACGTGGCTTTATGCAGAAATTGTCAGTGATATGATACAGCTAATTAAGGCACGCGTGGTGTTAACAGTTTCATTAGAGGAGATAATATTGCACAAGAAAAATAAGAAATCATTATGATGGATGTCTCAACATTACATTACATGTTAATGAAGTGTAAATGATCTAATTATTTTTGAAAGAATACAGATTCGATTAAACTGTCGGAATTAAATTGGAAAGGACAGCCTATTGTACTTTTTATGTACAGACAAGTTAGCGTTAATTAGGCACAATCTACAGGAACAAATGAGGCACGGCCCTCGGTGAACAGACACGGATGCATCGCTCAAGGCAGGTTTCATAAAGAGTTATATTAGGAAAAATTGTAAGTCAATTACATACAGTGCGACGGCGCGGGCGGGGGCGGGGGCGGGGCGAGGGGCGTCTCAGGCGGGCTCCCCGGGCGGCTCCCCGGGTTCTTGGCAGAGTAATTCCGCCGGCTTTGCTCCACCACGCATTCTGGAAACTCCGGCTCTGCCCATCACAGGGGGGACTGATCGCCATTGCGAGTCCCAGAAACAGTTTCCGGGAGGCATCGCCCCTCGGCTGATGGCTCCCCGCCAAAAGGTCAGACCTTTAAAACTTCCCCATGAGGGTCTCAAAACAGGACGCTGTTGGGCGCTGCCGTCAGCCTCACACAACGCGGCAGCCTCTCTCGGCCCTTGCTTGCCCGGTGCCATGACTAGCTGAGCTGCTGGGTGACTTCTTGTTTTTTTATACCTCTGTTATCTGTTTCAGATCAAGCGACTTGGAAGAAAAAAAAGAAAAGGAAAGAAATCATAGTTAAGCCAAAAACCCAAACCTGGAAAACTTTATCAATGCAAACCCTAATACTTTCACTTTCGGAAAAGCAATTTTGAGAACGGGATATTCTACACCTAGCATAACTTCTACCTCGCTTTACATTTTTGTAGAATCCAGATCTGAAACGAGATGAATCCGCCTTTCCTAAAAGACGGGGCTGTTCGGAGCTGGGAGGCTCAGGGGGTCGGGAGTCCTGGAGCTTGGTCTGGCACCTGTGAGGTCTGGGATGTGCGGGTCTCCCAGCCCCGCACGCTGTTGAGGACGGAGCACCGCTGTGTCAGGGCGCTCGCGGAAACCCCTCTCTGTGGTGGGCTCACGCCCGGCCCCGGAGGGCAGCCTTTGTGGACCTTTCTGCTGAGATGCAGATGCTGCAGCCTGGTGACACATACCAGGTCCCTCACACATGCGGTTTGGGAAAGCATCAGCCTTCATTTCAAATCTCTGTCTGAGGCTTACGTTTCCCAAATGAAACTGTACAACAGACGGAATTGTATTCTTGTTTAATTGGGAAGGTGTCTTACTTATTAAAACCCCATACACGAAAACATGATTAAAATCTTGCAGATGACTTAAAGGATGATTATTTACCAAGAGTGTTTGCCATGTCAAAGGCTTTACTGCTGGGGTCCTGTTAATTCTTCAGAGTCATTAAAAATAAGATAGTGTGGATGCAATAGCCATGAATATATTTATTTCATAAAACAAAGTACATAAACTGCTCCCTCTCCCTGCCCTTTCTCGGGAAGTTTCGCTGGGGGCGAGCAGGAAGGCGGCATGGTTTTTCGGTGTGCAGAAACAAGACTATTTCTTTTTACACCCAGCTCCAAAACTTTAGGGTAATTATTAATAATTAGAATTGAGTGAAAAACCCACACCAAGTGAGTTATTCAGTGTAATTTGCGGTTAACAATAGTTTCCTTTCTGAAGCCTCAGGAGTAAGAACAAGAGAGTCATACAGTCTTTTTGTTTTAATTTCTGGCAGCTCAAGGGACCAAGATTTAGAAAAACCCTATAGAGGGAACCACATGCTTAAGAATTACCAAAAATAAGAAAAGCACACACATCAACAACAACAAAAAGTAATTTGTAAAATGCATGGAACTTGAGGTTTTAAAATATATTTGGACTCTGCTCAAACAGAAGGCTCACAAAAGATGCTCGCAGCAAGCTGGGCTTTTTGTTTTAAAAATTTTCAGTATGTGCTGACAAAACTCCATCCTGAAGAATATTCCCAGAAGGAAGCTTCTAAGGCTGTGGAACCTTTGCTTTCTGGGGCACTGATGATGACTATTGGTACCAGGTGATGAGTGCGGGTAAAGGTGATGACTGCAGGTACCAGGTGATGACTGTGGGAGCAGATGATGATGGTGACTAAGACCTCGTTTGGGTGCTACAGGCAGCTTACTACGGACCAGAGCACATGGAAGTCAGCAAATAAGGTGGAAGCTTGACCAGGCTCAGATCCTCGGGGCCTGCCCCAGGCCAGTCCTGACGCACGTGACATGCGACGTTTCTCTCTCTTCACGATGAGTTCATCCGCACGTCACCCAGGCCATGAACTCGAGCAGAGCACGGTGTTGTGCCCTCCTCAGTGGGGCAGCTCTGTCTTGGCATCCGTGCTTAGAAAGCTGAGTGGCCTGTATGGGAATATCCGTGAGAGAGGAGCCAGTGTCAGAAATCACGCTTCAGATTACTATGTTTTTAGACGGGAGATGTTTGGCGACTCCCTGGGCTCTAAGCAGGAACCAGCGGATGCTGGCAGAGGTGGGTCTGCCACGATCGTCTTTGCCCCTTGGGGCAGCATGGTTGTGCAATGTCATTCATCTTGCTTTGCAATCTGGGGAGGCATCGATGGAAAAAGCCCTTGGAAAAACCACCAAGCTGGCAAAGCACAACGCAGTGCAGCCGTGTGCCAGGATACCCAATCTGGGCAGCGAAATGTAAAACAGTAGTTTGCTGGGAGCTAAGAATGTGTTAACAGTTAGCCCCTGCTCCTCCCGGTGGACTCAGAGCATAATCAATCTCAGGTAATATTTATTAGGCTCGTATCCTGTGTAACAACGACTCAACTGGGTTTTGCAAGTTCTCACAGAGGAGGAAAATATAACGTCCCATTCAATCAGTATTCAGAATGGGAAAACTCTGTTTAACCGAGTTGCAAAGGCGGTGGGGGCGCGGGGCCTCAGAGGTGCATCTTTGCTTCCTGATCTTCGGGCGCCCTGTCCCTGCACGGCTGCGACGCAGACCCTCTAATAGGAGGCATGGCACGGAGCGGGCGTTACTGAGGCTTAGCGCTCGGGCGGCCGCGGCTCGTCCTGGGTTATTAACGCGGCCTCGGAA
>NW_006436810.1:18295388-18296088 GCF_000325575.1 Pteropus alecto | reverse complement strand
CGGAGAGGCGCGCGGGGGACGCTGTGATTCGGCCCCCGCTCCCCCAGCACATGGGCATGTTTTCCGTGCAGCCCAAGT
Source organism: Pteropus alecto (assembly GCF_000325575.1). Taxonomy (NCBI): domain Eukaryota; kingdom Metazoa; phylum Chordata; class Mammalia; order Chiroptera; family Pteropodidae; genus Pteropus; species Pteropus alecto. Next base: position 18,296,010 of record NW_006436810.1, on the reverse strand, counting down.
TGATTGGTCTGTTCCATCTCGGACTAGACTACACGTGACCTGGTGGCGCCTCGGCCCTCGCGAGCCCAGATCTTGATCTCGGTCCGAAGTAGTGGGCGTGGCCTGCGTCTGTGCGTGGGGGCGGAGGGACCCGCTGACTCTTCCCACCATGGTTTTAAGTGAACCCATCAGGTGTCCTCTGCATGTAACCTGTGGGTCAAGGAGCAGCAAAGTGACAGCCGTGTCCCCAAGACCCAGAGGAACAAGTCAGATCCCAGCCCTCCCGCTCCGCCTGCACCCCAGGCCTCCCTGACCAAGTGGGGTGCCGGCGGGGTTTGTGACCCGGTGTCCAGCGGGCACGCTCAGCCTCTCTGGCAACACCGACCAGGCGACGGTGCAGAGCTGACACCTCCTGTTGCGAGGAACAATGGTGCTGATGGCGGCAACAGGAGAGAACCCCCAGAGACGCAAAGCTCGTGACGAAGGCCCGCGAGCCTCATGTCATGGGCTCCCCCCCTTCTTCACCCCAGCAGAGTGAGGGTGGCTTCGGTGGCGGATGTTGTCTCCTCTGGGTAGCGTCGTGATTGGAAATGAGGGTATTTCACGGGAAATCACTGGGTAAGCCCTATTCGTCCCCTTAGGT
>NW_006436810.1:18289947-18295373 GCF_000325575.1 Pteropus alecto | reverse complement strand
CCCCCCCCGCCCCCGCGCCCGCTCCCGCGGTCGCTGGCCTCAGTCTCGTTTCCGCTGTCTCCTACTTCTCAAGCGAAGATTCAGCTTCTCTTTCTTTTCCAAGGTGTTTTGCTCCCCCGCCCCCCCTTCCCGCTAGGATTCTTTCCGCCTCGTAATCATCCTCAGTAGGAAGGTGGGTGAATACTGGGCACAGGCAGCGGAGCACCGGAAATGTGTCCGATAAAGCCAACCGCAGCCCGCAGGTGTTCGGGGGGCTGCTACCGCCAGGGGACACCAGGAGACGCGTGAAGACGCCCAGCTCTGTGAGGATGGCCCCGGACAGCCTACTTCTGTATTTTCTCAGACAACATGCAAGGAACCGGGATGCGGGCAACAGAAATGTGAAGTCCTCTTCTGTGCGACAGGACACACCCAGGGTCTGAGCGACGCCAGAGGCAGGGCTGCTGAGTACAGGGGTCTGCACGAGAGGGCGCACGCTGTGCCAAAGCCCGGCCAGAGCTGTGGCGGTCAGTCAGCTCGTGCTGCGGGGCCAGGAGCTGGCAACCCGCAGAAGTGAACTAGGGACTGGCGCTGGACCCCACTGCCAGAGCGCTTGAAGTGGGGGAAGGGCGGGCGGGCACTTGGAGGCCAGCTGATTACCCAGGATAGGGGCCGCTCTCCGTCCCCAGCAGCCCTTAGGGTGCCAGTCTGTGGGAAGTGAGAGCTACAGTAATGCGCGCACGCACAGGCCACGCTGCTCGGTGTCCCATCTGCGTAACGTCTCTCCAAGTCTTTGGTTTAGAGAGAAGGAGGCACCACCGCTTCTATATAATAAAACCCGGCTGTCCGGAAAACAAAGAAATAGACAAAAGGGCAAATGACGAAGACTCGGCATTAGAAAATGCTGTCATAGTTGGTCTTGGTGGTGACTTTTTGGGTAAGACAGGCGACAAAGGCAAAAATGAACGCACGGGCTACATCACACTGAAACGCTCTGCACGGCCAAAGGAGCCATCACCGAAGCGGAAAGGCGGCCGAGGCGCGGAGCGGGCGGGAGGCTCCGGCGAGGGGTTCCTGGAACCCTCCTCCCAGGGGCGGGAGCAGGAGGGGACACCGCGCCCCGAAGCTGCATGAAGCTTGCTCAGCGGGGGTGGCTGCCCCTCGGCTGTAATTCAGGCCCGGGGCCTACTGTCCCCTCGGCGCCCGCAGGCGGGAGCACCGCGCACTGGCGGGGCCCTGGGCCGGACCGGCTGGGCCCCGTTGAAGGCTCCGCGGGAGCCGAGCGGCGTTTCTGCCGCGGGCTGGGAGTTCGGTGCAGCGCGAGTTTCTTCCCACAGACTCATCCTCACAAAGTGGCTTTAAGGGACAGTGTGAGAGTCGCCGTTACTTTACAGGTGGAGGAAAGAGAATTCAGCAAACGGGTGCCATGAACTGAGTGATTCGCCGTCTCGCTTTAGTCTCTCATCGGCCCTGTCGGTGGGTGCTGGCGTCATCCCCATTTTATGAACGCGGAAATTGAGCTGCGCCCCGTGGAGAAGGAATTTTCCCACGGTGACGCTGCCGGAAGGGCGGGGCTTTGCTCTGTGCTCTGCGGTTTCCGCCCGCCACAGCCCCCAGCGCACCCGCCAGGCTGCCTCGCTGGCCCTAGTCCCGCAGCTGGCTGGCGGCCTGTGGGTCTCTTGCTAACTTGGTGGGCACTTGGTTTAAGACGTTTGTGGCTGGGCTTTTAGGAAGGGCCGTGAGCGTGAGGGCTGCACTTACTGGACGCTGAGGACAGAGCACAGGGGGCCCGGGGGCGGTCCCTTTGCTGGGTGACCACAATGCAGGACCCTTCCAGTGAATCAGTGTCACCACTTTCTCGAGAGCTGATTCATCGCATGGTTCAAGCTAATAAAATTCCCAAGATGGACGTATAAGCAGAAAGTCCACTTATTAATTTAGGTTAGAAATAAAGCCGCCAGGTGACCCAAAGTCGTCCAAACAGCAGGCGAGCGCCTTTCCAGCGGCGGTGCAGAGGGGTGAGGAGGCCCTGCTGGGATGCCTTCCCCCCCAGTGTGCCGATGGGCTGTGTGGGGCAGCCCAGCCCGCATCCCAAAGCCACCCTCAGCGCACTGTGCAGCGCCCTCGCTTGTTCCTTAGCCGACCTTCCCAGAGCGTGGTGGTGGCCTGGCCTCCATTTGGTCACACCGTTTATGCTGGCTGACTTCGGGCCGGCTCTTTATTTTACAAGTCTGACTTTTCAGCCATTTGACTCCCCTTCGTTCCCGTCCCAAGCGGGTGGTGGCTTTCCTTCCCGCCTGTGCGTGCGGCAGCCCCCTTTGTCATGCCACCTCCGGGGCCATCCCGCTGGCCCGTGCTGTCACACAGCGGAGGACCGCCTTTCCGGCGCCTGGAATGGGAGACGCTTAGACGGCGTCCGAGGCGGGGTTCCGCTCCACCTGGAGCTGGCCGTGCGCTGGGGGGCTTCAGGGTCTTTGACTGCAAGTCCACAAAGGCACCCACCTTCTATCCTGATTTATCTGATTGGCTCGTCTCCTTCCTAAGGGACATTCGGCTGTGGCAGGCGATGAGACGGCCCCTTCTGGGTGACCACAGCAGACCAGGAGGCTCCCCTGTGCCTGTCCCCCTCAGGGGAAGTCCCCACTATACTTGGTGACAAACCTGGGAAAACTCGAGCCCAACCCCGAATCTGCCACTGGACAAGTCATCTGGTCTCTGGTCCCGGGGCAACTGATGTGTGGGGATCATCACAGGCTTTCCAGAGTCTGGAAGAAGGAGCAAATGAGATGAGGGCTTTGTAACCCTTAATGCGATGTTGCAGAATTGCAAAGTGGTGTTATTTCGTAGCCGTTGCCATGGCAGTTATTTTGTCTGAATCCTTTGAAATAATCAACTCATGTAACCCGACCCCCTACACACACCTAAGGCCAGCGGGGTCCTGTGGTCATCTGGGCTTTCCTGGCTGAGCGCTGTCTCTCTCGCGTCCGCCCAGGAGACCTTGCTGGGGCTCAGCGAGGAGGAGGCAGGGAGCAGACCCCGGCCACACTTAGCTGCGATCGGACTGGAGAGGGGTCCGAGGCTGGCACCAGCTGCAGTGGGTCTCCATGAAGCAGATGTCTTTGGGTGGGGGGTGCGACTCGCCAGGCGACCAGGTGGAAGGTGGGTGCCACACAGGTGCTAGAGGGTGGCCACAGCCTGCTCTGACCTCAGGGAGGGGACCCGACCTCAAGGGGCTGGTTTCCTCATGTAAAACCTCACACCGCCATCGGGGGGCGCAAACGCTCGGGCTGGGCCGGGTGCGCGCGGCGCTCAGTAAACGGTAGCAGCGTGACGATTCACGACGTTTCCCGGGACAAAACCCTCAGTAAAAGTGAGAACGCAAAGCTGTCGCCGACACGGGGCTGTGTCAGGCGCAGGGCTAACTTTGGAGCCTGTTCCCAGCGCCCTCGGAGTGCGCGGGGGTTGGGGGAGAAGCGCCCCTTTTCGCCCTGCTGGCCCATCGCTGAGCCGTAGGGACGATGGGAGGGGTCCTGTGAGCTGCGTTGTCTTGCAGGGAGCGGCGCGTGGGGCCGGGAAGACACTGCTTTTCCCCGCGTGACGTGCAGCAGGCGGGCAGCTAGGGCCACACCGGGTCGGGCTGCTCTGTGGGACGCGAACTGTGAAGGCGCTGGCTGCTCACAGGGGCCGGGGAGCAGGCCCCCCTGGTGTCCGCACACGTCCAGGTGCTCTGGGTCGGAACAGGCACCCAGGCCACTAATGGTACAGTCGACGCCCTTTGTAGAAAAACCTAGAAAAGGAGCCGGTTCTGAGAGGCCGGGACAAAGGGTTTCCGCTCCGGAGGGAGCAGCCGGTCCTGTTTCCTTCCAGAACCCGAGTCTCATCCCCACAGGGAGGGGCGGTGGCACCCTCGCATGGTCACTGACCGAGGAGCCCCCCAGCACCCAGCGGCCACCCCACGTTGCTGGACCCTCACCTGCAACTCCCAGGACACGTGGGGAGAGGCCTGATGTTGCCCACTGTGGTGCCCAAAGGCCATTCCTATCAGCCTGTCCTTAGTGGGCGAGGAACTGGTGACGGCCACTGTCCAGCCCAGCTGGGGGAGGGACGGGCACGTGACGATGTGGTGCCCCTTATCTCCAGTTCTGGGGCCCAAACGGGACGTGGGTCCTGGAGACGACAGGCACGAGAGCCGGAGGGAGGCCGGTCACTTGTCAGGGCCAGAGAGCAGCCCGGGGTCCGCGGGCCAGGCGTGGATCTCTCGACAATTCACTGCGTCAGCCTGGAAAAAGGAACCGGCTTCCTGACACGGGACCTGAACTTGGTTCCTGCAGAATCCCCAGCAAAAGGCGTGTTTGAGGTTTCGAGTGAGAACCCGTAGGAGATGCTGTCCTGCACGGGGCTCCCGGCACGCAGCTCGCGATGAGGAAGCGCGAGCAGGGTGCCTGCACACGCGTGCACACACACAGACACACGCACCGGTGAAGCTGAAGCCGCCTCACCTAAGCAGACACGCGCCTTCGGGCACAGGGGCCCCGCCCACCTGTGCGACGCCCAGTGTGCCGACCCAGCCAGTTCTGCGCAGGTCGCCGTGTGGCCCGGGCCAGTTTCTCGCTGCAGCTGTGTCGGCTGCGGCCATTTGCCATGAGGCAGGAGCCGCGACAGCACAGCACAGACCCCGGCATCGCCCGGCTCCCTCATATGTGGGGTGATGGATGGCGTCGGGCGCCTCACGGAACGGCACCCCTTCCAAAACAGAGGGCGTCGTGTGTGGCTGTCGATATCTCATGTTGAATTATTGGCTTCTGTCTTGAGGCCTGTGTTTTAGCCAACTTGAGTCCCAGAAAATTATTTTTATTCTGGTGACATCTGTGATAAAGAGCCATCAATAAATATTTCCCACCTGAGAAACGCACTCGGCCCGCTCGCCGGGGCCGGAGACCACGCTTTGTGCGGCCTGCAGGGCTGGGCTGTCCCCAACATAGCGCTCTGCCCGCCCGCCCGTCCTGGGCTGTCGGAAGTGAAAGGTCAGGGTGTTTCAGCGTTTGGTGGGGACTGAAGGGCCGGTGACCTTGGCGCACGGGGACGGTGACATTGGGCCAGTCCCTCTGGAGGAGCTGAGTGGCCTCAAGAGACCAACTGCCCAGAGCTGCTGCTGATCCAGGAAGGCAGGTCCCACCGAGGTCCCTGAGGAACAGGGTCCTGGACAAGCCCTCTATTTGGGGGGAACTTCCTTTAACTTTGCAAATGCTTCCCAGAAGCCCTGACTCCTGATTCTGTCGGATGCCTCAGCGGATCTGCAGTGATCGCCCATGTGCTGTTTTCAGGGAGGCCCGAAGCCGGGAGGGGTGGACAGCGCGAAGCCCTAGACATGAAGAGACCCAGCTCAGAAACGGCTCCCCGCGGGCGGTGCCAATCCCGGGCCTCGCCGGACGCACCCGCTGGGCGGC
>NW_006436810.1:18277351-18289928 GCF_000325575.1 Pteropus alecto | reverse complement strand
GGCCCCGGCCGCCTCCCCCCGCCGCACGGCAAAAGCCACCCAAAGCCCGCTCTCCAGAGTCGACGTCGTGAGCCGGTGAACACCTCGGAGGGTTCGCAGTGCCTCGCACGCCCCAAGCGAACAGGACATTTCTGGTCGGCGGCGAAGACCAACTTTTGGAATAACGAAGCGGCAGTAAGTCCTCCTGCTGCGCGGCGCAGCGAGGCACGGCCCGCCCCGTCGTGGCCCTTAGTGACCGTGCAGGGGTGGACTGCTGGACGCCGGAACCAGCCAGTTGGATCGTCTTCTGGGGAGAATAAAGGAAACAGGTAGAGGCCGCGCGAAGGACAGCCAGCTCTCTTCCGTCCTCAGTCTGAGGACACAGACCAGTCCCCGCCCCCCTCGGACTCCGGAGGTGGGGCCAGGGCCTGGCCAGAGTGGACTTGCACTTGGAAGGCCCTGAGCTTGACGCCCGGCCCCTCTGGGACCCAGCTGGCTGACCGGGGCCCATTGTCCATTTCTTGCCTTTAAAATGAGATTAGGAATGTCAGCCTTGCAGGGGGGTCGTGAGAGTTAAATAAAAATAATTAAACCGCAGAAAAAGAACAGAACGCTCTACGAATCGTAACTCAGCTGAACGACAAGCAGCCTCAGCCACGGCTCTCACCGAGCCCTCGCCGGCGCCGCGTCGCCCTTGACCCCACGTGAGGGCCAGCTGCTTCACAACCAGGTTCCGTGGGACGTCACCGCTTTTCCAAAGGGACCCGGCATCTGTGGGGCCCAGGCTCCCACAGTCTCTCTGACAGTACAGCACGTGCCTCCTGGAGACGGCTCGTCCTGTGGATCTGACCTGGTTAGAGGAAGTTCTGGAGGGTGAGCTTGGGTCTGGTGTGAGCCTTGTTTGCCTTCTGCACTCACTGCCGGCCCCTCAGACACCCCGCCGCGTGACCGCCTCGGCCGGCAGCCCGCGAGCCTGCAGTGCGTGGCCTCGCCCCTCGCTTCCTCTTCGCTGGCTCTTCCCTGACCTCCGCTCAGGCTCGAGTATTTTTTTTTGAACGTGTGACTGTGTGCAGTGTAAAAGCATCTCGTCTGCTATCTGGGAAGGAGCACTGTTTTCGTGCCCCTAGAAGATGCCTGGCTTGGAGTATAAATATTTTGTCACTCTGGCTTCCCCTTCAGCCGACCCAGGTGTTGTCCCCTCTGCTCCCTGACGTCAGGGCCCGGTGCTCGCCGGCGTCCGGAACGACGAACAGGAGGCAGATCGCCCGTGCGGGGAACAAAAGTATATTTATTGAGCTTGCAAACCCCAAACAGCTTTGAAATGAAGTTTCCTGAAGCCATGGAAAGCTGAAGTAGCCAGAATTCCCTTCCCCTGTGTTCCAGAATTTAAAAACCAAACCAAACAAATAAACAAACAACCCTCAAACCTACCCCACGGGTGAAGTTTGGAGCAGAAAAATTAACCCTGGGAAAATCTGGAAAGCCTAAGATTTTACAAGACATTCGTCCTCAAGCCGATTTTTTTTTTTTTTTTTTGGTACAATCCTGTGTTGTGCTCAAAACAAAAATCTGAGAATACTTCTTAAGGGGAAAACAAAGCTCAGCCCCGGCCATACATCTGTGAGTTTTGAAACAAAGGTTTGTTTGTGTCCCTCGCTCTCTCTCGCCCATGAAAGCAGACACTTACTTGAAAAACTTTTGAGGGAAACACTCTAAACCAACATCCTGGTATAAATTTGCAAAACGCAATACAGGCCTGATTGTTTTTGGAGTGGATGCAGGCCGCATACGAATCGCTCTTTCTGAAACGTAATGTTCTTTGCACGGCTCAGTGGCTAATGTACAATAAATCAACAAAAGAGCGTTTCAATGAAGCCAGTGGCCAGCGGCAGGGCCACTGCTATTTTATCTTTTTACAGTATTTAATTGGAAGGTTTTTCCTGAAACTTTAGCCAGCCTTCAAATTACTGGACTCTGTATAAGAAGAGATTGATAAGAGAAATTTTTTTCTGCAGGATTTCTTCCCTTACAAGAGAGCAAGTTTTTGCAGAGGGGGAATAAAGTTACAAGTGTCTAGCATTCTGCTGAGGGAGAATGAAATTACATGCTGAATGGGACGGACAGGAAAGGCTGGGAAAATGCGGAGTTGGCAGCGCTGCCAGGTCGCTGTGGAGCCCCACTGTCCCCCTCATGCACCAGGTGTCCCCGCATTCAAACGACACTATTATTCATAGGCGGGCAGGAGCGGAGTATGAAAACTCCCCCCAAAAATCATTTGCAACTGAATAAAGATATAATCCTGGAAATATAACTCTCCATCAAGGGTCCCCATTAGTGACACAAGAGCCCCATTGTGAAGGAGTGATGTATATTTATCAAGTTAAAAAAAACGTGTCTTAGTGCTTACATGTTAATAGAAAACTTTTATAGCCCTGGTCTCAGGACTAGTTATGCATAAAATGTAAAGCTTCTATTATTCCGTGGCGAGCTCCCTCCCCTTGGCAGTGAATAGGTCCCTGGCTGTGGACGGCTAGTCTTCCTGGCTGGCCGCTTGGCGAGGTGGGCCGAGATGTGAGGCCTCGTATTTTAGCGGTGCGTCCGGCAACGGACCCCGGGTTCTTTGTCGAGGGCTTTGCCGATGTTCCTGGGGCCGTTTCCGAGTGTCCCTTGGGTGGGTCCGGGTGCCGGGTGCATTCAGAGGACACCCGCGGACAGCGGGCTTCGTGTCCCCTTTTGCGTTCAAAGTCCCCCACGGAGGGGCCCGGTTGTCCTTCTGGCGGGCGCCCAGGCTGAGGGGCAGCTGGGCGGGGAGGCCCGTGCTGGGCTCTGTGAGGGCTGACCGCAGACCACCAGCCGGGTCCTCGGCAGTCCCTGTTCCCTCTGCCGCCGGTGGAAAGTCACAGAGCTGCACGAAGTTTGAACAAACTTTGGTAGAGAGCGGACGGGATAGCCTCCTGGCCTCGGTTTTTCACAGGTTCTTCTCGCTTTTGACACCAGAACGTAATAAGTAGCAGGGCAGCGTCAGGTTGGAGCTGGAGTGGTCATCATCTGCACCTGCTCATCTGCACCTGCTCGGGGCTGGGGTTGCTGTGCACGTCTGGGTTTCGTCCCCTGCAGCGTACCCAGCCATGGGCGCGCGCAGTGGGCCAGCTCGCGGCATCCCCAGCCCCGCCTCTGGGGTTGGCCTTGACCGGGCACAGCAGAGCCATCCCCGGACTGGCCGGGCCTTCTGCCCCCACCCCGCCGGCCTCCCGTGGACGCCCCTGGGGCAGTCCGCTCCTGGCTCACACGGCCCTCTGACCGAGCCTGTCATCCGTTTAATGAGTCTCCCAACATTTGGGTGGAAAGCCCTGGCCCCCAGTGCCTGCGGCCGTGACCTTACTTGGAAGCGGGGTGTTTGCCCAGATCAAGTTATGAGGAGGCTGTTAAGGTGGCCTCTTGTTCAATATGACTGTGTCCTTATAAAAAAGAAAAATTCGGACACAGAGACAGAAAGCACCCAGGCAGGGCGCCGTGTCACCACGATGGTTGCACGCGGAGCGTTCCTGCTCCGCACGGGGCGTCCCTACCTTCCAGGGACTGTCCGGAGGCGGAGCGTCAGCTGCGAGCACACAGTGGCGACTCCCCGAGGTCCCCTGTTCAATCGTTTGAGCCTTAGGGACCACAGCCAGCCGGGCCGACCTGCGGGCTCCCGAGTCTGCCACGAGACGGGCTCAGGGGACCGTCACGCCCAGCAAGGCCACGGGCGAGGGCAGATTGGCGGTCGTTGCATCCGGGGATTTTCCCTTACCTGTAACGGCGTCGCTGTGTAAAGGGGCGTCACGTGCCCGTGGAGGACGCCGGCATCGGTGGGAAGACTCCCCCAGGCATGAGAGCAAAGCACAAAGGAGACGCGTGCCACACCACGTGCTTGCCGTGTGGCCCCAAGGCCACCCTTCGGGATGTGCCCGGCCACTGCATGCGGCAGGCGGCGAGCTGGGGCACTGACGCTGCTGAAACCCGCCTGGATAGGGTGCTTTCGCCCCTCCCACCGGTGCTGGGGTTCGGGGCGGCACGACGCGGAGAGGAGACGGTGTCCCGAGGACGAAGCCACTGTCCCGGGAGGTGACGCTGTCCTGGCCCACTCTGTGCCCAGCTAACTGTCTCCCTGGTAATTACGTCGCACGGGCAGGAGCGCAGGGGCTCCTAGAGGGACACGCTGCTTCCTGTTGGCGTTCTTCCCCATCTGCGACACTTCTCCACGCCCCGCCCCCGACCGTGTTCCCCGAAAGCCCCGCGGCGCCCCTTTCTTGGGCTCTCGTGACAATGGGGAAGAAGGTGGCCCGGCCCGCGGACCGCAGTCTGCGCGCAGGGCCGCCGCTTGACCAGACGTGCAGATTCACGAGTGCCCACCGCGCCACTTTAGGCCAGAGCACCTGCCGCGGTGCCGCGTGAGCCACCGACGACGTCCCTGTCACTCTCACTCTTGCCCGCCCCTGCCGGAAGGCAGCACTTGGGCGTTTTGCCCTTGAGTGGGCGAAAGCAGAAAGCGCGGGAGGGGAGCGCGCACGTCCGGCCACGTTCCCCCGAAACCCCGCGGCCGCGAACGCCGGCCGCACCTCCTGGCCGTCTCAGCGCCGGGCGCATCGGCCGAGATGCCGCGGAAGGCCGACCTCTTGAACCTGCAGAGAGGCGTGAGGGAGACGCAGAGGCCCATTCGCTGAACCTGCGAAGTGGGATCTGGCAGGGCGAGGCTAGAGGCGCAGGTCCGGGTGTGGGGCCGAGCAGAACGGTCTGGGAGTGGCGGGATCGCACGCTTTGGCCGAGGCCTTGGGTTGCGTGTTCGCTGGTTGCCCTGAGCCTTGCTCTTAAACCGTTTGGCTCTCAGCGACCCCCTCTGCAAACGGGAGGAACACTTCCCCTCACGATGGGCGGGCACACTCGCCAAGGACCTGCAGCTGGCCCCCGAGGGGGTCCTCCCAGCGCCGCGTCCCCCTGTCTCTGCTCAGGGGAGAATGTGGTCAAGGTGACGATGAACAGATGAGGACCAGTTTTCTTTCCATCCTGTCCCTCAAAAATCCCCAGGTGAAAGCCGGCACATTTCGATGGCAGTACTAGGAAGTGTGTCATCGGCCCGGTGTCATCGGCACCGCACTCTGCAGAGCGCGAGCCACCACGTGCCTTATGTGCCCATGCGAGGCCGCGGAGCACGGCCATTTCCAGTCAATCACTGTCTCTCCCCAGCATAACTCTGGGAAGGAAGCCGAGCAGCAACGAGCGCCTACTGTGTGCCGGACGTTAAGTACGTCACCTCGCTCTCCTCTTAAGGCGTTGTTGAACCTGCGAGGTCACCAGATGTCTCTGGTGGTCCCTTGCAGGGGTGGGCTCGAGGTGCCTTCCCCGATTCCACCTCGCTGCACCTCATGGATCAGTGTCATCGCATCCCTGTGGAGTCGCGGGGGCCTGTCGTGACCCATTTTATCTGCGAAGACAGTCGCCCAAATGTGACCAGGATTCGAACTGAGCTGGGTGTGGCCGGAGGCATTTCCGTCGCCCACCGTCCTCGCATCTGCGGTGGCTTGTGCCCCGAGTTAAGGGTTCCTCACTGGACAGCGTTCTCTGGGCAGGACCCCAATGCAGGGGTTTTGGGTTCCTATGTCCTATGGCCAGCTGGTAACAGCACGTGGGCGGTCAGGGGAGACGGGCCTGTGGCACAGGGCGCCCGTGACGGGAGGGACGGTGTAGCAGTGTGGCTCACCGTCCGTCTTTGAGGCTTTCTTCTTCTCCTTCCGGGGCTGGAAGCCCAGGGCCCTTCCTTTGCCCTTCGCCTCGCTTTGTCCAGCAGAACTGTGTAGGTGAGCAGCACCCGCCTGAAGTAAAGATTCGCAAACGCCCCATTGTTTGTTTCTTACCCTTTAATTTTTGCTGAACTGAGAACCAGTGTAAATAATTGTTTGTCCTTCCACTTTTTCACCGAGTGAAACGGCTTTTGGCGATCTATAATGGCGAATATACTTGTTAATTTGAAAAATGGATCAGCAAATACATTGATTATGACCTTATCTCCGACTACCGTGTCCAAGAAGTGGTTTCCATGTCTGCTATCGTTTTTAAGCTCTTTAATACACTAAAAACACAATGAAGAATTTCCTGGTCATTTGACCATAAAGCACAGATATTTCCAATTTGATAATCCTGTTTCAGAATACAGAGATAAAATAAACACATCTGAATATCCATTCCTGTGGACTGAAATCTAATACCATGCTCTTAAGATATGCAAATACCAAATCGCTATTTTTCAGACATTTCTACACAGGGCAGGTTCTTTCCTGAGCAGGTCTGGATAACTGCAGACAGGTACAGTAAGCTTCCAGGTGTGACGAGTGAGCTCGGTTCTGGGTTCACTAAGCTTCCAGGTGTGACGAATGAGCTCGGTTCTGGGTTCTCCCGGGGCCCCGTGGAGCTGCGTCGAGGGGAAGAGGCTTCCTCCATTTCCGCACGCGAAGCTCACCCCCGGTCGAGCTGCCCAGATCATCTTTCTGACGCACCCGCCTCCTCTCTGTGTTCTTCGATCTCGTTCTTCACCCCAAGCGAGAAACATTTCTTAAGACTTTTTCCACTTAAAATGATGTTTGCAGAAGAATTATTTTTGCCTTTTAGAACTAACAGCTCTGCTCCCCAAATGGCTGTTTCCCCCTGAAACGTGTCGGCCACAGGAGCAGCCAGCGCCTGGGGGCCGGGTCGCTGTTCTCTGCGTGCTGCAGCCTTGACCAAGCAGAGCAGGCAGGTGCAAGTTAGCGGAGCCACCGATTATTTATGGCTTTTAGATACTTTGTGGGTTTAGCTGGTGAGAAAGTTTTATTCCACTTGCATGGACAAAACCCAACCAACTGTCCGGGCTGATTAAATTCACATTGTTGCGTGAGCACATGGCAGGCCGGGGGACAGTTAGGAACCCTCACTGCCTGCGCCATGGCGACTGGGCAAAGAGCTCACGGGAAGAATGCGGCCGATAGGAAATAGCAATATTTCTCTTTGTGTTTTCACCGCTGACAGTTTTATCTGGACATCTGCCCGCTGTCCGGCTCACAACCCGGGGACTGAATGGGAGGCTCTCCCTCACCTCGCTCCCTGGACCAGTGAGCGGCCTGGCAGGTGAGGTCCGTCTAAGTGTCAAGGACACAGACAAGGGGAGTTTACCCCATGAGTAACCGAAGAAGGGGTGAAAAGCAGCAGGGCAGCGAAGTGGCTGTGGTCAGCTACTTCATCGAATCCGGTGTAGTGTTAATATGGTTTTTTATTTACTGGGACGTTGCTGCATCACAGGCAGTGTGTGGTGCACGGACCAGGATTCAGGGGTTTTTGACCAAAAGGGAAAAGCTAGAACATCCGCGCAAATGCAGCTTTCCGAGTGCCGTGTGACTTAGCTTTTTTTTTCCTTTTGAGAGTGAAGTTGAAAAACAAAGACATATTCTTACCAAATTTTCCGGAAACAGATGATACACGTAGTTATTGGAATACGTGGTCTCTCTGTGCTTTAATCCGACAGCCGCCGTGATTCTCCAGAATGTTCCCTCGTTGCTCTCCTCTGTCCTGTCAGGCACGCAGTTCCCCCTTCCTGTCGCAGAGACAGGAGGGGTCCTCCATCATGCGGGACGGGAAGAAACGCCCCAGCCTAGGCAGGCAGCGGCCGTCCAGGACCATGGACAGCAGCACCGCTGCGGGCGGCGGGGCCGTGAGGTCGCGTCTGCCGCCGCCGCCGCCTCCGCTCTGCGCCCCTTGGTCCTGGCCGTGGGGCTCCCCGGTTTTCTCGCTCTTTTAAATTTGCCGTGTGCGTGTGTGCGCGTGCGTGCGTGCGTGTGCGCGTGTGTGCGTGCGCGTGTGCGTGTGCGCGTGTCTGGACGCAGGCAGCGATGACAGTCTCTTCGGACAGAAGCTCCCGCTCTGCCAACTACCTCTGCGCGACCTCGGGAAAATTACTTAACGTTTCTTTAGTTTCCTTGTCTGGAAAACGAGAACGAAAACATTCTGGTCAATGGCGTGAGAGCCGAGTGGGATGAATCATGACGGCGCTCGGTCAAGCGCCTGGTAAGTGTGGGCCGCGGTCATCACGGTGCTTCCGCAGGGGTTCGGTTCTCGCCGGGCCGGGTGGCTCCGGGCCGGTGGGGTTTCAGCGTCCCTTGTCTCCGTGGGAGTTGCTGTGCTCCTGATTCACCAGGCAGACGGGAAACACTCGTCCACCCACCAGGCAAGCTGGACTCTTAGTGGCGTTCGGGGCAACTGCTGTGGATGCTTTTCTCCCTTGAATGCTCCTTTACCAGCTCGGCTTCGGGAGCCGGACTCCCAGGCCTCCTCCTACCGACTTCCTGCCCCCGGCCCCCGGCTTCACGCTGGGACACGTTCTCCCTGGCGTTTTGCCTCCAGGCCGCTGGGAATGCCGCCTCTGCCACCCCTGGCTTTTACCACCCTGGTTTTCTCTGGTAAGAATCTCTACTTCAACAGCGCCCTCCCCAGGCTAGCTCCTTTCGGGGTGGAGACTGTGGGGGAGGTCAGGGCTCTGGTCTGTTCTGCGCTGTTTGCTTGGTTTCTGGGGGTGTGGGGTTCATGCCTTGTGACCCTTCGTGCTGTTTGCCAGGCTCTAACCTGGGCTTTTCTGTTTTCCGTGGCTGCTGAGACCCTGGCGCATCCTCAGCCCCACCTCACCTGCTGCCCTCTGGTTCCTGCAGAGAGGGCCAGGTGTCAGTGGGCACTGGCAGGAGCAGAACCTCTGACGCCCCTCGCCAGCGTCAATGTCCCCCTCCCCCCCGTCTCAGCAGTGCCCAGCCTCGAGTGGGGCTTATCCCCCGACTTGGAGGAAGGGCGGTGGAGGGGGTCAGTGTCGGTGAGGCCAAGGGGAACTGAACCACCGACAAGGGGGGTGGCGTCGGCACAGCCCAGGGGGCAAGTAAGTGTCCCAGCCGCATGCTCAACACAAGGGCTGCCTGCTGGAAACAGAAGCCTTGCCGGGACCCAGAGTGTCCTGACACGATCCATCCAAAATATCCAGGATGCGACTAAAAATAACTCCACGGAACAAGAACCGGGAAACTCACAGCTGGCGTGGGAAAAGATGAGGAACAGATACACTGAGACGGATTACATAAAGCAACCGCCATAAAAACGCTCCAATCAGGGATTACGAATTCTCTTGATAAAAATAAAAAGTAGAAAATCTCAGTGAAGAACTAGAAGTTATAAAAAATAACCACATGGAAATAAAACTGAAAAATGCAACCACGAAACAAAAAAACCCACAGAAAACCCAAACCAAACCAAACCAAAACAAAAACTAGCTGGATGGACTCCGTAGTAGGGCGCAGATGACCGAGGGGAAAATCAGTGAACCTGAAGACGGATAAATAGAATTTACCCAAACAGAAAAGAAAGAAAATAAACTTAAAAAATTTAAAACCTCAAGGACCTGTAGGACAATAACAACAAGCTAATATTTATATCATCGAATCCCAAGAAGGAGAGAAGAGAGAATGGAGCCGAAGAAATAACCGCCGAAAACCTCCCGAATTCGGCAAAAGAGAAACCTACAGATTCAAGAAGCTAAGCAAACCTGAAATTGGATAAATCCGAAGAAATCTACACTGAGGCATTGTCATGAATCCTTTGAAACTAAGGAGAAAGAAAGTATCTTGAAGGCAGCCAGAGGGAGGGTGTTGCCTGTGAGTCCCCACCAAGGCGAGTGGCAGCAGATTCCTCATCGGAGGCCATGGCAGCTGGGAGGGAGGGGGCCCGGCACCTGTCACGCTCTGAGAGAAAACAACCGTGAAGCCAGAATTTTGCACCCAGTGAAAATGTCCTTCGGAATGTAGGGGAATCGAGACATTCTCAGGTGAAGGAAGAACGGGAGGGTTTGCCGCTAGGAAACTTGTGTAAAAGACAGCTAGGAGGCTCCCCCAGCTGGGAGGAGGTGCCGAAGCAAGGGGCGCGGCCCCGCGGAGGAGGCCCCGAATGCGTGGAAATGGGTGAGTACTAACAGCATCCTGCCCTCACGCGTCCTTCGGCCAGACTTGCTCATCGATGCAAAATTATAACACTATCTGATGTGGCGCTCAGTGCACGCAGAGGGCGTCGCAGTTATAGTCAAAGGCCCCCAAATGGAATCAGGTTTCGATACTCAAATCCTCGGGGAAAGACGCCGACACCAGCAGGCTGTGGTAGGTTGTGCACGCGTGTCGTAATCCGCAGCAACAAATAAAGCCATGTAAAGTGTTGACTAAAAGACACTGTCAGTACATCGAGATGAACGCCGAAAAAACATCCAGGTAGCCCACGGGAAAGTGAGGAAGGAGAAATAGAGAAACAGAAGAAACAGAGAAAGAAACAGATTAAATGGCTGACTGGAGCCCTCACTAGTCAGGAACTACCTTAAGCGTAAACGGCCTAAATACAACAATCGGACGCAGAGAGGGGCAGAATAGATTGAAAAATCCAGCAACTCGTTCCAACAATAGACTGCCTGTAAGAAACGCAATTCAAATACAACGAAACAGGTAGGTTGAAAGAAAACGATGACGGTTTCTTGCAAAACTAAACATACGATTATCACGTGAGCCGGCCGTCACAGCCTGGAGCGCGCACCCCAGAGCGAGTCAGATTCGCGTTCACACGAAAGCCTGTGCGTTAATGTTCACAGAAGCGTCTAAGAGCAAAAACGTTAGAAACGATGCAGGTGGCTTTCGACAGGGGGACGGTGACACGAACGACAGCCGCACCACAGCCTCCGGGCCCGCGGTCAACAGGCGGAAGCCGCCGTCTGGGCAACAGCGTGGGTGAGTCCAAGAGGATTGTCCCGGGAGAAACACGCCAGCCTCCAAGGGCCACACACTGTACGATTCCATCACACGGCATTTTCAAACGACAAAGCCGTAGCGAGGGAGAGCAGGTCGGCTGTTGCTAGGGGTGGGCGGCCGGGGCCGGCGGCTGGGGTGGGAGGCAGCCCGGGGGTGCGGGGCTGTGTGGGGACCCCGGCCTGGAGCCCTTCTGTACCTTGACTGTGCTGGCCGTCGCGTGAATGTGCCCATACGGGGAAACTGCATACATACGAAAGCCAGGCAAACCTGTTAGAATCCCAAAAACGTGACAGGTTCCATTAATGTGAAGTTTCCGGCCGTGACCTTGTAGGAGTGCAAGGTGTCATCGGGGGAACGTGCTGAAGCGTTCAGAAGCTCTCTGCACTGTTTTCCACAATGGCATCTACAGTGATCCCAGCCTAAACACAAAAATTGTTAAGAGAAGCAAATTTTTATTTTCGCAGTTAAAGTATCTGGAAATTTCCAGTTAATGAGTTAGGCTCCAGCCGCCTCTCTGTTTCTCCCGACTCCCCATCGTCGGTCTTCCCCCTTCGGTAACGGGGACGGGGTGCTGGCCTGGGGCTTGGCGAGTGCCCCGGCTCCAGGGGGACGAGGTGCTCCATCGTCGCCCGCCTCCGTGGCCCTCACGGACTCCACTGAACAAGCCAGCTTCTTCCAGAGCGGAAATGGGGCATCGCTTTTGCCGTGTGCTCAAGACGCCTCCTCTGTCTCTGGGCTCGTGGAGCTGCGTCTGGTTTTCACACGTGGCCACAGCGGAACCCACATGCCGTCACTGTCATGACAATTGCTGGGGCTTCAGGGTGACCTTCGACACCAGCCCGTCCTCTCTCTCCGGCTCCGGGAGGTGTTTGCTGGGGGCTGGACCGGCGGCCTCTTCTGGCTAACGACCGTGATACAGTATGTTCTGGCGTGGCCTAGTCATCAATTGTTCTCTCACGACCTTAAATTTTTAAAATCTTGGCAGAGAAAGTGATGAAACAGCTCTGCAATGTGAAACCTGTGGGGAGTTTCGCCGGCTTTGATGATCAGTGCAGTTTGATTTTTAAAGTCCCCATCAGCTTAATAAAAGGCAGAATGTCACCACAGGGCTTTGCTGCGCTAAAAATCGAGAGCGTTGGGACGGGCTGCGGTTGGCCACCGACGGGGTGTCCTTGGGCGAGCCGCCTGCCTCGCTGGTTCTGAACTTACCCTCGAATCTCCGTACGGAAATGGCCTCGGCTTCCGCAAACCCCCGAGACTTTTCTCGAGGAATGCACTGCTCCCATCGGCTCATCTCCACCCAGCACCATCCTCGGCCCAAGGAGAAAAGAAAAGTTCCGGCAACCACGGTTTCTGTGCAACTAAAATGGCCAGAACCAGGGGGGACCACGTGGGCAAGATCCGGTCCTGAGCATCAGCATCCTTTCGAGCGCGGCGAAGGCGGCCGTGTGGCATTTTACAAAGTAAATTAACCCGCTATGCTGTATGTTCTCTAGTTTCTGCCTGTGAGAATTTACTTTCCTTCTGGATGCTTAGATGTGAAAAAGTGTTATAGTTTAAACCATTTCAATCAA
This sequence comes from Pteropus alecto, assembly GCF_000325575.1. Taxonomy (NCBI): domain Eukaryota; kingdom Metazoa; phylum Chordata; class Mammalia; order Chiroptera; family Pteropodidae; genus Pteropus; species Pteropus alecto. The sequence continues at coordinate 18,277,549 of NW_006436810.1, read as the reverse complement.
ACGTTTTTTTCCCCTTGACTTTGCCCAGGCCATTAGGGGCGTGTCACGTGGCCAACTTCCCACGCTTCCCCGGCAACTTGGGGCCTGGGAGAAATGTAAATTTGAGCCTATTTATTATATGCTTACATTAAAAAACGTAACTGTCAGAAAAGTCTGTGTAATCTATGCCACAACGTGGCAGGCAGAGCACGCAAACGG
>NW_006436810.1:18274282-18277244 GCF_000325575.1 Pteropus alecto | reverse complement strand
GGCGCACACTGTGTCCCGTGGGAGTTAAGAAGATCCCGGCCGCCAGCCGCCCTGCCCCTCCCCATGTGCCCCCCGATTCCCCCGCCGCCAGCCTCCAGCTCGCAGTCCCCGGAGGCCGCAGATGGTGGTCCGCGTGTCCCCTCTGCTCTCCAGGGGACGCTCGCCCTGCCGTTGCGGACACCGCCGTCCTGTTTCTTTCCTGCACAGTTTTCTAGCTTTGCTGGAGCATCGGACCATCCAAGGCCCCGAGGCCTTTGGCCACTGCAGGCCGCATTGCTGGCCCGTGGGGAAGACACGCGAAGGCTGTGGAGACGGGCGATGGCAGGTGTTCAGGGTGACCTGGGGGGGGGGCTGGGAGCCACACGGTCACCTCTGCTCGCTGCCTCTGTGGATGCTCCTTGAGCCAAGCTCTCCCTGGAAAGTACTAGTTTTTGATGCTTTTTCGTAGACTTTATTCTCTGTCTCAAACTCACCACTCAGTCTGGTGTCTTTAAATATCTTTTGCGAGAACAAACAAACCTATTTTCTCTTGATTGAGCTTTAATTTTCTGTATTGTCTTAATGTTCTGTTCTGATCGTTTATAACTTTAAATATGAGCATTTTCCCAAAGTTCACGAACACTTTCATCATGTAAAGAGGTGGACGCCACGACAGTGACTTCCACAGTGTCTTGGTGGTCTTGGAGAGACAGAGAGCGAGCCCACCTAAAGCCTGTGCCCAGAGCACTTTGTCTAAGGTGACACGGAGCGGCGGGAGGCTCACGCCTGCGGTGACCGGCTCTCCCCGCATTATCCGCCCCTCACAGTCCCTCGCACGCACGATGTAATTTTTGCCTGCGGGGACTGCTTTTGGGGATTGCGGCAAGCTCACGGGCGCAGTCCACGCTTTGTCCCCAAGCACCCCAGTGTGACCTGAGCCACACTCGTGCATCGGCTGGCACACACGCCGTTCCTCGGGGACCCATAGACGCACAGAGGCGGAGATTCCGAACCAACTCGGGCCTGTCCCACCTGCACAGCGTCCCAGGCCGGTCTTATGGTTAAAACGGTTCACGCTGGTCCCACGCCTGCTGCCAGCTCTGCGGTCGCCCTGCACCCGCTCCGAGCCGGCCGCAGACTAGACCGGGAACACGCACGCAGGGGCCCGGCACCCCCAGAGGGGCAGGCGAGTGGGGGAGGGCAGTCGGGGCGCTTCTGCAGGCTTGTGGGGTTCTCGCTGACGCACATTTATTCGACGGCGGAGCAGGCCGGCGTGGGGGGCGTTTAGCTGCCTCTCGCAGCCGTGGCTGGCGCCCCATCGTGAAAGCGCCGTCTCTTTGGGATTCCACTTTCCCTATAAAAATCACCCCGGAAGCGCACTTTCAAAAAGTTCCCACACCATAGAAAGTCAGGAGAAGCAATTTAGAAAAAAAATCTCTTTCACGACTCAAAAGCACTTTTTTTTGGTAATTTACACTAAGCCCTTTAGAATGTCATATTGGTCCGTTATTAGTAACCTTGACAATATGATCGGACTCCAAAAAATGTCTACTTGTTAGTGAATGGCTTTCATTCTCCAAACTTCGCAGAGGCTACTCGGCTACGGCCAGAGCCCGCTTCCTGCTTTAATTTTTTTTGCAACAGAAAAAGCACAGATGATACATGTTTAATAAAATGCATGTTTAGATGGGCCGGTCAGTGAAACGGAGCTGCTAACAGTCAGGGAGACGCTGCAGGCCGTGGCTTTACGTTAGCGGATGATTCAGATGCCACAGTTTGGGCAGAACGTAACGTCCACTGGCCGAGTCAGACTTAACTTTAAATGATAATTGCAAAGATTATTTAGTTAAAATACAGAAAATGTAGTTTTTAGAGACGTTCATTTTGCGGCGACAAAAGCCTTTGTCCTCTTAAGCGTTATTTTCCCCGCACCATGTGTTGAATCACATTTAGATTTTGTTCGGATGTTGCCAGAAATTGTGTCAAGTTTAAGCTGCTAAAGTTAAAATAAGTGAGAGAGACCCGTAAAACCAGGACTTGTATTTTCTTAAAGACGGCAGTGGAAGCATCAGCTGCATTCACTGAAAACCATTGTGACAACATCAGTTACAACCCAGAGGTAAAAAAAAGAAAAAAAAAAAAAAGAAGAAGAAAACAAAACAAAAAAACAGCACATCTCCCAAAACCACCAACAAACTGAAATCAGAAACTCAAACTTCAGCCTTCACAGAGAGACCTCGCTGCGCTTTTTAAAAGGCCCTAATGTTGTTCGGCGCCCCCCAGCCCCCCGCCCCGCGGCGCCCCTCACTTCACTGCCCACATGTTATTTAAATGCTGATAATCTTGTTGACTATTCTCCGGGAGCCACGGCAGACATATAATGCTTCCTCTTTTAATAGGTGCAAAGTGAGTTATTGTCACAAAGCAGATATGAAAAAGGATGTCGCCCAGCCCGAGCGGCGCGGGCGCCGAGGGCGCCGACGTGGTCACCTGAATTATGCATGCCTATTGTGCCGGGACATCGTAAACCGGCGCGTGAACGCCCTGCCGTCATTTTCGGCGCGCGAGCAGCTCGCGCGGCCCTCCGCGCGCCGCGAAGACAATTAGTCATATTTGTGTGCCGGAATTAATTGAGAGCGAGATGCGGGAGGCAGACGGCGAGAACAAAGGCTGCTTTTTGTCAGTTCTTCTAACTGACAGGGATAATTAGATATATGAAATTGAAATTCCTCAGCAGGGGGTTCTGTTGACGATGAATTTCCTTTTGATTCCATTCCGTTATTCTTTTATGCTGTCATCTGTGGCAATTTGTTATTCAGCTTGAAGCTTAAAAAAGCAAAGCATTCCGCTTTTATGAGTAGATGATGTCAGTTTGTACACTGCTGGGAAATAGATATTAAATGTAATCTTTAAACTCAAAAAAAAAGAAAGAGAAGAAAAGGAAAAAATAAAGTCAGTTAAAGAGACAGTGCAGTTCACGCGC
>NW_006436810.1:18272786-18273968 GCF_000325575.1 Pteropus alecto | reverse complement strand
GCAGGGGTTCGCCAGCCCGGGCGGGTCTCTTCGCCTGCGACGTCGTGTGCCGGGGACCTGGCCCCATCCCGTCCCCATCCCGTGCCCAGCTCCTGCCCAGTGCGGGCATGGCTTTCACTCCCGCGAGCCTGTCCCCTCGTCCGTGGGGACCACTGCGGTGGCTGCGTCTCCCGCGTCAGCACGGAGCTTGGTGCGGCGTGGCCGCCTCTTGAAAGTGAGACCCGCCGCCCTCCTTCGGGAATAACTGCCCTCGCGACCCTGTCACTCACCCTTCCCGGGCGCGTCCACTCCGGTCATCCTTGGGAAGCGCGCATGTGCGTACCTAACACCGCGGGCTCCGTGCCTGGCGCTGGGGACACGGAAGGAGCGGACCGATGGAGCTTCCACTCGGAACCACCGGTGCGATTCGTCTCAATGCGGTTTCAGTGCAGATCTGCGGAACCGGGCGCTGGAGCGGGTCAGGGCGCGAGTTTCACCCGTCTTCGGGGTTTGAGGACCGCGGAACGTGCCTGGGACCGCTAGGCGCTCCTGGAGACTGACTCTGAGCAGCTGCCACCTTGGACCCGACACTCCCCGCTCCCAGGGGTCCCTAGGAGTCTGCGGGGAGCTGCCCCTCCTGCTGCCCTGGACGCCGTGCACCGTGGCCCCGAAGAGTCGCACGCGCCCTCTCGGCCTCTAATGCCAGAGGTGACATCGGTCAGGCGCCTTGATTGTGCTGCAGCAACGGAGCCCAGAACAAACGCGCTTCAGATCGCGATGCCCTCAGGGTCTCTCACGCAGCCACAGCATCCGCTTAAGACGTGTCCCCGCCCAGACCTGTGCAAGTGGCTGCTCGAGTGCCAAGGACGAAGCAGGACGGGACGAGCACGCACCTGCTGGTCCCCGGGGGTCGGAGCGCGTGGTACGCGCGGGCGGGTTCGCCTAACGCAGGATGGAGCCGAGCAGAGCGCGTGCGCTGTCTGCGCCTCCCGAGGGTCACTTCCGGTGGGTCACAGAGTGACTCCTCCCTGGAGGCGAGGCTGCCGGTCATCCCCTTGGGGCAGCTTCGCCCGCTCACCCGCATCCTGGAGGATGTAGAAACGGCTCCCTCCTCTTTGCTACTCCCGGTTTTCCGTTCAACAGCCTCCGCCTCCTTCTGCCTCCGTTTCCCCGCGTCACCCATCCGCAGTCTCCCCAGCGTTT
>NW_006436810.1:18251117-18272588 GCF_000325575.1 Pteropus alecto | reverse complement strand
AAAGCCTTCATTTTTTTTTCTCAGGACTGAATTAAACTGAAGATGGATGTTTGCTCACTTTCCCATTTGCAAATGTCTCCGAAGCATCTGATCGGAATCTTTTGACTTTCTTTATAAATCGTATGGTTCTTTTGTTTTCGGTCTCACGAGCCGGCCTTTGGGAAGGCTGCGTACCGGGAAGGACCCGGGCCGGAGGCATCGCGCGTTATTTTCTGGGTGGACGTGGCCTGTCACTGGGGAGGGGGGAGGCGGCGGGCAGGAGAGTGTGGGCGAGTCAGGACGCACCTAACCACCTTCCCGCAGAAACACGGAGAATGACACGGCGGATGGCGGTCAGACCAGCCCTTAGAGTTCCGGGGTGGGGGTGGGGGCCGCTGCCTGTGGCGTCACTGTTCCTTTAGTCCGTGCCTGCTTCTCAGGGGCCGCTGCGGACACGTGATCGCGAGAGGCTCGCCTCACGTCAGCCGGGCCTGGGGACACTCGTGGTGAGACATGTCTCTCCGCCAAGGCCCTGGGGACGCATTACAGCCTGGACCTGAGACAGGAGCTTGAATTCAGACTCCAAGCTGGTCGTGCTCTGCTCAGGGACTGTCAGGTTTTTAACACGTTCGCTCATTTTTGTGAGCTCTCAGGGGGACGAGGACAACATTTAGGGGACGAAGTTCGGAGCTGTGGATATGGCTGATCAGTGGAAACAAGGCAGCCGGGAGTCCCTGCCCTGGAGAAGAGGAAGCTGAGTGACGGCTGAGTGACGATCGCCCGTGAATCATGGGAGCAGCTTTGTCGCGCTCGCAATAGAGTCGGCACGGCAAACGACATGTACACACATACACAGCACACACATGCACGCACACACATACACGTGCATGCACACACACGTCCATGCACACATACACACATGTACACACAGCGCACACACATGCACACACATACACATCCATGCACACACATACATGCACACACACATGTACACACATACACAGCACACACATGCACGCACACACATACACGTGCATGCACACACACGTCCATGCACACATACACACATGTACACACAGCGCACACACATGCACACACATACACATCCATGCACACACATACATGCACACACACATGTACACACATACACAGCACACACATGCACGCACACACATACACGTGCATGCACACACACGTCCATGCACACATACACACATGTACACACAGCGCACACACATGCACACACATACACATCCATGCACACACATACATGCACACACACATGTACACACATACACAGCACACACATGCACGCACACACATACACGTGCATGCACACACACGTCCATGCACACATACACACATGTACACACAGCGCACACACATGCACACACATACACATCCATGCACACACATACATGCACACACACATGTACACACATACACAGCACACACGCATGCACACACACATACACGTGCATGCACACACACTCATATACGAGCACAGATGCATACACAGGTGACCTTACCCTGGAGTCTGTAGTTGAGAACCATCGCTCACTAGTGTCCTGCAGCCCAGCGAGCACTCAGACCCTGCCGTCCTCGTGCGTGGACATGGCACAGAGTGGCAGCACACTGGAGCTGCCTGACGCATGCGTCCTCGTCCCCAGCCAGAGCCGGACAGCCGCGCCTCTGCCTCTGGCTCCTACCTCCCCCCACGCCCCCGCTGCAGCAGGTCTGTTTAGCATGTGGCTTTCACACGCGTGTGCTCGTTGTGGTGATCTGCTGTTTAAAGGTCCCCAGGGGTGGTGTCAGGGAGCTTCTTCAGGCGTGAGCTACCATGAGGTGGCTAACGAACCGGCAGCCTGCACTTCAGATCAGCCGTCTTTAAACGAAACGCACGTCCAACCGGGTGCGCGGTGAGCAGCTGATGCGGTGTTTGACCGCGGGACTCTGCCCCACGTGTCCCTGGGACCAACGCCTCCCTACGCACGGCTCTGTTCAAGGTGACTTTGTAGAAGCGATTTTGGTGGATGGCTGAGAACCAGCTGTGGCACGTGTATGTCAGAACTGCCCGGTGTTCCGCAGCTGCCACCTCCTCGCCCAAGGATAATTGGGGCCTGGGGTCAAAGGTAAGAGAGAAACTAAAGGAAGGATCACCCGCACAGCAGCTGGTAGTTCCTGGCGAGACCCACAAGGCACTGTCACCACTGGCTTCCTCTGCAGAGGAGGAGGCCCAGCCCACAGGTGGGGGGGACGCTCCGCTGTGCGTATTTTGTCCCTTTCGAATGCGAAATATGTGAATCGTTATTCTAAAAGCTAAATGAAGGACTACAAAAGATAACAACGTGACATCACTCGGACAGCTTAGCACAATGGGAGCCGCGACGTGCTTGTGCTTCGTGGGCAGAGGCGTTTGTGCTCGGGCGTTCCAGGTCGGAGGCGGAACGAGGTGACCAGTTATTTTGTGGATTCGGGTTGATCCGACAAATCATTTTTAAAAGCCATATTGTCGACTCCATTGTTCTTCCAAAGATAGTTCAAATGGTAACTTCCGTTCTCTGTCGTTCACTGTCCCTCTGGCGGTGACGCGCTCACAGTAGAGGAGGCCTCGCGGGAGCACGCCCCTCCTCCAGAGTCAGTCGTGGGAAAGTCAGCCGACGTGTGCATTCCGAAACTCCTTTGTTCCCACTAACAGTCCGTGAGACACCTGCCCACATACCAGACACGCTTCTAAGGAGGAGCTCCAGAACCTTCTCGGGGAGCCTTTGCCGCGTAGCCCTGAGCCCGGCCCAGGGGCACGGCTGAGGGTCTCCGCCCGCGGTGGGGGCGGGGGATGCAGCCCGCTGGCACTGTGGGCTGGGCGACGGGTCTGCCGTTCTGTCTCTTCGATGGCTCGCTGGTGCTTGGCTGCTGTCCCCAACTCTGCAGACCTTGAGTTTACCATGTCCCTACACTTTTGAAATGTCAGAGACATGGTGCCAGCAACACGCCCTGCTCTGCCGGCACCCTGGCCGGTGGCCGCAGGGGCCGGCCTCGGCGCCGTCCCGCTGGCGGGACCCCTGCCTCGGAGTCTGTTTCCAGCCCTCACGGATCACAGAGGAGAGAACCGACTTGAGGTGATCCCCAGGCTGAGGGGGCGGTCAGTGCAGAGCAGAGGGGGCAGACTGGGTTCAGCTTGGGGCTGGCCTCACCCCGCCCCCCCCCGGCCAGGGAAGATGCCCGGCCAGCGGCACATGTGCGCCAGCCCCGCTGGAGCACTGAGTCATATGCTGACATCCCCCGAGTGGGACGCGAGGCGCGGGCCCGCTGGGGGAGGCCATGCCCGCCTGAGCAGTGGCAGCCGGGGGGGCACTCCACTGCAGCCGCTGTGGCAAGGGGCAGTGCTGAGGCCAGCACAGCTGCGCTGCCACCTGGTAGCCGCGCGATCTCTCAGGGCCTCAGCGTCCTGTCTGTACGCCACGACAATCGTGACTGCTTCAGCCCGCGGTCTGCGGAGAGCAGGATGCCCGATGGTCAGGGCAGCTGTCCTGACGGGAACGTGGACAAATGTCCCCTCGCACTGCAGCATCGCTAGAGAGGACAGCAAGCCTTCCGGCGTAAGCGATACAGGGCATGTGGACGGCGCACTTTGCAGACCCAGGGAGGTCAGAAGCGCTTCATTAAAAATATATTGTCAGAAGAAAGGAACCAATTATGGTTCACATGATATGAGTGATCAATATAATTAAGAAACGACCTCCGATAAAAAGACTGACGGACGGCATATTCTAGCATAACTGATACTGTACGGACTAATTAAATATTCACCAAGTGTCAGCAGCGTGGGGGGAGCAGTGCTCACGCGCCTGGGGGTGTCTGGGGTGCGCACCGCGTCTCCGGGGCTGGGAGCTCTAATCCCCAGCACGGCAGGAGGCGGGCTGCGCCCCGTGCCACCGAGCGGGGCGGGGTGAGCGCCGGCAGCCCGTGAGGTTTTCCAGCGTGGGGCTATTTCTGCACCGAGCGCTCCAGCCGGCATTCATAGAAAATTCATTTAATTAAAATATCAGTCACATTATCTTGTCACTTGGCTTCTTCCTTCAAAAATATAGATTCTGTCCTCTTGGGGGCAAAACTGGTCGTGTCACTTGGAAGGTGAAGGAATGCGCTCTCAGAGCCTCGACCTGAAAATGGGCCTGGAAGGAGGCAGTAGTGGATTTTTGGAAAACACGTGAATCGCTGCTGATGACAGGGGTGTGATGTGAGGAGGTGTCCCTTGCTGCTCAGGACAGTAGAGGCCGGCGCCGTGAGAGGCCCTCCTGGGTCTAGACGTGATGCCGTCAGGTTCATGTGCCCTCTTTTCTGGCCGGTGATGGATCAGTGTCCGAGCTTCCTCTTCTTGGGGGCCACCAGCAAAAGGTCCCCCGATTCTCTTCATTAGATAACTGAAGAACATAGGACGATGAGGCCCGCACGGGACCGAAGTCATCATCAAGCTATGGACAGCGACAACGACATCATGTCCACACTCCCAGGCACAGACAGCCCCCGTGTGTCCTGGCAGAGGGCGCTGGTGAGAACCAGGGAATCAGCGCCCCGCTGACCAGCAGCTGGGTGGGGCTCATGCTGCGGGGAGACCCGCCTGGAGCCCCGTCTGGAGCACCGCCTGCAGCGCCCCGGGGGTGACGGCTCAGGACTATGCTTCCAGAGCCTGCGATTCCTCACGGACACCATTCACCCGAGGTTTGCAAACGCTTCCCTTCTCCTTGGAGACAACACAGAAAGGACCTCGAACGTCGACGTGGAGACGCTTTGAAAACAGGAAGACGTTCGAATGACGACGCGCGCAGACCCTGGCCATGGGGTCGCACTGCCTCGCGGACCGGGCCGGGGTGACGCGGACCGGGCCGGGGTGATGCCCGCGGTGGCTCCCGTGGCCCACGCACTGACTCCCATCCGGGAATGTTTGTCACCGCCCTCTCTAGGAGGACACCTGTCTCCGCTCTGGGTGCATTTTGGACGACACGCTCTGCATCAGATTATCTGGGATTTCAAGGTTGATACAGAAACGTTTTATGACCGTCTCCTCCAGGGACGGTTATGGAGGTAAGGCGTCTATCTCACCGGGTTCTCTCGGAGCGGGGACGAAATGTTAAATAAATAGAAATAAATAAATAAGTCTGAAAAAGTAACTCACAAACATTTTTGCAAATATAAAGCGTGTGAGCTATTGTGTCCTGGGGGCATAGAATTAACTCGCATGATGATAATTTATATTTTATGTGAGTTTTATTTTTATACACCTGCTTTTCTTCTCGATTCATGAAAAAACATGTTGATATCGAGGCAGTTGTGCTGTCACAGAATTCACAACCCTAGCTGGGAGACTTCACATCACGATGACACGTCTCTTTTATGCTAAGTCTAGCAATTTAGAAAAAAAATACGGGTTATAAACAGCGAATAGAGCTCCTCCCATTTGTTCGTCTGACACGTTTTCTCCCCAGTTGGTGGGGTCAGAGCATTCCCGTCGGCTCTGAGGACTTCCAGTTGGGGACCGGGAGGCGTCTGTCCACTCGGAGGAGTGACCGCGACCCCCAACCCACGGCCCTCCCGCAGGCGTACGCTGTCCAGGTCCCGGGACTGAGCGCGTGTGGCCGGCACGGTGTGGTGGTTTGGAAGAGGTTCAGCCCACTTGTCGGGAAGGCCGGAGACGTAGTGGTTTGGACTTGGGGGTCCAGTAGCTTCTGCGGCTGCTGGCCGAAGCGGCCACCAGTGTCCCTCTGTGCCAATAAAGCCTCAGTTACAGGGTTGAGGGGGTAGTTTTGAATTTCACAGCATGGTCACCTGTCATGAAGCATTATGACTCGTTTAGTTCTCGGTCCGTACAGACACAGGTGGCGAGCTCCCTGCGGGGCTGCGGGGCGCCCTGTGCCACCCCCACTGTGGCTGTGCTTTGCTCACTTGGTCTCCACCGTGAGGCCCACACCACCTACTCCCAGGGCCCTGTGGGGATGAAGTGAGGTGCTGGGCGTGGGCATCTGCAGGCACGGGCGTCACCATTGTCACTATGAGCCAGATGGACTCGATACCTCTCCCTCGCTCACCTAGAAATTATCGAGCTTAGAAAGTCAAGCCAGTTGGCTGCCAGTGCCCCAGCGTGAGCTGCTGCAGTGGAGGAACCAGGAGGGGCTGTGCTGGTCTCCACCCGGGTCATAACGGCAGTGCCAGCCTGCGGGGTGGGGTGGGGTCTGCCCACACGGGAGTGAGTAGGGGGGTCGGCCCACGCTGGAGCTGGGGGAGCCTATGTGCTTTTCAAAAAATGTTATACCTTCTTTGGAAACGTGTCTATTCAGATTTTCTCTTCATTTTAAAATCGGATTGTTTATTCTTATTGTTTTTCGCTATTGAGTTGTGTGATTTCTTTATGTATTTTGGATATCAGCCCCTGACCAGATGCAAGCTGTGCGGGGGTGTCCCCGTTCGGGTCCGGGGCCGGCCTTTTCTTCGTGCGGGCGCTCTCCTCCGCTGGGCGGAGCTTTCCGGTTTCATGTCGCCCCACGTGTTTATTTTTGCTTTTGTTGCATTTGCTTTTGGTGCCATAATGAAAAAAAATCATCACCAAGACGGATGCCAAGGAGTTCGGTGCCGGCGTTTTCTCTAGGAGCTTTATGGCTCCAGGTCTCACATTCGAGTCTCTAATTTTCGCGTGCGCCGTGAGACAGCGTCCGTTTCGGTCTTTTGCATTCGGACGTCCCGTTCTGCCAGCACCACCAATCGGACACTGTTCTGTCCACGGCGAATGTTCTTGGCTCCTTTGCTGCACGTTAATGGACCGCGTGTCCCTGGGTTTATTCCGGGCTCTGCCTTCTGCTCCACGGACCTACGTGTCTGTGTCCTGCCATGACCATCGCTCTACTCCGGTGTCAGTTAAGACAGGCGCGAGGCGCAGCGCTCCTACAGCGACAGGCGAGGCACGCGTAAGGAGCACCTGCTCGTCGCGAGTGAGGATCACGGATTTGCCCTATAATTTAGCGTCTCCCTCTCATTTCCAAACTGTAATGTCCATATCAGAATCAGTGAGGATTTTGTGGGGGACGCCTGTCTCTTCGTGGTCTGAGGCCCTCGTCACCTCGTTACCACGATCCTGTCTCTGCTAGTCTGGCGATAACGAAACGCGTCCCAAGTCACCGTCCTGGCACAAGATGTTCGCTTTGTGGGCGGAAGGGAAAAAGGTGCATCAGGAACCGATGAACGGTCGGGCCGGTCTCTTCTTTCAGAAGCCGGAGAGGGGACATGTTTGGGGGACGGGGCTCTGACCTCCCACCGCAGGCCCGAGGTCCCCACGTCCCAGTGCTGCTCTCAGGGGTGCTGGGTCTGTGGCGGCTGGGCTCCCGAGCCGGGGGCGGGGTGCCGAGCCCCCTCCCCCAAGGGCAGAGTGGCCCCTTCCACGCGTCCCGCGGAGGTGGAGGCAGACGAGAGTTCCCACAACCTCCCACCTCCAGATGACAACTTTTCCCCTCCCTGAGAAAAAAGTGTTATGATTACATTTTTAATTCCCTGGCGTGTGACCCAGCCGCCCGTATCATCTCAGGGGATGAATGGAGAGGGCCGGCGAGGCTGTGTGGTCAGTGTTCTCATCCCCCTGCTAGCCATTACATCACCCGGCTACTCTGTAAGAGGATTTTCAGCAGGCTTGGCTTCGTTATTAAAATAGTAATTAATTTTTTCCTCTTCACAAAACCCAGGGGCCTTCAGACGGAGGCCTTGGCAGTGAGGGCAATCTCCTTTTGAAAGTGGCCTTTCTGGAAGCCGTAATCGGCTCTCCGGCCCTCCAGTACACATGTCCCCAGTAAATGTGATTAGAGAGACGCACAAAAACCCCCTTGCAGAAAATTAATTCAGTTTCCAGAATGAAAAGTTTGATAAAGTTGTGCGATGCTCCAATGACAACACATAATGGAGGGTCAGAGTTTTATCCCCTTGAAGGGTGAATGAATGGCGGGAAGGCCCGGTCGTTCCCAGAGTAGAAACATCTGCTGCGGCTAATTCACTTTAGCTTTTGATTGCAGAATTCGTTCGCCACGCTGGGCAGCGGTCATTCCAGACGCGCTGCTGGCAAGCACGGTTCGACGGGCTGGGCGCCCGTGTCCTCCTCGGCCCTCGTCAGGCCCGTCCTGCTCCTAACTGGTGACAAAGGCCCTCGCGGGGATCCGGAAGGGGCCGGGCCCCTGGCGGGGGTGCCGTCCCCCAGCCTCGGTCTGGTCCCCGGGTGGCCACCTGCTCTCTTACCGCGGGGAGGCCGTGCGGAGCGGGGCTCAGACCCGGGCGGAAGCCCTTCTGCCGTGTGCTGTTATTCGACCCCCGAACCCTCAGTTTTCTCATCTATAAAGCGAGAGTAATTTTGCCTCCTCTGGGGGTTCCTGCGGCGATTACCTACATGAGAAATCTGAGGGTTCAGCATGGCTCTGAGAAGCTAGCAGACGGTCACCAGTGGGCCAGGCTTTCCTCGTGCAGCTCCTCAGTGTGGGGGTGCATGGGGGGAAGGGCTCGCTCATGGGGCAGCTCCCCATGGGGGTGGCATCTGCCTCTCCTGCAGCAGGCTGAGGTAGGGCCCCCAAATCGCGTCTACCTGCAGCTTCAGAATGTAACCTCATGAGTGAATAAGGTGTCTGCGACTGAAATAGTTAGGGATCTCAAGGTGAAATTGTCCTGCATTTCGAGGGGCCCTAAATCCGATGGCCGGTGTTCTGTAAGAAGGGGAAAGACATGGGGACACAAGGAAGGAGGCCACCTGGAGACTGAGAGAGACGGGAATGACGTGGCCACAGCCGCAGCACACCTGGGGCCACCAGCAGCTGGAAGAGGCAGGAAGGACTCTCCCGTTCTGCTCCCATCTCGATGGCAGACTTCTGGCCTCGGGACTGGGAAAGGATGCTTTCCCACTGCCTTAAGCCCCCCGGTTTGTGGCGCTGTGTCATGGCCGTCCTAGGGGACTGATACGAGACGTGGGGGGTAAGCTGAGACGAGGGTCGTGCTGTCTTCTGAACCCCTCACGAGCCTGCTGTGGGCCGCAGCGCTCCCACGCGGAAAGGATGGCTGTCAGCAAGCGGTTTTGGAAAACCGGACACCCACATGCGGAAGAACGAAGCCGGACCCTTAGCTAACGGCACACACGAAGCTCGACGTGGATCGAAGCCCTAAATGTAAGCCCTAACCTATAAAACTCTTAGAAGAAAACATGGGACACAAGCTGCAGAACTTTGAATGTGGCAGCGGCTTTTTGAAGCTGACACCACGGCACAGGCAACAAAAAAGTAGACAAACTGGACTTCATGAAAATTAAAAATTTTGTGCATCAAAAGACACTATCCACAGAGTAACAAGACGTCCTACAGAATGGGAGAAAATATTTTCCAATCATGTATCTGACAAGGGGTTGCTATCCAGAATATATAGAGAATCCCTAAACTCAACAACAACAAACAACAACTAAAGACACCGCACAACCGACCGAACTCCTTTCCAAAGCGGGCGAAGGACTCGAGTAGACATTTCTGCAGAGAGGTTCTGTGACTGGCCAAAAGTACGTGAAAGATGCTCCAGGTAACTAGTCCCCCGGGAATGCGAACCGGCCCGCGGCGCGGGGCCACCGCCCACCTGTCCGCGGGGCTATGAAACACTGGCCGGTGCTGGCCGGTGCGGGGAGGCGGAAACCTTGCGCTGCCCCTGGGACGCGGGACGGTGCCGGCGCTGACCGCTCTGCACGGCGGCTCCTCCGGGAGTCAGAGGCAGAGCTGCCGGGCGGTCCAGCAGCCCCGCTTCTGGGCAAATGCCCCAAAGAACCGAGCGCAGGGTCTCAAAGCGACGCTGGCCTCCCGTGCTGTTCACGATGGCTGCGTCGTGGGAGCAGCCGGGGGTCCCTGGATGGGTGAACCAGCACCTCTGTCTTTTGGGGGGTAGGATACAAAGAAGTGCAAAGGTACAGCTCCAGGGGGCGGGGCTTAGAAACGAGCCACGTGACGCGCTGAGCCTCGCTGTCCGCGTGTGGAGATGGGGTCGCTGCTCGCTCGGCTGCGGGGCGTCGCTGCCGCTCGTGACAAGGCGCCGGCTCCTGGTGGGGCGTCTATGGGCGCAGGGCCCTTAAGGGGGTGGGGACAGGGACTCACTGCGGGCGGCACTCCGAGTTCCAGCTGGAGTGGTGAGGTCAGGTGGGCGGGTGTCTCCTGAATCTAGAGCTCTGACCGCCCCCCGCCCCACTCCCCCGGAGAGCTGGGGGTGCACGAGCTGGCGTGCCAGCGGCCCCGGCGGGTCACTCAGCCTCCTGTGTGGCCGTCGCCCCAGCCCCCCCCAGGCTGATTTCAGTTCCGCTCCCCAAGGACACCTGAGTCTCACGCATAGTGGCTGGACTGAAAGAGGGGCTGAGCGGATGCCATTCGAATGGGACGCATGGGGACACTGTGTTGGCACTGTTGTGACAGCATGAAACGGGCGGTGGCCCGGTGGTTTGTTTACTCTGGCGGGGCCGAGAACCCTCGCTGTCCCCCAGCTTGCGGCGGAGCCTCTCCAACGCGCCTCTGCTGCCGTGGCGGGGCTGTCTGCCCTCTGTCTGGTCTGCACCCAGACTTCCCGGCTCGTCCATGGACAGTCACGTTGGGACGAGGGCCCCTCTACTCCGGAGTGGCCTCATCTTCACTCGACTACGTTCGCAGAGTCCCCACTTCCAGAGAGGAGACTTTTGCAGCTGCCAGAGGTGGGACACGGACCCAGCTTTGGGGACACAGCTGCTGCTGCCGGGAGCCGGGTGGAGGAAGCGGGAGTCGAGGGTGGCCCGGCGGAAGTGTGCCGGTGGCTGCGGCAGCGGCACCAGCCGCAGGGGTGCACCCGGGCAGCAGCCGTGAGGATGGTGACCGAGGGCATGACCGCGCCCTGCCCACGCCCGCAGCTGGGCCGTGAGCTCTGCAGATGGCAGGCGAGGGCCGAGCACAGGAGGGAACAGGGCCAAGTGAACAGGCCCAAGGACAGCCCAGCGCGGCCGGCCGGTGTCTGGGGCCGTGTCCCGTGTCCCACGTCCCGCGTCCCGTGCCCGTGTCCCGTGCCCGTGCTCCGTCAGCCACTGTCGGAGGCCACGGTCTCCTCCTCTGGCGGACGGGCCACGGGCACAGGTGGCCTGCTGGCTGACACGACAGGAATGGTGGTGTCCACCCCCAGCTGCCCACACTGCTTCCAGCCCTCACCTGGATTGCGAAGAACTGTGTCCTGTCGGTCACCGGTAAAATGGAGCACAGAGAGGAAAGTAGCTCAGGTGACATGTCCTTTCACACAGAAAAAGTGTTCCCCACTTTTACATGAATATGCAAATGTGGGCCGCTTTTGCAGGCAGCCTCTCAAGCCGAGAGGGAATTCATAAAATTCATTCACGTGGGGCTCGTTTTATTTCCTAGACAAAAGGAAAACAATTGTTCACAATTTCCTTCTCTTCTCCTCGCACCTAAAGAGATAGAGACACGTCGTCTCAAACACGGAACCGATTTCGAATTGTTCACTGTGGACGTTTCTGCATTGAGACAATTAAAGTAATTGAGCGAGAACATTCTATTTCTTGGCCGGGCTGGTCCCTGTGACCTCACACATTTAAACAAAAGGATTATCAACAACCGCGCACGTGAAACTCCTCCAGGTCTTGTGGAAGGTAAGAATCCACGAGGAGCAAGGCGAACGCGCCCCTGCTCCCTCAGAAGCACGCGTCGGACCGGGACATCTTCCGACTTAGAGGGGACGATTTTCTTTTTCCGTTGTCGGTTTAATAAATTGACTGATCCAAAATGAACTTTCCTTGTGTGACTTGAGGTTACGCGTGAATGTCTGAAACAGCGTGAGCACCTGAGAGCTCGGGAAGTTGAGCTCGCCTGAGACACCCCCTTTTCCTCTTCCTCCGGCGGTGGGCGCACCGGCCCCCCGCGGGCCCTGGCCCAGTGAGAAGCGTGTGCCCTTGCGGTGGCAGAGCCTTTGCTTGCCACCCCGTCTGTGATCCGGCACAGGTCCGTTGGGTGGGGTTGCCCGTGTGGCACAGGTCGGACGAGCACGCGATCGCAGAGGGTCCCACATTGTTGACGTGTCACATGGTCACCCTGGGCGCAGTGCGGTGCTGGACACTGACCCCCGGCCCCTGGGGGTCCCACGCCCTCCCTTCAGGGAGGGGGCTGGTGAGGCTTGCCTAGCGGTGAGTGGGTGGTGAGGTCGGCGCCTGGGGCACAGTAAACACCCCATTAGGGTTGTTTATTATTGTCATTTGCTGTCACTACTTAGCTACACATGTTGGGACCGTCCGCTTTTGACACTGGAGCCCTTAAGCTTCTCTCACTAAGAACACGCAGCAAAATTAATTTGCTCACACCTTCTACTATTTCATCCCTTCCCTTTAAAGTGATGTCAGCCCAGGTCAAACTCTTTAATCCTGTGGGAGCTCAGGCGACCGGCCCCATGCTGTCCCTTTACGGCCCTCCTCGCCGAGGGCGGCCCCCAGTCGGCTCCTGGCAGGTACGGGAGGCGAACAGTTCAATTACGTGAGGGGGGGATGAAAGGACAGGAAATGGCTGTCACGGCCCCGGAGGAAATATCTGCAGAAGCCGGAGCAGCAGCAAATAAAGCGCTAATTGATGTCCGAGCGCAGCGCGGCGGACCGCGCGGTTGGGGCCGGGCGCCCGGACTTTGTGGCTCAGCCGCAGAGCCAGGCGCTGCTGGGCCCGGAGTGTCCGCGCTCCCACTGCGCCCTCCAAGTTTATGCTTCAGGTTTGTTTTCATCAGGGAGGGACTTTGAACTCCTTGGTCATGGCACTTTCATTGCCCTGCTGGGCTCTGTGGGGTGCCGGGCCCCGAGCCCCCCTGTGACGGGGCAGCGGGCAGGGCACTGGCCCCTGAGAGGAAGCACTCCGACCCCACACTCCACGTGGGCATCCTGGGGCTTCTCAGCAACGTGAGGACCGTGTGTCTAAGTCAGTGTTTTGCTGTGCTGTGTCCTCGCTTTCTCTGGGGGTGCCACGGACGTGTGCTCCGTGGTGGCCCGTCGGAGGCAGGGAGAGAGGCAGAGTCGAGTGTCGCTTTTATCAGGCCCGTGCTGTGCTTTGTGTGCAGATGACCGCACGTCGCTGCCTTTGATCCGAGCACAGAGGGGAAGAGACGCGGGTGGGAGAAGTGGACCCCACTGCCGAGCAACTCGCCCCCCGCTCGCCCACCAGCAGAGCGACGTGGGAATAAGGCCTCGGCAAAGATCATGAAGGCAAAGGGGTCACTCGTTGCTCAGAGGCGTCGGGAGTGGGGCCGTGTGGTGGAGGAGGGCGGGGCCCTCTCCCGGGGTGTCACCCGGCCTTGGACGTTCCCCGAAGCCCCTCTCCGAGCCGGCTCCCCCCACCGCTTCCGAACTCAGGGCGGAGCCTGCCGAATGGCCTTCCCTCACTTTGGAGACTGTCGCCCAGAGATGTTGGCGGGAGGCACAGGGACGTCGGCGGTGTTCCGGGCAGGGCGGGTCTGCGAGGTGGGTCTGCGGGGTCTTCGCCGTGGGAAGCCAGGTAAGGAGCGGGTCTGAGGGGCCCCCTCCCCTCCCAACAGTATGGACGTCTTCATTTTGTCCAAATTATTTTTAAGCTGACGTTTTTCTCTTGCCATGCACTCAAAATTCCATCCATCGATTCTCCTGCGTGTCCACGGCAAACTCAGCGTGGCCAGAACAGAAGGACGGAGGGCCCCTGCCCGGTCCCTCCCCACACCCCACCGTGCCCTTTCCTAAGTTCCCCTCGTCTGTGAACGGATCAGGATCAGCGTTCCGCCCCAGCTGCTCACACCCGCACTCAGGTGCTGCATGGGGTTGACAGGCGGCCCCAGGAAGACTCTCCAGGCTCTAAGCCCTGGGACGCGTGGGCGTGGCCGTGCGTGGGCGTGGCCGTGCGTGGGCGTGGCCGCGCGTGGGCGTGGCATCTTCGTCTTCGCAGAGCTGGGCTGTGCCCTGGCCCAGCCCCTGCTCCTCCATCCTGCTTCCCTGACGCCCCAGAGAGCACTGAACCCCACCCCATCTCAGGCTCTGCTGGTAGGGAGCCCGGCCTGGGATGGCGTTCCGCCCCTGTCACCTTTGTGTCCTCCCAGGAAGCCAGGTTTCAGGTTGTGCAGCCATAACTTTTTCCAGGAATTTTTGTAAACAGGGTTTGGATTTAGGTAAACGGCAGATGCGCTCACATCTAGATTTGCTGAGAAGGTTCGCGATGGCGCACCGACATTAGCAATGTAGATTTGACGACTATTTAGTCGATTCGATCATTGCCGAGGGGTTAAAATGGGCAACTGGGGAGAACGAAATAAAGCCTGTTATTCCGCCTGACCCCTCTGCAGTGAAGACGATATTTAAATATTTACCGAGTCTCCATCTCAGGCATTTTTTTTTTTTTTTTGCAATTTTAATGTTTCCTTTTATTGAAAAAGTGTGCTTAAAACACAGTATTTACATAAAAATTGGAGAATAAATGTGAGGAGTGAGCAGAGATTTGGGTTTGAATGATCCAAATGAAGGCACATTTCCGCTTTACTCGCTCAGACATGATGCATCAGTTTTCAGTCGGGTCTACACTGCTAACGTTTTTAAGAAGGAATCTGCTAGTGGTTTATAATTCATCTACACGGACCGGCTAAAAGCGGAGTGAGAAGCTACACAATTAATTCTGTGATTTTGGCTAATCTCCGCAACGGAGCCGAGACGTTCCGTTCCTCAGCCACAGTTTTGCCCTCGGTTTTAATGCGTCCCCCCGGTTTCTGTTGTATGAGGACAGACTCGGGAAACGTGTGGCTGGGAGGACTTCAGGGGCTGGGTGCTCTCACACCGCCCGGTTTGCGGGAAACCGCGGCCTTTGCGATGGAGGTGAGACCAGGAAGCGACTCGCAGGCAGCGCCGCGCCCGGCCGAGCAGGTCGCCGAGGCCGCTCTGCGTCGTCCCGGATCTTCTTACGGGCGCTTCCGATGCTGTCGCTTTGCACCTTTTCGACATTTCCACACGCGTCCACGTGATCGAAGGCAGCTACGGCGGCAGCTAAGCCGCAGACGCTGAGACCGCACGTCACGAAGCAGCGTCTTCAAGTCGGTCAGGAGCAGAGTCTGAAGCTCTCAGAGCCACTCTCCACAGGGCAATCGTATTTCGGACGCTTTATGTCTGTCATGGATGCCGCCCCGGGAGTAAAGCATCCAACGGCCAAAGCAGGTTGGGGACCGTAAGAACACGAGTTCGAAACGGGCTTAAAGGAAGCACGCCCGCTTTCTTCCCGGGGTCCCTCCTGGACCTCCGCCTCACGTGTCCTGGTTCGCTAGGGAGGTGGCCGGCACGTGCTACTCCCCACTTTGCGGATGCACAAAGGCCCAGGGCACTACGCGGCTATTCGAAGGCCAGGTCACAGGGCGGTGGCAGAGGCAGGCGCAGCACTCAGTGCCTCGGAGGCTCCTGCGTCAGTCCCCACCGGCCTCACCAAGATCCCTGGGACGTGTGGGGGGCGTGGGGGGTCGGGACAGGAGTGGAGGCCCATGTGGGTAGAGGGAGGTGGGGAAGCGCGACCTTTGGTAAACACCCAACGCACGCGGGGCTGGCCAGCTGTGACCGGTGGCCAAAGTGTCCTGGCTGGGGTGGGGGCGGGTGTCGCTCATGGATCTTGGCCACGGGAAGGGTGTCCTCCTCCTGTTTGCCGTGGTCAGCTTCCTGGGTGGTTTGGTGAGACCGGCGGGTGTCAGTGCCCGTCCTGAGTGTCCCTGTGCCTTTGTGAGCTCCCGCTGGCCTGAACGGGCCTCGTCCTGATGTGAGGCTCCATGGTCACCAAGTGGACTTTCTTCTCTGCAGGACCCCGGAGCCGCTGCTGGTCCCCTGGAGGCTGGGCCTGCTGCAGGGGCCGTGTCCCCACCCCTGTCCAGAGTCGGGGGCAGCGGCTGGACTGTGGTCATCTTCACGGCCTCTTCTCTGACTCAGAGCCTCCGGACTGTGTGATGTGGAGTTTAGGGTCCTTCGTGCCACTTGCTGGGGTCATGGGGCGTTAGACGCAGGGACCAGCCATTCCCGTGTCCCTGGCATGTTCCATGTGTGCCGTGAGCGTTCTGGACTGTCACCATGCAAGAGTCAGTTCAGTGGGAACCAGGGTGCAGTGGTGGACGTTGGTGTCCCCTTCTGACGCCGTCCTCTGCGTGTCCCGAGGCAGAACCTGTGTCACGAGCATCTCTCTGTGCCTTCGTTTCCGGTGGCACTCGTCTAACTGTGCAGATGAAGGACCACCGGACCTCGCAGTTAGCTCCCGGACAAGGAATCATGTCAGCGCGTCGCGTGGAGGCGGCCGGTTGCTTCGACATGGGAAGCGTAGGAACTGGAAGCAGGCAGTGGATGCGGTGGGAGCACAGCGGTGGGAGCTCGGCCGTCTCCGCGTCGGCGGCAGGGAGGGCGCTGGGAACAGCCTGGGCAGGGAAGCCAGGGCTGGCGTCCACAGGGGGCGATGAGAATCGGACCACCGTGCCCAAGCAGACAAGTGAAAGGCCGCACTGTCAACACCGACGGCCAGGACCGGGGGAATGATGACCTCTGCTGACCCCCAAGGGGCCGGCGCGTTCTGCTTTCTGAAACTCCCATGACAGAATCGGAACAGCAAATGGCAGAGGCATCATTTTAAACGGCCGGAGCCTCCCCAGGGCTCTGCCTCGTCCTCAGTGGACAAAGGCTCAGGGCTGAGGAGACACCTGGGCGGTGTCCAGCCGCCCAGGCCGTACTCCGTGGAGGGGCCCGTGGAGTTTGGCCGGGCCTCAGGCTCACTCCCAGAGCCTTGCGGTCCCGCCCCGCCCCACCCCACTGCCGGGAGGAGCCAGGCGGTGGCCTCGGATGCCTAAGGACAGCAGCGCCACCACCTGGCCTGGGGAGGGCCCAGCATGTGTGCCCACTTGGAAGTCCACTGTCCAGCCGTCCACTGCTCCTGTGGGCGTCCAGGGCTTGAGACAAGGCCCACCCCCGGGGAGGCAGGCCACAGAGAGTGTAGAGCATCGCCTGTGAGAACTGTGTCTGATAAGGGCGAGGGGGGAGGGGCTGGCAGAGGGGAGCCCCTGGCCCTCGCTGGGGGAGGAGGACGTCCCTCGGGGCAGTCCGGATGGCGGTGTCCTGCAGACGTCGCTCAGAGGGCTCACGGAGACCCGGTGTGCCAGTCCAAGACCCCCCTCCAGGCGGACGGGACACAATGAAGTCCTCCCCCACGACCTTCAAGCCAGCCAGGCCCAGGCCAGCTGCGTTTCCAAGATGTCTAGAGATCTAGACCCACGCAGGTGCCAAGACGTCCAGTCTGGCACCCCGCCTTACGGGGACAGAATGACACAGTCAGTCCCCGCTCTCGGTGGATGAACCTGTGTCTCACCTCTGCAGAACCTGCATGTGCTCAGCCTGCCCGGGACTGAGGGGCACCCCAACGGACATCCTCGCCAGTCACCGGGCCTCGCTTGGGGGACAGGTGACCTGCCGTGTGTGTCCCTGCCCTGCAGGGCGTCCGCAGGGCCCAGCCTGCATTTAGATGAGAAGCGGCCTCCATGGAGCCATCTGGCACCAGCCGTCTTGTTTCTACGATGCAGGAGAGGTTTTCTCCGCTGACCAGCGCTTCTAGGGGCTGCGGGGCAGGGCGTGTCACGGACACCTGTGCCCCTGGGGGTGCAGTCCATGCTAAGCCCACACCCCCTGGGGCTGATCGTCACCGTCCCTCTTCTCTGTTCTGCTCTCACTTGTTCCTTCTCCCCCATCCCATCGTCTGCAGAAGAGGCCGGCATTTTCCGTGTGCTTGGCTGCTGAGAAAGGAAGCTCCATTAATATAAATTGTTAATTAGGGCTGTCATCATTATTTGGTGTTCCGTGCACCTTGGTCATTTGAACCTTGTTCTTAGCAGCAGAAGGGAACCAGAGGGAACGGTGTGGCTCCCCTCATGAATTATCTAAGGGCCGGCAGGTGTCATTGCCACACGGGCTGCGAACCGAACAGGGTGGAAAACAGTGAGACAGGCCAGGGCCGCCTGCCGTTACCACCGGCCAGGAGGGGCCAGGTCCATGCGGATGGTTCTGGAAGGCACGGCAACGCTCTCAGCAAGCGGCAGGACCGGGGACGTGGCAGGTGGGGGCACACACGGTGGACGGCTGGGGACACCGCTCGGGGAGCAGAGCCCGCGCCCCTGTTTACTCACGCTCTCTGGGTTCGGTGGCAGTACCCGCGCCTACGTGTCATGTCACCTCCCACACGGGGGCCTTTCCCCCCAGGAGATGCGCGGCTCTTCAGGGCTGATGACATTAACGGCCGCACATATCTAAGACGCGTGACGCGGTAGGTTTAGACAGAAGCCGCCAGCACGGTCTCGGCGATGGCCATGTCCATTGCTCTGAGGATGTCCCTTGTCCCTTTGCCATCCCCGCCCACGCTCCCTGGCCTTGCTCCCCGCAGCCACCTGCCTGACTATCCCTTGTTCTCATTTCCTACAGGTTTGCGTGGTTGGGGTCAGAAGGCGAGTCCTTTCTATTTTCGGTCTGGATTCTTACTCAGGGGGGCCACCTCGCGATTCGCTCGTTCGCGGCCCAGTAGGTCACTCTACCAGCGAGCTGCAGTTGTCCCTTCCCCTGCTGACAGAGACCTTGGCTGTCACACGTAAAGCTGAGACGGGTGTTGGGCACAAGCCTTTGTCTGGCACGAGCTCTCACTGCTCGGGGGGCTACGGAGGGCGGGGGACGGAGAAACGGGGTCACCTGGTACGCTGAACTATTTACGATGCCGCCCGTTTGCCAAGGAGGCCGTGCACTTCACGTTCCCATCGGCAACGGACGCAAGTTCTGTTCTTCCCGCGTCCCCAGCCACGCTCACCACGACTTCTAATTTTAACGGTGTCTCGACGGCATTCAGGGGCACGTCCGAGCGCTCGCCGTCTGTCTGTCGCTTTGGTGCCTCGTCCGTGGGAATACTTGGCTCGTTTAACAGCTTTATTTTCTTCCGCTCTTATATTGATCCGAGGGTTCTTTATTCATTCTGGAGATGAGTCCTGTATCAGATGTATAATTTGCAAATATTTCCTCCAACTCTTTCCTTTTTTGCGATAAAATGTGGCCACTGAATACTCTACTCTTTTTCCTAGGAAGAAATCATATTTTTCATGGAAAACTACCCTTTTGTGTCCTTGTATATAAGACAAAGTACATTCTATGTTAAAAATAGTTAAAGAAGATAGCCATCGTAACTTGACTGTAAATTTTACTGTTTGTACTTTTGAGCGATCAAACATTTCATGATATACAATTTAATAATGTAATTTTTCTGTTTGCAAAGGTAGAACGTCAAATAAAAAATGGCTTTTGCCACCTAAAGGTGAAGCGTGAATTTTTCCGTATCTATTTATATTTTCATCTTTGTTAATCCTAAAGGATATTATACAGCTATATTTTATTTTAAAATTTTCTTAGCGATTGATATTTTGGATTGGATATATATTTTTGGACTGTTATGAACTGTGCTGAAATGAACATTTTTATTCTTTTCACCTGTCTCTCCCTCCCCTGCCCCGTCAGTGTGTTCTCTGTATCCGTGAGTTTGTTTCTGTTTTGTTTGCTCTTTTACTTTGTTTTTTTAGATCCCGCATATAAGTGAGATCATATGGCATTTGTTTTTCTCTGACTTACTTGAGTTAGCATAATACTCTCAAGGTCCAGCTCTATTGTTGTAAATGGTAAGATTTCCTTCTTCTTTATGGCTGAGTAACATTTCATTGTGTGTATGTGCCGCACCCTCTTTATCCAATCGTCTATTGATGGGCATTTAGGTTGCTTCCATATCTTGGTTATTGTAAATAATGCTGCAGTGAACATGGGGGTGCATATGTCTTTTTGAATTAGTGGTTTGGATTCTTCAAGCACCCAGAGGCGGAATTGCTGGAGCGTAAGGTAGTTGTATTTTTAAATTTTGAGGAACCTCCGTCCCGTTTTCAACAGCAGCTGTACCAGTTTGCAGCCTCGGCAGAGTGCACGAGGGGTCCTTGCCCCCACACCCTCGCCAGCACTTGTCGTCTGTTGGCTTTTGATGGTGGCGTTTTTGCTGTGGGCACTGTCTTTATGGAACACTCAGAGCGAGCTGGCTTTGCTCCCATGCCCTTCGGTCCCCATTTCCCCTGGCTTGTGGGGGACAGCGGACACAGGCTGGGGCGCTGAGCGAGCGAGGAAGAAGAAGCTCACCCTTCTCCAACCTTCGACTGATCAGAGTGTCCCAGGGAGGGAGTGCTCCATGCCACGGAGCGCGGAAGGGACATCAGGAGGGCGTGGCCGGAGAACCTTTTCGCTGTCGTCTGCCTTGTTTCCCCTCGTCCTGCAGGTTTTCTCATGGGTTTGCAAGACCCTGAGTCATCAGACACAACCAGCTAAACATTCCAGGACGCGGAGTGGGAGGTGCCATCCGCATCTGCAGACATGTCAGCCTGCGGCCGCGCAGTGGTCATCCTGACACACGGGAACAGCCTCTACCGGAGCCGATGCTGGCACGGTGAGCCCCTGGAGCCCTCGGGATCAGCTGGCTGTCCAGCCGTTTCCCCACCCCACTGCCCGTTTCCCGCCCCCATCTCTCCTCCCCCACCTGAGAGGCCAGCGCCCTCCCCTCTGCCTTCGCCACCCACCAGCTTCGGGTTTTATGGTTGCTATAAAGTGCTTTGTACGGCCTTTCAAAGGAAAAGGAGGAGATGGCCTGGCTTAATGGCTCCGAGACACACTACTTTGAAATCCAGCACATTTTGATGTTTTCTGGGGCTCTTTTCTTGAACTCTTACCTTCCTCAAGTTTTTCTGCTTTTTAAAATTCTGCTACTGATGCAAATTAAAAAAAAATATGTAGTAAATTTGAGGTTTAATTCTCTGTAAAATAAAAACAGAACAATTATGAAAAAAGTAACATTGATCTCCCTCCTCATACAGTAAAAAAATGAAACAAAATTATAGGAAATTTTGAAAAAATTCTAAACGATCCCAGTTAATGCCTAGCTTAATATTCACACCTCCTTCAATGTTTATCCATCCCATATAATTTGCATATCTTACTCCATTGTAAACACATCTTAATTTTATTTTCAATGGTCTTCACTGTCTCAATAATTACCATTTCTAATTATTTCAAAATATTTTAATAAGTAGATTCACAAAGATTTCTGTAACATTTCTCTATTCTTTAATTTTTTCCATTGTAGTTAAAACTGCCATAAACATTTTATCAACCATCCCATATAATTTGCATATCTTACTCCATTGTAAACACATCTTAATTTTATTTTCAATGGTCTTCACTGTCTCAATAATTACCATTTCTAATTATTTCAAAATATTTTAATAAGTAGATTCACAAAGATTTCTGTAACATTTCTCTATTCTTTAATTTTTTCCATTGTAGTTAAAACTGCCATAAACATTTTATCAAACATTTCTTGATAAAGCATCTGAAGTGAAATCAGGGAAAGA
>NW_006436810.1:18242207-18250994 GCF_000325575.1 Pteropus alecto | reverse complement strand
TGAATTGGAAAAAAAAAAGAAAGAAAATTGAGGTAGAGAAAACGCACCCCAACCGTAAGGAGATGCTCAGCAAGTAGGGTGACGCTCACGCCGCTGCTCCGCCGCCTTATCCTGCCCGCGCCAGGAACTCCGCCTCCCGCACAGGTGGCACCACAAGAGGGGTCAGGCTGGCCCTTAACGGAGGGCCTGTGGGTGGCCAGTTACCGGGCCCAGGCGCTCACACCAGCATCCACGTGTGGTGCCGGGCGTCAGGCTCCCCGGCTCAGGACACGCAGGTGACCGCGGGAGCCCGTGGAGCCAGGTGCCTCTCCCTGGCAGGTCTCCGCTCAGACAGCCCTGGGCACAGCCGGTGGCGCGGTGGCCCCGGGCGGGGTGCCCTCAGAGCCTCGACAGGGGTTTCTGCGAAAGAACTGCCCACCCTTCCTGCTCCACATGGCGTCCTAGGAGGTGCTGGCTGTGACGGCCACTGTCCCCATACACACAGAGATGCGCGGGTGCCAGGCGGACAGCGCGCGCACAGAGGGCGCGGCGCGGCTCCGACTTCCTGGCCAGGCCACGCCAGGCCTGCTTTGAGAGGATGCCACCACGGCCTCGTGCTCCTGTTTGTTCTGACAAGCGCCGGCTGACCGCCGGGGCGACGCGGGGACGGGGGACGCGAGCCCGCCCACAGCGCCAGCAGCTCCTGCGCTCAGACGCGGGACGCGGGGCTTCGGGGCTGGCTGCACCCACTCTGAGGCGACAGGACGCGGCTGTGACTCTGGCGTCGACGCCCGTCCCCGGCGTGACCTTGGGTATGGCTCACCTCTCCAGGTGTCACTTCTCACCTGTAGACAGAATGCACTCACTTCGGAGGGTTGCTGTGAGTTATACCAGACGATGTAATCGGCATTGTAAACCTGCCACCAGGCCAGGCACTTAGCGCATGTCACCGCAGTGACCGCCTCCGCTCGAGGGCCGGGCTGGGAGCCCGTGGTCAGACTGCGCCAGTCTGCGTGCTCTGTCCGCAGGGCGCGGCGTGCAGAGCCCGTGGGGTGGTGCGGTCTTGGCGGACCCCGGCCTCTCCGACGTGCGCGCGGGTCTCCCGAGGGGCTCCAGGCGGCCTGCACCCTCCGAGCTGCAGGCGAGGCGCGAGCAGCCGCTGACGTGTGAGAGAGGGGACGTCGCGGAGAGAAACAGATGGGGGACAGCAAGGAGGGCCGTGGCCCGCTTCTCGGTGCCCCAGCGCGGGACGCCTGTGCCGGCGACACGCAGGGCGGCGCGCATGCGTCTGAGCGGCCCGCGCGAGAATGGGCGAGGTGGCGGCTCCCGTGTCACTGCTGCTTTAAGAGGACTCACTGAGGCCGCAGTGAGGCCGCGGCTGCCCGGAACCTGGACCTGGGCCGTGGTGGCCGGCGCCAGGCTGCCCGTCTCTCAGGGGCCCCGGTCACCAGTTACCACGGCGTTTCAGCGCTGGGCGTAGGACTGTCCCCGACCACTGGCCTCCGGCCCCACGTTCAGCCACGTTTCAGGAAAGGGTTCAAGGTCACACTTCACATCGCCTTGGCTTACCAGACTCTGTGCTCACATGGTGTTGATGAATTTCCGTTTTTTGGCTGTCGGGCCAACGCTAGTGATGTAGAAGGGCATTGCATGTGCAGTAATGAGGCTGAGTATCGTAGTATGAGTGTGAATTTAAATCCACTCATTCCGAATGTTCCTGAATGTCCTAGTGTGGATTTCAAAAATCGGCTGCACTTGCCTCTTACGTAACTCAGGTTACTCTGGATGTAACGTCTACAGGTTACAGTTGAAAATATGACACGCAGGACTCCATGGAACATATTGTTGAAAGGCTTCGGGCACTCAAGGGTGTGCCACGCATCTACGTAGTTCGTTCTGGGGAAATTTTGTGTCCTCTTTCTTCAGATTAGCAGACGTGAGAAAGGCCACAGCCAGGAAGAGCGAGTTATTTCAATGGAGGCTGATGTTATCTTCACTCGAAATAATTTCTTCTTGACTGAGTTTTTCCCTGATTATGCAACATATGACTTAAATATATTCCTCCTTATGATCAAACTGTCAGTTTCCGTGCGGGGAGGGGTGACGTACAGGTGGACAAATCGAACTCTGTGACAAGGGGGTGAGGAGAGTGGTTGCGGGGGGCAGGTTGAGCCCTGGGCTCAGGTACTGAGGACAGAGGCCGGAGTGGAGCTGGGTGGAGAGGTCCAGGGCCGGGCAGGTGGAGGGGTGCAGGGCGGGGCCAGGTCGTCACCCCTCTCCCCCTGCAGGAGCCGGGGGGGCACCGGGAAAGGCAACCTGACTCCGCGGGCCACCCAGGTCTGGGACCGTCATTTTGGAATCCCTCTTTTCAAACCAAAGAGAGGCGTCCTAGACAGGGCCAGAAAATAGATTATGTTTTATAGGTTTCGTGTCTAATTGGCCAGTCGTTGTGGGGGAAACTCTTGTTTATGTGCGGCCTCCATGTAGACAGCTCGGGGAAGAAGATAGCGTTTCAAAGGGTGACGTAAAGTCTGCAGGGCCCCGTGCGCTTCCAGCTCATCCTGGGCCTCGTGACCAACCCTGCCACGGCCCTGCGCGCGTGCGGTTCTTCATCCAGACCCCGAGCCCTCTTGTCCCTGAGGCACGAGCTTGGGGAGGACTGGGCACTTCTCAGCGGGGTTCCCGTTCCAGCAGGGCTGAGCCAGCGGGGGCGGGTCAGGGGTGGCACAGGGCGCACCCAGCTCCAGGACGCGTGGCTCCCGTCCACTGGACTCGGGCCCTGTGTGCCGAGGGTGGGCTCGGCTGTCCGCTCCCTCCCCCCTCCCTCGCCCCTCACGCCACGCTCCGTCATCCATGCAGCAGCTGCTCGCTGACGCCCAGCGTGAGCCAGCACCCTCCCGGGCACAGGGCATGGTGGCGACAACAGCAGCCTGCTGGCCACGGAGGCTCCCGTCCTGGGGGCCCAGAAAAGGCTGGGCCTTGCCCCTCCTTCCCTTCCCCGAGGTGCAGTAAGCTCTCCCATCTGAAGCTTGAATTAGGATGCAGAGGGTGATATTATTTTCATTTTAACTGTGAGATTAATGTGGAATTATGGTCCTAGTTAATTCTCTTATTTGGATGAAGCTCCCAGTGGACAGACATTTAGAAGCAGAGATGATATTAATTTGCAAGATATATTATTGAGAATTTTGGAAGTGGAAGATTCTTACACGAAACAATCGTTAAGGTGATTGCCTTTAAAATATAATATATATTAGGAATTAATGACATAATATGCAATTTGGAGCAACTAGTTAATTTGGCAGAATTATTTTGTCAGAATTTCTAGGAAAATGATGCTTTAAATCTCTTTAAATGATCAAAACACTTTAAAATACTTGCGAAACATCCAGCTGTGTGGAGGTTGCGATGAGAAATTAGGCTCGCCAGATTTTTCCCCCTCCATTGCTTATGTGTACATGTTCACACATGCACACACGTGCACACACGTGCACACGCACGCATACACGCGTGCACGCACACACGGGCACCTGCACACACGCGTGCCTGGAGAGCGCTGTCAAACGCTCGGGGCGGGAGAGGATGGGTCACGGCTATCGTGGCAGCCTGTCAGTCCCGGAGGGTGCGGACGCCCTTCCAGGCAGAAACACAGGAACTTGCCGCGAGGGACCGCGCTGCCTCCCCGCCGGCTCTGCAGGCTCCGGACGCCGGCCTGGGCGCTCTGCCAGGTCGCACACCTTTGAAAGGTAGCTTTTCCTTCAGCCTGGATTGGTGCGGCTGGTTATACTGTCATTTAGTGGATGGGAGTGGCTCCCCTGAAGTGTGCTGGGGAGTTGCAGCCCCCTCCCCCGCCACTGCTTGACCCTGCGTGGGGACTGCTGGGGGCGGCCCTGGCTCCGCCTCGGAGCCCGCGCTCCTTCACGTGGCCACGCGGCCCCTCTCAGAGGCCCCTCGGAGGCCGCTTCTTGCTCAATTGATTATGATGCTAGTTTGTTTACACCGATATCAAATTTCAGTGGTGAGTCAGCTGGATACTCCTCAAATTAAGAACAGACACAGTACCTGTTTCTTCAAAGAGCAAGAAAACGGACCCTTTCGATCAGCATTATTTTCCCTGCCAGTTTTTAAAGGCTCCTAAGACCGTACCCCACCCTCTTTGTTAGTGGTTAATGAGCGCCGAGCTGGACGACGGGACGCTGTGTTCGCGTCTCGCGCATAACTTATAAACAAATTCGGCGATGAGAAATTTTTTGTTTAACACACGGATGCCAGACATTCGAAGATTCTCAGCAACCCTCCCCGGGAACACGAGCTGCGGCTGATGCGGGTCTCGGCTCTGCGTGACAATTAGAGTTGGACAGCACTCCAGCAGTGGGCTTGGCAAGTCCCCGTGACTCCCTGCCAGAGTGCGTGTTTTGTGGGTGGCAGAAAATGACTTTCACTCTAGCATTGATCTTTCTCAATCAGCCACCCTGTTATTTTTCGGGTCCTCCACAGCCGTGCCATCTTCCTGGAGGAAAGTTACGCATTATGTACAGACTGCCTAGGTGGTTTTAAAGCTCGTCAGGTGTTTATCAATCACAACAACAACAACAAAACAACAGAACTCTATTAATCTGTGGTCAAAAACTCTTGGAAAGAGAGTGATAATTTGAGAAAGAGATCCCCCCGTTCCAGGGGCGTGTACCCTCCTGTCCATATTCCTGCCTCCTCTTGGGCTCCTTCCTGTCAGCCACCTGCTCAGGTTGCATCTCGGTGTCTAGTTGAAGCAGGACGTGGCATTTCTGGGAAAGCTTTGCCCCCTTAAAGTTTGGACCAACACGCAGACAACAAAGGTGGCTGCCTGTGTGCTACGGCTTGGGGAGACCTTAATTACTCACGCGTCCAAGGATCTCTCCTTAGCTTGCCAAGTTATCAGATTTCACCGCTGTAGGTAAAGTCATCACCCCAGAAGACCCTACTGAAAAACATACCTGCTAATTCAGAGGGGCGATAAACACACCCTCCGCTCTCGATGATCACGTTCGCGTGTAGTAACCCTGAGACAATGAGATCTCGCGGTGTGGTTTTGCGACAGCTTTATGGTGATTATGATAGAATATAAAAGTTTATGTCTGTTGTTCTCTTGAAACTAAAAAATAGTGTGTCACTTAGAAATTGTGTTTGGCCGTAGCAGAGACCCCGAATAACCACAGATTAAATAAATTAGGTAGATGTTTATCTGTGGACAAGCTGTTCAAG
This sequence comes from Pteropus alecto, assembly GCF_000325575.1. NCBI lineage: Eukaryota > Metazoa > Chordata > Mammalia > Chiroptera > Pteropodidae > Pteropus > Pteropus alecto. Next base: position 18,245,774 of record NW_006436810.1, on the reverse strand, counting down.
GCTGTGTGGTAGGTCCATTCTATCTGTTTCTATCCATTATCTCCTTGACACATGCTTGTTCTCCAGCCTCAAAGCTGCCTCATGCTCACAAGAAGGCTGCTGACTTCTAGCCATCATTTTCACATCCCAGTTCAAAGAGGAGGATGTAGAGAAAGGCAAAAAGGGGACCACACTCCAGTCGAGTAATTTTCTCTTCTGGAAATTCTACCCAATGAGTACATCTTATTGGAAATTCCTACCTAGGTGCAAGAGAGGCTGGAAATAACATGCTAGGCTGGGCACATTGCCACACCAAATGAAATCAGGAAAGAGAGAGGAAATGGGTAGTGGCTGAGCAAAGAACATTTCCTGCCACAGCAAACAAGCGCAGATTAGCCAAACGAATTAGCAAATGCTCGTTCGGACCGGAACATCGCTTGGAGAGCAGGAGCTGATCCGACTCTGCTCAAGGTCGGATCTGCGTGGAGGGCAACGGAGAGGCTCCTGTAGGAAGCCCTGCCCGCCTAGGGGACACCAGAGGACGCCCCCCACCCCCAGGGAGTCCCGGGAGGCGCGTCCACCACAGCAAACCCTTGTGCGGCGGGCCAGCTTTTCGCGGTGTCCGAAGGCGTCTGGAGTCAGCGTCAGCCTCCTGCCACCGCGGAGCTCCGATGGATAACGTGTCCTTCCACAGCCTTGCTGCTGAATTCTGAACTTTCCTGACTTCCGTCCTCTGTGACTGTCGCTGTAGCTTATAAATTCGCTGGTACACATCCACACAACAGAGGAGCCGGGCGGAGAAAGCCTGCCGCGCCCAGTCCTGCCGGGGACGTGGCCATTCCCCTCCCTACGCGCGATTTCCGCCCACGGGCCAGCCCCGCAGTGGACTGATCGGCAAAGTACTGCAGGGCCGTGACCCAGGAGCTTCGGTGGCTGGTGGCCGGCGGACAGGGCTTCTCTCTCCCCGAGTGCCGAGCGCGCTGCGTTTTCTCATTCCTCATTTTAAAACAAAAGCGCTTAATTGAGATTCGTTCTTTCGATGGCTTCTGAGTGGAGTAAACCGCGTGCGTGGCCGAGCTCCGCGAACCGCCCGGCAGCCACGCCTGGCTCAGAGCCGTGGGTCGCCCAGGACGGCGGCAGTGGCTCTGCACTGGGGGCCAGCTCCCGGGGGTGTAGGGCCTCTGGGACCACCCAGGGAGTTCCCCTACGCCCTCCACGAACGGGAGCAGGACGAGGAGCTGGGGAAGCAGGAAGCATGGCACATGCAGTGTCTGCCGGGGCCAGTGCAGGGGCGGTGCTGGTGGCGTCGGGACCAGCACAGGCCTACTCTGGCTCCAGCGAGGGGGATGGGGGTGTGTGGGGGTGTGTGTGAGCAGCCCCTCTGCGTGGAAGGCTGCAGTCCTGTGCACTTGGAGGGGTCTTACCCGTGAGTCACGAGCTAGGGAACCTGCTCATGGTCAGGGCCACTCATGGCCTGTGAGAGCAGCGGTCCCCAACCTCGTGGCCCTGGGGACCGGCGCTCCTGTGAGAATCTAGTGCCTGATGGTCTGAGGCGGAGCTGAGGCGGTGATGCTGGCGCTGGGGGCGGCTGCAGACACAGGTGAAGCTTCGCTCGCTCACCCGCCGCTCACCTCCTGCTATGCGGCCCAGTTCCTCACTGTACCGGTACCGGTCCACGGCCCGAGGGTTGGAGGACCCTGAACTAGAAGACCTCCGGCCTGGGGACCAGAGTGATGACAGCTGCCCCGATCTTCAAAACGTGTGTTGCCCCCCCCTCCCCGAACCAACAGCCTTTCCTGTCCATGCCTCATGCTTGACAGCACAGCAGCGGCCGAGGACGGGCAGAACCCAGCGCGGGGCCTCTGTGTGGTCTCGTAAAGTGTTAATGGGCGCAGCGTCCCCAGCTCTGCTGTGGGTCTGCTTTCAATGTGGCCAGCAGCGCTGGAGGGCGGGGCTGAGCGCGCTGGGGGGCTTGCCCTGGGGGAGGAGCAGCGGACAGGGATGGGGGTCACGGAGGGCAGGGACGGGAGTCAGGGAGGACGGGGATGGGAGTCAGGGAGGACGGGGATGGGAGTCACAGCGGACAGGGACAGGGGTCACGGAGGGCAGGGACGGCTATCACTCCTTCACGCTCCTGACGGGACTGGGTGTGGGGGGCCGAGCGCTGCTTTCTGGCCATTCGGGAGGCAGGGCTTGTGTTTGGGGCACGCGGTCGGGGCGGGAACACCACATTTGAGCTGCAAAGGGCGGAGGCCTGGAGAGGCCGTGGGCATGCCGGTGACCCCAGAGGCGGGACGCCGCTGCTCCGTGAACCTTTGCGGGGCCCCTGCTGGCGTGCGGGCCCTGTGGGTGCCATCGACAGAGTCCCAGGGCCGAGAGCCTTGGCTTGGAGGGCTCCTGCCTCGCAGGGCCTGGAGGGCGGCCCGCTGAGATGCGGGAGGGGTTGCGGGGCAGGGGAGTCGGGTTTAGCAGGTGAAGGGAGGGGTGCGTTGGAGGCGCCCTGGCCTGCGGAAGGCTGTGGGAGTGTCTGGACTCACCAAGAGCTGGACAGCCTCACGGGACGCTGGGCCAAGTGGCCTGCAAGCCGCAAGGCCCCCGTGGGCGACACGGAGGGTTTCAGAGGAGGTGAGGGACGCAGGCTGGTGTGACGTGACCTCTTCGGTCAAGTAAGGCCCGGAGCCAGGGTGGGAGGGGCGTGGGGGAGGAGCGTGCCCGGGACACGCTGAGATCCGCTGAGGTCGCAGAGTGAAGGACAGATCAAGGCTTCTGGCCGCTGTCCAGCCCCTTAGCGAGCGGTCACTGGGTCGTGCTGGGACTGGGGTTTCTTCTCACTGTCGAAGCCATTTTGACTCACGACGGTGGGAGGCTGGAGACCACGCCCGAGGTTTTCAGGAGCCAAGCGAGTGCCTCTTTCCGTCCGCTCCTCAGCCACACGGCACCCGACCCCGACTGCCACGCGGGGGCATTCACGGGACGGAAGTGGCCCACACGGCAAGCCGGTTGTGTGCGTGCGCGTGCGTGCTCCTCTCTCGGTGGACAGAACGAGGCTCCGGGCTCTGGGGGGCTGACGGCCTGACCCCCGAGGCTCAGGCCCGCAGAGCGCGGCTGGTCACCGCGATCCCCCTGCTCTGTGCCTGTCGAACGTTTGCTTTGCTAGCACGTTCCCCAGAATGGTCCCTTCTCTTTCCAAAATATCATCTTATGTCATATTTTAGAAAAGTAACAATAAATGCGGAAAAATTGACATTTGAAAAAAAATGAACACTTTTGATGTTGTTTACATTCATTATTGCTTCATGTTAACCGGTCTTTAGCAGCCAACAGTGTAACTGCTAATTTTAACAGTTAAATTTACAGTTTTAAACAGTTTTTATGATGCCCAGCTACATCAACTTGACAAGTCTACTGTTAAAATAACTGTTTAAACACCACATTTATAGTAGAAACATTCCTTTTCACTGCTAAATCGACTCATTTCAACTGCTATTTATTGTCAAAAACATTTTTTTTTTTTTTTAAATTGCAGAGTGAGAACATAGCAGTTTCTGTAACTTTGCAATGAAGTCACTCAAACTGTTTGGAATATGT
>NW_006436810.1:18232115-18242152 GCF_000325575.1 Pteropus alecto | reverse complement strand
GAAGTAGAGGGACGGTTAGTCTGACTTTCAGGGAGCATGGGCACCGGCCGCTCCTTGGACCCCGAGGTCTCACATTGGGCCCCGCCCGCCTTATGGGCTTAAGCTTATCCTCAGAGGGGAAAAGGGACTGTAAAATTTAGCGTCATTGATAATGAACGTTAAATATTCGCCGTTGAGTATCATTAAAAAATGTTCACGTTTAATACACAGTGCTTATTTGTTGTTCACGCAGGAAGTAAGCAAATTGGAGAACTTTTTAAAGGTCTGTTTTAAGTATGTTCTAAGAGAGATGAGGGCAGAAGCATCTTTGATCACGTGACCTGTTACAGCTCCTTACACCTGTGACAGGCACACACGGTCCTGCTTTAGAACTTGCAACGCCACGTCACCCGTGTGCACACACGCAGCTCTCTATGACCCGGTTTCTTCTAAGAGCTTTTAAAACTTTGAATTACTAATAATCGTTTGGATGCACCTTTTCCCCTGCTCGGCATTTGGTTATCCTTATTTCTTTGACCTGGGGGACATGCGAAGCCCTTATGTGGTTTTAACAATGAAGAAAAAGTCATTGGACACTAAGTGAACATGCAATCGATCATCAAAATCCAGAAACATTCTTCGTTTAGTTTAAAAGAGGATGTAAGTGAAGCCCTAGTTCAAAGCACCCTTGTAATCTCAGAGAGACGTAAAACTTCACTGTCCGCACGTGAATGTTGGGGTTTCTGCTGATGCAGAAATATTCCTGGTATCAGGACAACAGAGCGTGCACTCAGGCCGGATTTCAGGCCAGTTCAGGTGACTCTGGAAGTCATGGCCCAGACGGGGGGCGGCGAGTTTCGTCCTTCTTCACACTCGCTGCCGGGCGCTGAGTCTAAGTCTGGCTGTGACGCGTAAGGTCGGCTGTGCGTGAGCACAGTGTCCCCAGGCTGAGGTGACGTTCACTGCAAGGGACAAGGTTACAGAGACGTGCGATCGCGCCGAAGAGCAGAAAACAAGAGACGGAGGTGTCAGAAATTCTTAGTGGGAAAAACTGGAGAATTTCTAAAGAAAAGTTAGCTTTTTAAAGATGAGTCCCTGATTCTTTTCTAATTGAGAGATGGAGGAACAATCTTTGAGTGAGCGGCAGTTTTGGAGAGTTCGTGGACAGCCACGTGAATCGATGTGTCATAACGCATGGCTGGTGGTGGCAGTTCCCGAAAGATGTGACTTTGGGACACGTATTCTGACAACGTGTCACTGGTCGGGCCCAGCTTTACCATTAAAAACAAACCAGCCAACCAACAGGCCACGCCTGCGTGGCCGCAGGTCCCCTGCCGGGAGATGTGGCACGGCACGAGGGTGTGCTGACACGGCTCTCGCCCCCGGCTGTCCACCAAAGCGAGGGGGACACGAGCGTGTCCCTGTCACTCTGCGCCCTCTGGGACAGCCTGCCTCCAGCGCTCATGCTGTCCTTAGGACCCACCCTGATACTTGCCTGTGACGCCTCCCTGGCGAGATCCCACCGTCACCCAGGACTCGTCATTCGCACATCCCCGGCCCCCGACCGCTGGTGCCGATGCCCAGGACAGGGCCGGGCGAAGGTCCTGCGAGCTGGCGAGCTTGTGCGCTGCTCACTCAGCACTGAACGAGGCGTCGCCCGGGGACACGGCTCTGCGTGCTAGACACTGATCTCTTCCCTGTGACCGCCGTCTGGGGGAGGGACTGCGCACACGCACGCCTGGCACGGTGGCCTCCAGCAGCCCGTCAGCCACCAGGATGCACAGCACTTGGTCGGAAAACAGGCACCTGCAGCCCGTTCTCGGCGCCGAGCTGCCGGTTCCGTCCCCACGTCTGAGGCCGCGCTGGTGTCCACGGTGCTCACCTGTGCGAAACCTGCGCACACGCTCAGGTGCGGCTTGCGGGTCTAGTTTTGAAAAAGTACCGGGTCATCACAAACTTTTAAATGCAAGCCGAAACAAAGCAGCTCACTGAATATTTCAATTTGCCCACCTGTTCCAATTACTCGCCACAATGGGGCTGCCGCCCGCTCCCCAGTTTCTGTGTTATTATTCCAGGGTCACAGTAGAGGCGAGTGAACGAAACCCAGTTAAAGACGAGGGAAGCCGTTTCTAACGGTGCAGATGGAATATCTGTTCGTGAATAATTAGCACCAACGGTACAAACGTTCGGTGCAGACTCTCGTGGCCACCGTGGGGCGTGGACGGTGGCGGCAGCCCGTCTGACTCGTGGCCACTGTGGGGCGTGGACGGTGGCGGCGGCCCGTCTGACTCGTGGCCACCGTGGGGCGTGGACGGTGGCGGTGCCCGTCTGACTCGTGGCCACTCGCATCCTTTCTCTCCACTTTTCTTCACTCTACCCTCCAGTGTGTGTTTGTTCCCACCCCCCAGGTGGCCTCCTGAGTCACCGCCCCTCCCTGACCCATCGCTGAGCCGAAGGGGCCTGGATGACCCAGCTGGGGGCCAGCTCCGGGAACGAGAGGGAGGCCCCCAGTCCAAGCCTGCAGCGGCCTCGGCAGAAGGACACTGGGGTGGGGGAGGGGCGGCGGCCACAGTGGTACCGGCCGCCGCGGCGGGTCCCGGGGCAGCCCAGGGCCCAGGTCTGGTCCCGAGGTGCGCGTGTGACCTCCAGATGCTGCCACTTGTGCACTTGTAAACTCACGTGTGTCTCCCACAGGGTCTGATTTTAATTTGGGTAATATTCCCGTTAATAATAACATCTAATTACAACATCCATTAAAAGTTAGTAACATTAATTTAACAGGGAGAAAATCTAATAGCGTTCTTAGAGTAATATTGGCATTTTTCCATTAAATTAATGTTACAAACTTTTAACAGGATGTCTTAAATGGGCATCGTTAGCGTCGGGAATATTAAACAAATTAACTTCAGGCCTGCGCTGTGAGGTGGGAGCCGCTTCACCAACCCAGAGCGAGGTGTCCTTCGGCCTCTTCCATCCACTTCAAACAGGGCTGTGCGGGCGGGGCCCCCAGGCCTGGGACCCCGAGAGGGGGAGGGGCTTCAGCGCCCCGGGCTCTCTCCTCGGTGGGCGGTGGGCCGGGGAGGGGCCGCGGGAAGCGCAGAGCCACCTTTGCATCTACAAGTGCGGACGGTTTCCTGGCTCCTCCCAAATAACAGAGTCACGGGTAAAAGCTGGGACAAGGATGGGGCCCGAAGCCCCCAGGTCCCAGGCCGGGCTGCTGCTTCATCTCTGCGGGCCGATCCGGGAACCCATGGCCGGGGCAGCGCTGCGGACTTGGCCGTCGGAGAGTGGGCGCAGCGGGTCCTCTGGACTGAGCGACAGCCCCCCAACTTTACTGGGCACTGAGTGGGCATGCCCCCCCTTCCTGGGTATATTTCCCAGTTCGTTGTTTGAACCGCGTGTGAAACAAGGCTGCGTGCAGGGCAGGATGCGTTTCTCTGACTGGAAGTGGGGAGCGGGCGGCCGCCCCCGGGCAGAGGGCAGGACTGTGGGTGTGGCGCGTCGACTCATGTCTTTAACAGACAGGTGGCGGGTAGGACGTCTACAGTCATTAGAATAAACCAATTTCAACACAAAATGTTGCACCTTCTTATTTGGAGGGTATCTTATCTCTAAAAAATGGTGTATTACGTTAGACCTTTTTCTCTACAGAAGCTCTGGCGCGAGGCTTATAGCTTCTTATGCCACACGGTACTAATTTTTAATAGAAGATGACTGTGCTATACGGATGTAATTCTTCTCTGAAAAAGTCATAAAGGCTCGTGGCATCTTAGTCATATCTGACTGAACTCAGTGGAAACCGCTTCGGCGAACAAATCCTGAATTCTTCTCTAAAGCTGCGTATGTGCCGGGATTCCGGAGCCGTGATCTCGCGTAGTATTTGCGTATGTACGTGTGGACACGACATGCTCGTGAACATACATTTTATGTATATTTTCAGGGAACACACCCGCAGTGAGACCCGAGCCTGTGCGTGTGTGTGTGAGTGTGTGAGTGTGTGCGTGCGCGTGTGTGAGTGTGATTGTGCGTGTGATTGTGCATGTGTGTGCGTGTGTGTGAGTGTGTGTGCGTGAGCGTGAGCGTGTGTGTGAGCGTGTGTGTGAGTGCATGTGCGTGTGTGTGCATGTGTGCGTGTGTGTGTGTGAGTGTGTGAGTGTGTGCGTGCGCGTGTGTGTGAGTGTGAGTGTGTGCGTGTGATTGTGTGTGCGTGCGTGTGTGTGAGTGTGTGTGCGTGTGCGTGCGCGTGTGTGAGTGCATGTGCGTGTGTGTGTGTGTGAGTGTGTGTGTGTGTGTGTGTGTGTGTGACAGCGAGGGCACAGGCTAAGCGGTTTCCCTTCCACGGTGTGGCCCCCAGCGTGAGTGTGCCCCAGCGGCCGTGGGGTTGCGGGCACCCCCGTTCCCCGTGGCCTCGCGCTTCTCACTTGCACAGTGGGTCACAGTGTCCACTTCGCAGGGCCTGTCTACGGCTTAGAAATAACGGCAAAGCACGCGGCCCACGCCCGGTGCAGAGCTTGCTAAATAGGGAAGCTATTATGTTTCCAATACCGACTTAAAAGCAGCGAAATGAATTGCGTGAGCTCCTGAAGGCTTTTCCAGATCCATGGTTTGACGAAGTGGCACGTAGCACTGCAGCGGTGACGGTCTGCAGCCATCCCTCCGCCGCTCGTAACGCAGCTGTTTCTGCGGGGACGGACCCGGAACACGCGTCCCCGCAGAGCTGCCGGGCCGGGCTCGCGTGCGGCGCGCTGCCTTCATGCTAAGGGGCCCGGACACCCAACGCGATGAGACCACGAGCGTCCAGCGCAGGTGAGCCGGGAGGAATTTCAGTTAAAAAGCAAGCACCGCTCCGTGGAAAGGGTGGCTTGGGTGCAGCGGACGCACCCCCGAACGGCCTCCCGGCCACGTGGGAGGCCGTCGGGAGCTGACTGGTTTGGGGTAACCCTGAATTTGGATTTTGAGAAAAGGCATTTTCCCAACAGGTTGTAAAGTAAGAACACGAGACACGATATGAAAAAGAGCCATTCCGAGAACATCCGCGTCCCGGTGGGCGAGGGAGGTGGGAGCGTCCTGGGCCCCCCGTGCGTGTCGTCCCAGCAGCGGGGAGCGGAGCGAACCCCCGCCAGAGGCTCAGCCCTCCGGGCCGGGCCAGGACACTCGATGGTGCGCAGCTCCTGTTAACCAGTCACTCTGCTTTAGGAACTTTATTTAGGGGGTACGAGTTGGATGACTTCCTAGCTCTCACACACCCCCCTCTGGCTGTGGGGTGCTGTGCCAACCTGGTGGGTGGGAGCAGCTGGAAGCATCTGTGTGTTTTTCCCAGGGTGGGAAGTCGCCCCCTCATCTGCATTAAGGTAGTAAGGAGCTGCCAGCAGTGGGGCTGGTCCCTGCAGGCGTTCCCTTAGGAAAACGGGGTGTGGAAGTGCCGCCTGCACACCCCGAACCCCCAGCCTGAACAGAGGGAGCGTCTAATGCTCGTTGGAGCCGTCACGGATTCAGAAACACTGAGGAACTGTCTCGTTCTGGAGTTACCTGGTGCTTCTGTACGTGGCTCATTAAAAAGAAGGAAAATCACTGAAACCTCTAACAATCTGCGCCGTCAGGGGCATGTGGGTGGGAACCGCTTCGAGCTCACTCTGTCTAGAGCGTCTTCACTTTCCCAGGTTTTATTATGCCGAGTTGTTCAGAGCTAAGTCTCTGTTTCCAGCTCCCCAAGGAGTAAAATCTAAGTAGAACATTCATGTGCCAGTGTCCGGACCTGCGGGCTGGTCCGCGTGCCACGCCGTCCACGTGCCCAGTGACACGGACACACTGCCCAGGAGGTGAGCCCGACGGAGGGAGGGCACAGAATTACCAGTCGCGACTTCACCTCCACTCATCCTCTGCTCTTCGCTATAAATCTTATTCCCAAAGGGCACTTTCATCCGTCATGTGTTTCGAAAGCTACAGTTACGCGTCACTGTCTTGGGAAGCGTGAGACGCAGCCCGGCTCCGAGGCGCCCTCCGACTTCCGCCCCTGAGGGACGGAGGGGCCTCCGGCCTGCTTGTAAGAGAAGGTCAGAGAGACACGAGGCCCTGGGGGAGCTTTGTCGGGCACAATTCTGGGTGCAGCGTTGGGGAGTCAGGACCCCAAATTGTGAGAAAAGATCTCAAAGCATTTAAGGAAATACTTCACATTTCCAGGAAGCTTTACTGGGTTTGTTGCAGCTTTGAGCACTGTCTGACCTAGGGCGTGCCATGTGTGCGTGTGTCTGTGTCCTGTGTTGTGTGTCATGTGTGTGCATGTGTCCATGTGTCTATGTGCCGTGTGTGCCATGGGTGTGCATGTGTGTGTCCACGTGTGTCCATGTGCCACGTGTGTGCGTGTGTCTGAGTGCCATATGCCGTGTGTGTGTGTGCGTGTGTGTGCGTGTGGGGGATGGATCACTGTCTGACCTAGGGCGTGCCATGTGTGCGTGTGCCTGTGTCCTGTTGTGTGTCGTGTATGTGCATGTGTCCATGTGTCCATGTGCTGTGTGTGTGTGTCTGTGTGCCGTGTGTGTCTGTGCCATATGCCGTGTGTGTGTCCGTGTGCTGTGTGTGTGTCTGAGTGCCATGTGCCATGTTGTGTCTGTGTGCCATGTGTGTCTGAGTGCCATATGCCATGTGTGTGTGCGTGTGTCTGTGTACCGTGTGTGTTATTTGTGTGCGTGTGTCCGTGTGCTGTGTGTGTGTCTGTGTGCCATGTGTGTGTCTGTGTGCCATGTGTGTTATTTGTGTGCGTGTCCGTGTGCCATGTGCCGTGTGTGTGTGTGTGTGTGTGTGTGTGTGGGTGCGTGTGGGGGATGGACGGGACATACTGTCAGGATCACAGGGAGGCAGGCTGAGAACTCGGCGTCTCTGAACACCGAGAGTCCAGTGTCCCCGTTACTGCCAGTGGTGGCCTGGCTGTGAAGACCAAACAAGGGGCGTGGGAAGATAACTAGCCTCCACCCAGCCCATGTGGCGGCGTTCGCACACGGCCGTACATGGGGCGAGCCGGTAGGTCCCCGGCGACGTGCCCGAGCAGCTGCGCACCCTGCGGCTTTCGGCACTGGCCTCTGCGTGTGCCCCGCACACTTAGAACTCCGAGCAGTTCGATGTTCCTTCAGCTCCCGGTTTGGTTCAGCGGAGGCGGTTCACCTGACGAAGCCCCGAGGCACTGAGGTTGTGGGTGCAGAGCCGCCGCCTCCGGGCAGGAAGGCCCCCCCCCGTACCCCGGGGCCTGGGAGTGGCCAGGGTGCCTAGGCAGCCCTCACCCCACGTGCCACCCTTGGCAAACTGGCCAGGGCCCCGGTGGTCCTGGGTTTGGTCAGAGCTCAGCCTGATTTGATTGGCTTTCACGCGTGCTGGGCCAGAGGCTTGGAGAACCGACGTCCTTGGTTGTTTGGGGACCTGAGCATAAGGCACGGAATCCGCCAGATTCCTGGTGGGCTGACAGGCCAGGAGCAGCTTCCAAAGAAACCAGATCTGTGACCCGTGCGAAGGGCAATCACTGGAGAGCCAGCTGCACCGATCAATGAATTTACATGAAGTCCCAAGAAAAAGCTCCCAGCGAAAGCAGATAGGACCGGGATGTGCTTTGTAGCTTCTCTGTGGGGACAACGCAAGATCAAAATACATGGCTGCTTTTTAGTCATAACATGAAAGCATTATGTTCTGAATTTTTTATTCAGGCTCATCTAAGTTTACCTTTCTTTTAAAATATGCAGATGATAATGAATGTTTACCTATCTATACGATTGAAATACAATACCGATATTGGTCGTTGGTGTCTGGCTTCTCATATTTCTCCCCGGTGAATCGTGGCAACGTGATAAACAAAAGATCCCACTCGTTACCGTGACGACCGCTAGGAGAATGGCACGGGGAAGGGGCATCGGCTACAGTAACTTTGCTGTGGTCAGAATGTATCTTAAATTCACCTTAGTGTGTCTTAACTGAGAGGAGGACACGCCACCACGTGCCTCAAACGAAACGCGGTGGGGTGAATTACGTCCCTCATCCGAAGTATGACACTGAACAGAAAAGCAGCCACGTTCCTGATCCAACATCCCGTAGGACGTTTCAGTGGCAGGAGTCAGCGCGGCATAAACTAGCATGACGGAGGCGGACCCTGGTGCTGCGCGTCTCCCTGTGCGACCAGCTGCAGGCAGAACTGCATGTGTCTCTGTGATCCGAAGGGTACCAGATAGAATCATCACGCTAACGTCCCCGGAAAAACCTCAATAAAACCTGCCAGGCAGCCTGCCTGTGACGAGGTGATTGGTTTTCCTTTAGAATGGTGACACTACAGATTTCGGTAATATGACTTATTGATTATCGCTGTCAGTGCCTTCAGCTCTGCTGATGGGTTGAAGACACACAGCCCCACACCTCGCATGATTCCCTCTGCTGTCCGGGAAATCACGCACATCTGGATGCTCTCAGCTCTGAAATTCTCATTAGCGAAGGGTTCCTGGTCCTCTAGGAAGTGACTTAATTAGAAGTTGATTTTACACTTCTAACTGGCTTCGTTGCAATCTTTACACTTCTGTGATGGCTGTTGGAAATCGCCTCTTCCCTGCTCTGCCGTCTGGAGCTGCAGATGGCTGTCCTCCAAGCGGTGGCCTTAGCAAGGTCATCCAGAGCTCAGTGCTGTTAGGGGCGGTGGACGCCGTCCTCTAAGCGCCCCCGAAATCAATCACGATTAGCATGGGACCGGCTCCCTGCACGCAGAGGCTCCGGAGAGGGGAGGGGCCGTGGGCGACACGCTCATGGGGAAACTAGCCGGCTGCGCGGCTCAGGTCCCTGCGTGCGGCAGTTTGACGCCCCCATGGCCAGCGCTGGCATTTCTGGGCGGGGTCCCTGGAGGGACGTGTTCCCGGGATCCTGCAGGCACGGTCGCTTCTCAGTGTGTTGAAACTGGCTTTCCGTGAGCACTCGGAGAAAACCGCCGGCTGCGATGAAGCTCGACAGCAGCGGGCCCGACCCTGACACGCCCCGGCGCTGTCCCCGGCGCTGTCCACGAGCCCAGCTGCCCTCGCTTCGGTGAGTCTGTCCCAGCACCGGCCAGCGCCGTCTTCTCCCGTCCCCCGTTTGGGTCTCCCCCTCCTCTCCCCTCTTAGCCTCAACCCCGATGTCCGGCCCTGTCCTCCGACCCCGCCCCGTCCCCCGACCTTCCCGCCCTGTCTCCGAGGCTTCTCCCTCCACGTGTGGGCACATCGCGTTCTTCCCGAAACTTCCTAGAATCGGGGTCATGTGAGGTCAGGGTTCTTCACCAGGGTGATCATTCTTTGAGCCCAGGAAACAATTCCTAACAGTTTTTATGTTTCTTACAGGGTCTAGTAAACCTCAAAGTGTACGGCGGGGTAGTTGTCACACGCTCGTTAACCGACTGGAAACTCACGAGCTCACCGGGGTCCAAAATTGATATGCGAACCTCACGAAGGTAAACACTGGAGGCAGAGGTCGGGGTTGAGTGAGACAGAGCCAGACCAAGGAGCCTGCGGCCCTCTGTGTGTGTGAACCTTGCCTCCTGTGTCAGCCAGAACACGCGGGGCATATTGACCCATGAAACTACTTAACGATAAAGGGGAAAAAAACGATCGAAATGGGTCGGTGGGTGTTCGCAGGGTCCTGGGAACCAGGATGTGGCGATGGCGGGAGGTTCGGTCTCCAAGGCTTCCCCTGATGGCAGAGGGGGGAGGACAACGAGCTGGTCGTTGTGGTCACGGAGTCCGGGGCAGGCCTGGGTGTCCAGACGCTGCGGAGCATCACTCCGAGGTGCGCAGCTTCACACAAAGGCACCGCCGTCATTAGCTTCTCCTCTGTCCGTGTTCCCTGCGGTATCACGAGGCGCTAAAGCCCAAGATCTTGTTGGAAAAACACGAAAAAGGAAGCCATTTTAGCCTTTTTGTGTACTGAGCCCCGCGTCCGTCACAGGTGCGGTGACCCTGGGTCTCCACGGCGCAGACACGGCCGATGCGCGCCGGCTCCTGGGACCGCGACCCCGCGCGACTCTTCCCTCTGGGGACCTGGGCGACCACACACGCGGGAAGACG
>NW_006436810.1:18225732-18231826 GCF_000325575.1 Pteropus alecto | reverse complement strand
GCGTGAGTCCGGCGGGCGACGAGAGGCCCGCTTCCCGGCTCGGCCGAGGCTGTCGCCGGTGTTCGCCGTGACGGCCGCTGGTAAGGCCGGGTTCTAGCTCTTGCGAATTTAAGTAAAGAAAACCCGGTCCCTACCCTCCGAACACCCGGGCTACCGGACAAAGACTTGCAGGGGCGTGAACGCGGTGAGCGCAGGACGGGAGGCCGGTCCCGGTGCCGCCGTGCGTGGCCCCACAGGGTCACGGCTGAGTCACAGGCGAGGGGCCCCTGCAGGGCACGCATGCGCGTTGGTGTGGATCTGGGGACGTTTCACCAGGGCAGGACGCTGGGACTTTTCTATAACGTCACCACACCCTGCAGACGTGAGCACCAGTGAGGCTCGATTATCCAGACGTGGACTCTGGCGCTAGCAGGTGCATGAGAGCCACAGCGAAACATCTAGAAGAGGGGTCGTCAGATTAAGGGGTTCGCTTTTCCATAAGCGAACAGTAACCGAGGGGGACCCTGAGTTAACGGAAACACCGGCTCCGCATCCTGCCCATGAAACCGGGGCGAGCCGTGGCCCCGTCATCGGCGTGAGAACCCTTCTCACTGAGCACGTTTGTCGCATCTCTATGCGTCTTCCCCTGGATTTTGCAGGCGAAGTGGTTTTCCCGGTATTTATTCATAAACCTCTCACCAGGGTCCATACTTATGGCCTTATGTCAGTCAACATCACGTTTTTGCCTCTGAACCCGACCTTTTGTTTCCTTTTCAGTGGTTTTCTTCATTTTCCCCTTAAACGTATACAGAAAAAAGTTCACGTCTGAACTTCTGTTTAAGCTTGAACTTCTGTTTAAGCTTTTTCTGTAGATGGACTCACAGCTATGACTTGCATTTAAAGACCGCGACCTGTTTTCTGAATCTGTTTGAAATTGTCTCTATTGTGACATTTCTTAAAACCTTACAGTTTACAGTATTTTCATTTTTTTTTTACTTAGCAAGATGCACGTGTGATATGATGGCGCCGGAATTACTTTCAGCGCGGGGGTTCACAAGGTCAAAGCCAGCCGCGAATGCTGGAGACGGCTCTGCGCTCTCACGATGCTCTTGGCTCTGTCTCCGCAGACTCGACGTGGGGCTGGAGATCACGCTGAGAATATTCACAATAAAAACAACAACTGTCAGGTGCTCACACGACACTTGTTTACGCGAGAGTCTTTTCAGAGTGCCGCCATGTGCTGCGATGAGCTTCTCTCTAAGCACGCCCATAGGTGTTGGTGTGCTGCGTTTCTGTTTCGGGCTGTCTCAAGCTATTTTTGATTTCCCTTTTGATTTCTTTTTTGACCTAGCGTTTGTCAAGAGCGTGGTTGTCGACACAAATTTGCGAATTTTCCAGCTTCCCTCCTGCTGTTAATTTCCAGTTTCATGCCATTTTGAAAAGCTACCCTGATCTGATTTCGGTATTTTAAATTTCCTGAGGCTTGTTTCGTGACCTCACACTCTCTGTCTGAGGGGCTTTGCACGCGCTCTAGACAGGAGCGAGCACGCTGCTGCTGATGCCGGGTCTGTACACGTCTGCCAAGTCCATTTGATCTAAAGCACAGTTCAAGTTCAGTGCCCCCTTCTTGATTTTCTGTCCGATGAACAGTACCCCATTTTATTGATGAAAGTGGGGTACGAAGCCCGCTAGTTTGAACTTCATAATTGAACACATTCTTATTACTTCAGGAGTCATGGCAGAATGAACGTGTATTAATGATTTACCAGAAGCTGGAGGCTGCGTCATGGGCATGGTGTTGTCACATGTAGTGTTTCTACGCGCAGGTAAGAAAAGGAGGCCTGAGAGAAATTACGTAGCTTCACGTCTGCAGGCTGGTTCCGTGCCTCTTCGTCTTTCGTCTGTGGAGCTTTGTTTATGCCGAACCACTTCTGGTCCTTAAAATCCACCATGCCGCTCCTGAGACCGTGAGTGCGTGTGCGTGTGCGCATGCGTGTGTGAGTGTGTGTGCTCCTTCGGGTTTTCATTATACAAGATCGGATCACCTGCAGATAGATCTACTCTCCTTTCCTTGACTCGTTTCAGTGTTTGTTAGCTGTGAGTATTCATAAATTATCTTTATCAGGTCGAGAGAGAGCCCTTTTATTCCAAGTTTGTTGAGTGTTGTTATCATGAAAATGTTCTGAATTTGTTAAATGTTTTTTTCTGCATCTGTGGAGAGGATCATGGTTTTGCTGTTGTTAACAGGGTGTATCACGCCGATCGATTTCCACGTGTTGAACTAACCTCGCGTCACCGGCACGAACCTGTTTGGCCATGCGGTTTACTATTTTTTGGGTGTTGCTCTATTCGGTTTGGCAGTGTTTGTTTGTTTGTTTTGATGATCTATCTGTATTAATAATGGATATTTCTACAATTTTATTTTCTTGTGTTATCTTGGTCTGATTTTGGAATTAGGGGGATACAGGCCTCATAGAATAAGTTGGAAAGTGTTCTCTCCTGTTCTATTTTGTTTGTAAATGATTGCTGTTAATTCTTCCTTAAAAGTCCAGTAGATTTAACCAATAAACCATCTGATTCTGGGCTTTTCTCTGTGGGGAGATGATGATGATGATGACAATGATGATGATGATCATCATTAATTATTACAACCTCTGCTTATTATGGGTCTATTCAGATTTTCAATTTCTTCTGAAATCAGATTTTCAAATTCTTCTGGAATAGTTTGTGTCTTTTAAGGAATTTAAAAAATTTTCATATATGCTATCTAATTTTTGGTATAAAATTTGTTTATCGGATTGCCTTATAATTCTTTGTATTTCTGTGAAGTAGGCGGTAATGTCCTGATGTTAGTAATTTAAGTGTACTCTAGTTTCTTGGCCAGTTTAGCTAAGGATTTGTCAATTTTGTTGCTCTTTGGAAATAATTTTTTTTTGGTTTTGGTTTTCTATTTTTTTTCTATTCCCCATTTTATTTATTTCTCTTCTTATTTTTATTATGTCCTTCCTTCTGCTTGCTTGGGGTTAAGTTTACTCTTTTTAAGGTGAATGATTAAATCGTTCATTTGAGATTTTTTTTTTAATGTAGGCATTTAAAGCTATAAATTTCTGATCACTGCTTTCACTGCATCTTGTCATTTTGGGTACATTTTGTTTTCATTTTTCTCATCTTGAAGTATTTTCTAATTTCCATCGTAATTTCTTCTTTGACTTATTGGTTATTTAGAAGTATGCTGTTTGATTTCCTTGCTTTGTAAATTTCCTGTTTTTGATTTCTAATTTTATTCCGTTTTTTTCTCTCAGAGAACATACTTTGTATGATTTTCACTCTTAAATTAATTGAGACTTGTTTCACGGAGTAACATAAAGTCTAGGGAAATGTTCCTTGTGAACTTGAGAAGCCTGTGCATTCTGCTGTTCGTGGAGAGCAGTGTTCTGCACGTGTCTATTAGGTCTAATTGTTCAAGTCCCCTATTTTCTGGTTGGCCTTCTATCTTGTTTATTGAAAATGGAGAATTGAGTCTCCAGCCACCGTTTTCATCGTCTCCTCTTCCCTTTCACTGTCAGCGTTTGCGACACGTCTTTCTGAACTCTGCTGTTAGGTGCAAATATGTTTGTAGTCGTTATGTCTTTTTTAATGGATGGACACTTTTATTATTATTATAAAATTTCTTTGTCTCTAGGGACAATAGTTGTCTTAAAGTCTATTTTGTCTGGTATTAGCAGAGCCAGTCCAGCTTTTTTTGTTTACTGTGTGCACGGCGTATCCCTTCTCCATCCTTTTATTTTCAATTTATTTGTATCTTTTATCTAAAGTGTGTCTCTCACAGACGCTATACAGTTGTATTTTGATTTTTAATCCATCCCGCCAATCTCTGCCTTTTAATTGGAGTGCTTTATCCATTTACATTTAATTCAATTACTGGTGATATTGGATTTATGTCTGCTCTTTGATTTCTATATGTCTCATCTAGTTTATGTTGATTGGATTTGTTAATCATTTTAATTAAGTTGGTTATTAACCTAAATTAGATTTTGAAACATGAATTATAATCCCAAGGGCACCCAATAATAACAAAAAAAATATGTTAACAGAAGAGGCAAGGGAATTAAAACGACACACATGGAAGTATGTGATCTCAGAAGGCAGAGAAGAAGGAATGTAGAAACAAAATAAAATAAAATATCTAACCTCGATTTCGTTTCGATAGTGTACAAAACTGTGCTTCTGTGCTTCTCCACTCCCGCCCCTCTCCTTCTTCCTGGTATTTTTACCCAAGTTGTAACCTCATATCCCGTGTGCCACCAACGCGTTTCTCGGCATTGCTTTGTGCAGTCGTCTTTTTAACCGGATGGGGGGAAGAGGTCACGAGCAGATGCCCCCAGGGAGGATCTCTGCGCACTGGGCGAGCTGGGTCGGGCCACGGTAAGACCGGCCAGGTCGGATGATGACACTCGTCCGGGAGCGAGGCTGGAGGAGCCCCGCCTCCACGCCAACCCCTCCAGTGGTGCTGTTTTCACCCGGACCACAGGCCTTCAGTTTCCAAGGCAGAGATGGAGATGCAGACATTTTCCCTGAATAACCGTTTCCCGGATTCCTGCAAACTCTTCCTTAATTCCCAGAGTTCTGACGAAGTTGATTCTGACAGTTTTTGCCATTTTTTTCGTTCCTTTATGGCGAGATACTTTCTGGAGGTCCTCGACTCTGCCATTTTCAGCCATGTCGCAGTCCCTGTGGGGTTTTTTTTTGGTGTGGGTGACCCGACTCCCCCAGCTGGTTCAGAGGTGGGAATCGGTCTCAGCTGGCAAGTCAGCCCTGGGCTTTTCTCAAACCCTTGTGAAAGAGACACTTTTTTCTGCCTAAGTCGTTAAGCTGTTAAAAATGCGGGAGTCCACGGAATGAGGGTCACTTCCCCGGAGGAAGACAGCACTGGGGGCGCCTGGCTCACACCTGTGGGGGTGACGTGCTGACCGCTCTGGGCCCTGGGGTCCAGCGCTGCCTGTGCTTCCACACCCTGGGAGGAACTACAGCCGCATTTAAATTCCCACATGATGACGGCAGCGTGCAGGGACCACGCTATCTGTGACTTAATTCTTAATAATTCCGTGAGCTTGTTGAAGTTCACAGTCCCGCCTGCTTTCCTGGGACCCCGCCCACAAGGGGAAGCAGTCTGGGCCTTGGGGACAGGGCTTGGAGGCAGTCTGGCTGCGATTCAGTTTTCCTCGTCACCTCCTGTGCTCCAAGTTTACACGAAAGCAGAGTTGGTGAGAAGGATCGCGTGTCCCTACCAAAGTCCGCCATGCTTATTTCTCACCTCCACTGGAGACAACAAAAACATTAGCATTTTCATTCACCGATCCTCATGTGGTTTGGGATTTGGGCACTGATCACCTTAAAGACAAATGCTTTCCTTAACTTCAGATGTCCACGCACGTGAGGTCCAGCCCAAACGCAGTCTACTGCATTCTGAGTAAACTTTGTAGCAAGAATCATAGGCTGCATCCATGCGCTCGAACCGTATGCAGAATTTCGACTGCGGTCGAACATAGCTTGGGGGACAACTATGACTGAGGTAGTCCCTCATAGCGTGCCGCGGCCATGGAGCTCTCTCGATTATCCTATCATTCTTCCTCCCTAATGCTCCTTTTATTCATTTATGTATTTTCCTGTGGGGAGGTTATTTTTACTGCACAACTTGTGCAAAGCAGTGGAAAGATTACTTGCAGAATGAGCGGCTCAGAGGGCGGATTCTGCGCTCACTTGCTCTCAGGTGAACTCTGATTCCCCAGGTGGACGAGCCACCAACGTGCCCGTGGCCGGGGCCCTTTCCTGCGACTTTTACGATGCCTCGTGCCAAGTCAGGTGGTGCTTCGGTGGAGCCGGATCCTTGCGTGCAAAGGCCCGAAACGACCGATTCCCGCAGGCTGGGCGCTTTTCTGCGGCGAGTCGGGCGCGGGGCGCGGAGCCCGGAGCCTTGTGCTGGATCTCACTGCAGGTTTGCCGCGGTCGCCAAACGCGCTTACGACGGTGAATGTAACGCCCGTCACAGGTGTCTTGCAAGTAGTGACTTCCTGCACATTCATACGCAGTGGAGAGAGGGAGAGGGATGGGTGAG
>NW_006436810.1:18223834-18225607 GCF_000325575.1 Pteropus alecto | reverse complement strand
GGGGGAGGGAGGGGGAGGGGGGCCCAAACTGTCTTCTCTCTGATGAGGCGAGTTTCGTGGTGGCGAATCTTTAGACGACCGTGTCATGACAGTCGCTAGACTTTCAAATCTTTCTTATATAACAGTAAATATACGTGAAAAACTTTGTGACTTGAATTTTTTTATTCGAAGGAAAGCAGAGTGCGCTGGCCTGGGTGTCCCCCGGGAGCATGGCGACGCCATCGCCACTCACTGGCGCAGCCCCTGCAGGCTCCGCGCCGGGTCTGGCCGGTGGCGGCCTGGGGGGGCCACTTACGGGGGGCGCGCCCGTTGCCTGTCATGGTCTAGTCCCTCAGAGTCGCCACTGAAACGCTCTCCAGGCCCGCGACAAGCCTCCCCACTGCTCTTCTTGGGGGGATGTACACGTCTCCCCCCGCCCCGCCCCCCGAGGCTCAGGCTAAGCCGCGTCACCCCAGAGACTGTGACCGCGGTCGCCAGCGCTGCTCAGGGCCGCTCTGCGGCGTCCACACGTGATCTGCTTCCTTCGCCGCGTGCTGCTCCGGTCAGCGGGTGCGCGAGGCCCGGTCCTGGCTGCCGGAGCCCAGGCCCCTCGGGTGGTCTCTGTCCGCCCCAGCCCGTCGCGCAGCCCGTGGGTGGCAGGAGGAAGCCGCGCAGCCGCCCCCCAGGCTGACGGCTGGGCTACCCGCTCTAAAGGACACGCGGGTCCACGGCTGTCCCCACGACGCGTCCCGGGGTCGCAGCTCTGCGCAAACCGCAAAGCGGCAGCAGCGCAGCCTCCTCCGCCCGCGCGCCGTGAAGTCTCTCCGGCCACGGGCGCCAGGCCTTAAATGCCAGCGCGGGGCGAGGGCCCAGCTCAGCCGGCCCCGTGGTCGCCGTCCGCAGCGGCGCAGGGGCGTCGCGTGCCGTGGAGCAGGGTGTGTGCTCCAGGCGACAGCTCCTTCTCCGGGCCACGTTTGTCCGGAGCCCGGGCAGCCCGCTGCGAGAGGCTCTGGGAACCCTCCCGGGGCGCCCAGCCCCACGCGCGCCTCTCTCTGAAAGTCAGTAGCCATCCCTAAATCGCTAATCACTCCTGGCGACTTCTGTTATTCCGATGATTATTCTTAGCCTCGCCGAAGAATAGGATGATTTGGTTGGCAGCGCAAAGTAGGATCATTTTGTTTCTCACCGCGGGACGAGTAAAATTGACAGCCTCCTCCGTGCGCACTGTGTCATAATTAGGAATTAGAGCTGCGTCACACTGTTCGCGGCAGCTGTACGCGCTGGCAGCGGCCCGAGGAGCACCTCAAACCCTGGCAGCTCCCGGCTCGGCCTCGCTCCTGCCCACTGTAAGAGCAATCCGAGCACAATTCCTGGATTTTTAGGCAGTTTTTGTACTTAAGAATTGCCTTCTTTTTAATGGGAAAAAACTAATCTCAACTTGTTCTCGAAATCTTTGCTTTTTAGGTTTAGACAGACATTGGTTTTTTATTATCAACGCAAAATGCCTTACAAAATTAATATGATGGGCACAAAAAGGGTGAAATTTCAAGAAAGGGATGGCCATGCAAATGCAGACCCTAAGGGCCCGCTGGCTCTGCGGGCCGAGCTGCCTCTCACCGGCCGGTTCACTGTCACAGCCCAGCTCCGTCATCCGGTCCTCTACGTGCCACCACGTGCTGCAGCTCGGGCCCTGCCTTCACTCTCCCCCGGGAGAGGTGCAGGGTGGCCGCTCACACCGGTGCTTGGAGCCGGGCGTCCCACAACCCACCGCGCGCCCCCACCGCGCGCCCCCAC
>NW_006436810.1:18223392-18223743 GCF_000325575.1 Pteropus alecto | reverse complement strand
CTGTTCTCTCGCGGTTTGGAGGCAGAGTGGCCCCTGGATATTAATGGGTGACAAGCCCTTTCCTGGGCCGGTCCTTCTGCCTGTGCCCTCCTGGCATGCACCTCGGGACCCTGAAGCCTCCTGTGCCCTGTGAACATGCACGCATGCGCTCTCATGCACACTCACACGACACGTGCACGCACATGCACACTCAACCACTCATGCACACTCACACAACGCTCATGCACTCACACGACACGTGCACACACTCACACAACGTTCATGTACACATGACACTCATTCACACTCATGACATATGCATACATACGCACTCACATGACACTCATGCACATACACACGAGATGCCCACAT
>NW_006436810.1:18217962-18223378 GCF_000325575.1 Pteropus alecto | reverse complement strand
GCTCATGCACACATGCACACACATGCTCACATGCACACACATGCTCACATACATGCTCGTATATTCACAAATCGCACACGCACACACCCACATGTACACACAGACACACAGCTTCCTCTCTCCCCACTCTGGGAGGGGCACCCTGGCTACCGCCACTGTCACCTGAGGCGCTCGCTAAACACCCCAGTGCAGCTCCCCTGGCCCCTCCGGGATCTCTGGTCCCCGGGTCTGGCACGGGCCTGGGCCCACGCGTCTTAGTGAGTGACCAGGGCCAGAGTGTGGGGCGCTGGCACTGGTGACTCCCCGGGAGGCTCGACGTGTCTGCCCGCGTCAGCGGCCAGCACGCACACCTGCGGCCAGCCAGCTGCCTCCCACCTGAGCTGTGCACGTTGTCGCTGACCGGGACTGGGTTTGATGTTTCACCACAGGACCTGCTTCTGTGTCTCTGTCCCCAGCAGACTCTCAGCCGGTGACGGCTGGGTCCCTAGCCGGTGTCCTGCGTGAGTGGTGGGCGCTCTGCTGCAGTCCCTGAGTGACAGTGCCGAGTGACGCGTCTCTAGCGGTGGGGCCATGGAGAGGCTGTTTCAACTCCTCACAGCGTCGCCTTCAACACCCACGTCCCGTGACCTTGTCTCTGTGAGAGCGTTCTCCTCTAGCTTTGTCCCTCCCCAGGCCTCTTGGGTCTGGGCAACCCATGGGGAGCAGGCCCGCCACCTCTTCATTCACCCGTCTTATCTCTTGGGGTATCACTCCTCCCTGGTTTAGACCCTCCCACGCCACTAAAGCCTGGAGATTGAAGCCCCGCCTCCAGCCGCCTGCCACCCAGCGGTGAGCCGGGACCCCTGCCCGCCCGCCCTCCGTGTCCTCCATACAGTGTCCCTGCTTTTAGGGAACATGGACTCGGCTTTCCGGGCCTGGCACAGTGCCACCTGTCCCGTGTGGCCAGGGAGGTGGCTCCCGGCCCAGCCTCTCTCGCTTATGCGCCAGTGACGCCATTGGCCGCTGCCGCCGACGTGTCCTGTCTGCGTCTCTGTGTCAGCTCTGCCGTGACGATGAAGCGTCTCTCTTGGAAACCAGGAGCACGCCGTCGGCTTTGAATGTAAATGTGCGCATTGATTCATAATTGATCATCAGACCCGAGATTTGCAAAGGCGGCGGAAAGGAACGAGATGGCTCCCGAGTCAGCAAAACTGAGCTGACAGCGGACCGCAGACGCTCGCGCCGTGAGGAAGCCCGCGGGACGGAGGAGGGGCTCGCTCGGCCTGGGGCGCGGGGAGGGCGGCGGCGCTGTGGCGAGGCTGGCGTGTCCGTCCCCTTCCCGGTGTGCCCATGGCCTCCAGACCACGCTGCCCCACGCCCCGCGGCTTTGGGCTGGTCGACCTGCTCCCACGCAGCCGGCTCGTGCCTCCTTCACGCCGCCTCACACACCTTGCGAATTCCTCGCTCTCAGACGTGACTTAAATCAGATACCGCGTCTGTCCCATCGACCCCAGGGCGTGCCGGCTGAAATTTGCCGAAACGGCCTCACGTCTCCCGTTTTCACTCCCGCCGTTGCTCCCCCCGCCCCCCCTCCAGCTCTGTTTCTCTGTGAGGTTTGCATCCTGTTCGCCCCCCTCTCGCCCTTCCGATTCGCTGCTGGACTCGAGTCCTGAGCTTTTATCTGCGGCTGACGGATAACAGAGCCTTCCAGGCTCTGCGGAGCTGTCCCCTCGTCCTCCAGTCCAGGAAGTTAAAACTGCTGCGGTCGCCCCTGCTCCACACTGGCTCTTTCCTCTCGGCCTCCTCCAGCTGTGGCCAGCCTTGAAGCTGACCCCGAGAAGCTCCTGGCGGTGCCAGAGGGGCCAGGCTCAGCCACTCATGGTGGGGTGCCGGGCGTCAGGAAAGTCCGCAGAGTGAGGTCCAGCCCGCCCGATGCCGCGGGGACAGCAGAGCTGGACAGGCACCTCGGACGCACAGGAGAGAGTGGCCCGGGTATCTAGGTGGAAGGGAGATTTGGACAGGGTCTTGAAGCGATGATGTCGGCAAAGCTGGAGATGTAGGAAAGATGAAGAGTGTGCTCAGAGTTAGCGACGGGCTGGGCGGGAAGGAGGCAGGGATCAGCCACACGTGGGCGAGTGGCGTTGAGAATGGGAAGGGGTGGGCAACGTGGTTGACAAAGGCCACTTCCACGTGGAGGCAACACTTCCTGGCTGCTGTCGACTTCTCCCCTGACGGGGAGAATGGTGCCCGAGTTTTATATGTGCTCTTTATTTATAGGCTTTTAATTATTGGAAATTTCCATAAAATACAAGAACCCTTTCAGATGAAAAGAGATTAGCAACTGTTTTAAAATGATAAGCACCCCTCACCGCACACACCCTAGACCGCTTGGCCCTTTTGAATTAATAACTGCAACTTAGAACAGCAAAGAGAACAAAATCCGATTGAGATATAAATTACGAGCTACGTCTTGAAGGGACTACAGCCAGCTCTGGAGCAAAAACTCAGTGAAGTACATTTATCGAGCCTCGACCGTATGCTTCCACTGGTGTTTAGAATTTACAGAGCGCGTTCTCCTGGGTTACTTCAACTTCGGAGTGACTGTCCCCATTTACAGGAGAAAAAGGTTCCAGAAGGTGGAGCGATTTACCCAAGCTCACACGGAGAGTAAGAGCAGTCAGGACCCACAGTTTTCACTCTCTGTTGCTTTCGCATGTGCAAACACGTGTCCCATCCAGGCCCGGGGGTGGGGGTAGGTGACCAGAAGAGAGAGGAATTCCCAGGGAGCAAAGCTGCATTTAAACCGTCACCCCAATGACTTCAGGTGGGAGTCTGTTAACTGTTTTTGCTCATGCCTTCTCTTTATAAATGGAGCATGATAGCTTTTGCCGGCCAATATCAAGGAATGCTATCAGATGATGCAACCTGTTAAAGAGACCGGGGTTTCGGGGAGACACTGTCCTTGAAAAGGCAGATCACATCTTTCACTCAAATTCTCCCCTAATCATTGGTCCTGTGTTTCCAGGTCACACGCCACTTGCTATTTGGATGTTCCTTTGTCACTTAAAATTCGACGTGTCCAGAAACTGGTCTGTGATCTCTCTCTGCTGAAGCTGGCCCTTGCCAGGGAGCCAGGCTGGGAAGGCGGCTGTCCGGTGGACCATGAGGACACAGCCAGCCCCTCCCCGTCGTGTGTCTGGGGGTCAGCGACTCCACATTTGGAAAATTTCACATGAAGATGGAGGACATTATGGAGTGAAACTGAACGGGACTGAGAACTACCTTTATTTCTCAGGTTGAAGGTAATATATATTTTTTTACTGTTCTATTATTAGGTTCAATTTTGAATCTTAGGCAATGTGCTATTTAAATTCCAAAATAGAGGTTCTTTTGCAGTAGATAATGAAGAGGTAGAGTGTGGACTCTGCATCAGAAGATATCCACCAGGGAAGGCTCCCGGTGGATGAGTGGGCTCAAATCTAAAAGCAGAGCCTAGGAACTGTTTGTAAACAGGGGTGCTGCCACAAACCATTGTTCAGGGAGAAGCCTGCACTGTGGTCCTGCTTGCTGAGCCAGTCCTTATAAAGGAGTTCCTGGAATCCCATTTCAACCAATGGGACTGAGGCTTTCCCTGTCCAATCAAACTGCACAACTATATCGCCCATCATCTTCACCAACCAATCAGAACAGCCCTACTCCAACCAATCAGGACAGTGCCTTTTGGACCAATCAAACTGTGAGGATTTGGAGTCCTCATTTGCATGAGGATGGACCAATCAGGGACCGGGGCTGGGATTTCTGTCTATATGAATCAGGGGGTGCGCTTTCCCGTTTGTGAGGAAGCCTGTGTTTCTGGTGTTCGAGTTGAATCACTGAAGGTGAAACAGCAGAGCTGCGCTGACTGGGCTGGAACAGGATGAGCGGAGCATAGATGTCTAGCTGAACGGGGATCACACCCCGGGGCCTCTTCTCAGCCCTGCCGTTTTGCTGCTGAGCTGTAGCACGCGCAGCCATGCTGTGTCACAGCCGTCCTGAGTAAAGTTTCCTCCTCCTCTGCACCGCAAGGTGTGGATTCCTGTTGGTGAATGAATTGGCTCCAGGGACTGTGGGCTGACAGGTTACACAGAAATGAGCATTAGGAGTCTTGTAGAAACAGAGGCACTGGTCCAGACGTGGGTCATAGCTTGGCAATCGAAATAAGCGAAAGCGCGGTGTGACCCAGGCTCGGGAGCTTATCTGTTCCATCCCTGTGTGATGCCGGCTGCCTTCCTGGAGCTGTACCGTTTGTGACTGGCACTTGGACGCGGCTCTGTGTACTGGGCAGGCAACTGTACTGTTAGGGAAAGTTTTGGTTTTCCAAGGATTCTTGAACCACGTTTCTACCCATAGATATCAACCTGTTAGGCTGACGTTTTTCTGCCGAGCACGTGGTTGCTAGTCTACTGATTGAAAGCGGCTCTGGTGTGGACTGCTCGCAGCAAAGATGTACTCCGAACTGGAGCATAGGACACATTCTCCTTGTTCCGAAAGCGAGGCAGCCATTTCCCTTAGAACTTTGCAAAGAAACGGAGTGCAGGCTGCGTTTCTTCTCTGTGGGGAGACGCTGTGACTATCTCGCAGTCCAGGAACAGCTGGGGTGGGAAGGGGAGCGCACCTTCCTGCCGCGTGCGCTCGGAACAGACAAGCTCACTTCTTCGAGAAAGCTCATTAAAACCCAGCCGCGCTCAGGGATGTTATTGCAAACCTATCAACCCCAACGGCAAAGGACGCCGACCCCGCCCGGATCCATGGGCCTTCCTTCCGACTCTGCTGACCAGTGATAGGAATCGATTTCAAAGGCTCTAAAATGAGCTCCGTGAGTCACAGGCTTGTTCCAATGTGTCTGTAACCTGCAGCTGTATGGGTGTCATGGTGCCCACGTGTCCCCTGGTGCAGGGACTGCAGACAGAGTTCAGTTCTTCTTGAGGTGACGCTGCAGAAGTGACTTCTGGGACCCAGAGCCGACCCCTGCGCCTGCTGGTGGAGGACGGAGTGTGAGTTTCGGCATTAACAGGGTCCCTCTGCTGCCCAGACCTTGTGCGGTTTCTCTCCCGCTTGGCACTGTGGGTGGGAACCAACGACAGAACGTCACCCGCTTCCTGGCTGAACTCCAGGGCGTTGGGGACGCGGGGGGCGAGGCGGGCTGTGCTCCTGGCCTGGCTGGCAGCCTCTTCCGTTCTTCACTGTTTTAATCTATGACACGCTGCTTTCAAACGGTCAAATATAAACCTTGAGTATTTTAAGGACTTAATTTTACTTTACTGAGACAGTGGCTACACCGGCCGACAGACGGTGGTGGTCTGGGGAGCAAAAGCCAACAAGCCCCTGTCGCGTTTCCCCCTGGGGTGGGAAAGCGGCTGATCTCTGAACCGTCTATGTAAACTCTGCTGCCTGCCTC
>NW_006436810.1:18212934-18217089 GCF_000325575.1 Pteropus alecto | reverse complement strand
CCTTCCTCCCCCCCTCCTCCCTCCTTTCCTTCCAACTCTTATTCTTTCTTTCTGATGGTGTGGGTTGCGTGCCGTTCTGAAAAATCAGATACTTACAGTCAAATGATCGGTTGATACAGAGAGCAACAAAGAAGTCAATCAAATTGGTGGTTTGACTGAATTGACCGGCCCTTATAGACACACAGCTAGGTCAATACTAGAAAAATCTAATGTCCACAGAAATCTTGAGGGTGTCATTTGTACACAGCCGGGGGAGTGGGCTGTGTCTGGGGCCGGTGCGTCTGTGCTGTGCACATTGTCCGCCCCACCGGGAAGATTCTCCACTCACACGCCCCTCTCCGAGGGCCTCGTGCTCACAGCGCAGTGGGGGTCGGCCCTTCGTCTGCGACCCCCCTATCGGGTCCTTGCCGTGACGCTGGGCCACCCTGACAGTGCGGGGTAACCCCCCCATTTTAGGGTCATCTGATCAGCATGCCGAATTCCATCTGCAGCCTTCACACCGCTTGCCCTGTAACGTACCTCGTTCGCAGGTCAGGGGTTCGCACGGGGACTTCGTCAGGGCCTGGCATTCTGCCTGCCACACTGGTGTTTAGTTCCGCTCAAATCAGGTGGTTCGGTGTGACAGGCACGCTCAGGTGCTCGTTCCCCGGCTGCACCCCCGCTCCCCAGCGCAGTCAGCCGAGGGCGGAGGGAGCGCCTTCGCACAGGGCCCGGCCGTCATTTACATCCTGATGTTTTACGTCTTACGTCCCGCGGTCACGCTGTGCGAGGCAGAGCATTGCATGAGTCTGGTGACGAGAAGGGCAGAGCTCACGGGGATGAAGCGCCTTCTTGAACGTCCCCCTCGGTGCCGGCAGGAGTGTGGGTCCCCGCGGGGTGCGTCTGACACCTGCCTCCGAGATCTGCGATCTGCGTGACACCTGTCTAAGAAGTATTTGTCCTTTACCACGAATTAAAACCGAAGAAGCAGAATGAACGGACCTTCGACAGGACGTGGGCGACACCTCCGGTGGGCGCGTGGGTGGCTGGCTGGTCCTTCCGTCTGCCTGGGGCCAGCACTTCGCCTTCGGGCTGAGAGGAACACGGTGAGGACTCACTCAGCTCTCGTGCCCAATTTCTTTCTAATTTCCCAGAGGCCGTATTTTAAAGGAGAGTTGGAAATTATTTACAGGCTAATGCTAATGTTACTTATCTCCGGGAGCGCGTCGGGTGCCCACTGCGGACCTGGGGGAGGGCGCTGGGTCATCTCTGCAGACGAGGGAACTGGCGCAGATGGCGGGGGGCTCGCCCGCGCCGTCAGTACCAGCAGAGTCAGCACCCCGCCTCCAGCTCCCATCCGTTCGCCTGCCGAGGCATTCCCGTGGCAGCCCGTGGCGCTCAGCGGGGAGTGCACCCCACGGCCACGTACCTCCCCCAACGCGAACAAAACCCTTTGCTCTGAAAGACCCCGCAGCCAGGAGCTGGTTTAGGAGAAAGAAAATGACGGCGGAAACCTCTGTGGACGCGGTCGGTGAACGTCGCCAGTTAGTGGCGCGGCCGAGTTACGGTTCCCAAGACCGTGAATGTCGAAATCGCCACGTTATGTCACGCGTCCCTCCTGCCACGATCACAGC
Organism: Pteropus alecto; assembly: GCF_000325575.1. NCBI lineage: Eukaryota > Metazoa > Chordata > Mammalia > Chiroptera > Pteropodidae > Pteropus > Pteropus alecto. The sequence goes on along the minus strand of NW_006436810.1, from coordinate 18,215,476 downwards.
CTCGCTCCTCTGTCAACCTCCCGGGGCGCGGCGGGCGAGGCGGCTCGGATTCCCCCTCCAGCGTGTGCTCTCGTCGCTCCTTCACGGGGACACTGGGCGGGAAGGCCGAGGGCAGCGGGCGTGACGAAGGACAGGAGGCCAGGCGAGGGGCTGGGTGATGAATTAGTGACACGCGCGGGTCCCTGTAACTGAAATTTAGTTCGTGACATTTCTGTCTCCCGCATTGCTGTCATGACGTCACTTACGGTTTCGCTAAATATTGCACTGCTTTGGAGTGAAAAAACTAAGTTAATATTAGTTTTTCTAATACGTCGATTCTCCTAGTGAGTATTTTTAACGATGCGACTTCGTACGCCTGTGTTAAGTCGGAGGTCTTGGTTTTCTGAGTGCCGACTGGAGAGAAAGAGCAGAAGCATCAATTTCCGATGCACAATTCGAGTTACCTGCCGAAGCTACTGGTTTGGTGAATCCGCACAGCATAAAACACCGGGTGCGAGCCATGCGCGCTGAGGCCACTCGCGAGTGAGACAGACCGCGGACGCCGAGTCGTGCCGCAGGCTGGGCCGGCGGGGTGACATGCGACGCCAGAAGGTCCACATCGACTTATTCTGCGTGGTTATCCTGGGACGCTGACCACCTGCAGGCGACTGGGACTTCTGCGCCGAGACGAAAGCACACGGAATTCTGTCGTGCCGAGCGGGTCTTATTTCTGCGCTGAGCTGAAGAGACACAAATAGCCTTCAATCGCCGGGCGGTCGTCAGGCTTTAATGACCACCAGCCTCGCACCTGTCTGATGGAAGGGCGAGATTTTGTCGAGCGTGGTTTTCGAGGTCTGGGTTGATTTACGTCACCGTCGTGAAGCTAAGGACTTGCTTTATGTGTCGTGACATTTATCTGCTCCTGGTTACCCGAGCGAAGCCATCGCTTCCTCGTGGAATTTCCTGTGTGGAACAGGTGTCATCTGACTTGCAGCAGGCTATCTGCCAGCTGAGAGCCCACGGGACGCTGAGGGACATGTGCTCAGTGTCGCCAAGCTCCTCTGGGCAGGCTCACGCAGGGCGGCGGGCGGCGCAGGAGGGGGATGCGAGGCTGCGGTTTCTCGGGGGGCTAGTGAAAGGCACCCCGTACTTGTCAACATGCGCGTGTGACTCCGAGGAACGTGGAGCAAACAGAGTGAAATCTGGTTTGGGGGCTGTGGTCAGCCTGTCGCTTCTCCGGCAGGTCCCGGCGACATCAGACATGCTGTCCGCACGCCGCCCACGGAGGGGGACCTCGAGTTCCCGAAGGTGCTCCCCGTTTTGGGACGGTCCCCGAGGGCAGGTTCCATGCTGTGCTAACTGTCCTCACTCGTCATGTCCTCCGCATGTCACGGCATCGGTGAGGCCGTCCCTGGGGGGGGTGGGGGTGGGGAGGCGGTGACCTTGCTGCCCAGAAGCGGCGCCCGTTCCAGCAGGCGACTTTTGAAAGACTCGAGGGACGCAGTAGCGCCCTCGTCCCCACCGGCTGCGTGTGCACGGAGCTCCTGGAACGCGTCTGGTCTGGAGTCAGGTCGATGGGGAGGCCTGCGAGGCCATCGAAGGCGATCGTGGGGGTCACCAGATCAAGCCGCCGTCATGCCAACACAAGCACGTCCGGGTGAGACAGAAGTTACGACCTCAGGGGACGGGGCCCTGCGAGCGCCACGCGACCTGCTGCATTCTGAGAAGCGACGACACGTGAAGGTGCGTCGGCGTGGACAGTTCTGGTTATGTTCTAGCGCTTCGTTTTTCTAGCACGAAATAAAACCCAGACCGTGACGTAATGTCACTTTTGAAGTTTGGCATCACTTTATAATAATATTTTTATATTTTATGGTTTACAGAAATTTTGTGTTTTTATAACTTATATGGCTTTCGTGATCACTGTATAATTGTGCTTCAGGACTTAGAAGGCCGTTCTGGTGCCCGTTCGCTGGTTCTCTCTCCAGCCCTGGCTGGCGTGAGGACGCTGCTCCGGGCGGGCTTCGGGGCTCCAGGTGGCCACTGCAAGCAGAGTCCGGATGGGTTTGAACTGGGAAAACGATGAACTTATCTGGCTTTTATCTGCAATTAGAAAGAAAAATTCGATGCAAATTAAAACTACATCAGACGTTATGCAGCAAGTAGATCATTCTGAATAGGCAGGTACTAAAAAACAAATATCGATGTAAAAGTTGGTTCCGTCTTACAAAAATTGACTTAATCATGAATTTCAACCTTTATCAACTTTAATTGGGACATGTCGTTAAGTCGCTGCAAATTTCATACCTACTCAGAACTCTGCTTTATGTTTCCTAGAAATCCGCAGTTGTTAGGTTTCATTATGTTAGAATCTTTATGGCTCACGCGCCAAATGGAATTTTATAATAAAAGCCTATAACACAGTTATTTAATCAATTATAGCTTAACGATTGTGGTTCTAATTTGCCAACTACAAAGCTATGCTACTCTGCCGACTTTTTATTTTGAGGTGCTTGTGCAGTTGCAGAAAACAGCGCGGAGAGGCCCGCGTCTCGTGGCCCCG
>NW_006436810.1:18208954-18212737 GCF_000325575.1 Pteropus alecto | reverse complement strand
TGCGCGGCGCCCTCGCCGGCCCCCGCTCCCACCCGCTAATCTGCTGTGCATCTTCGTAATTTCATCGTTTCAAACGGCGCAGACGTGGGATTGTACAGCGCGCATTCGAGACCGGCTCCGCTCGCCGAGCGTAATTAACCCCCTTGAGACCCATCCAGGCGCTCGGGAGTATTAATAGCTCTTTTGATGTCAAGTGGCTCCATTCTCCGGCCGGCGTTTGTTTAACTGTTCACCCTCTGACAGGCGTTTGGGCCGTTTCCAGCTTCGGGTTATCACAAATAAGGCCGCTGCGAACATCTGTGTGCAGACTTTTGTGTGAATATAAGTTTTCATTTCTCTCGGGGTAAATGCCCCGAGATGCGGTTGCCAGGTCACGTGGGAGGCGCTGTCGTGGATTTTTAGGAAGCGCCGACAGGTTTCAAGGGGAGCCACGCCATCCTGCGCCCCCTCCGGGCCTGCCTCCCGCCAGCACTCGGTGTCGCGCTCTGTCGTGTGTGTGCGCGCGTGTGTGTGTGTGTGTGCGTGTCAGCCGTTCTGACGCGTGTGCGAGGGTGTGTGCGGGTGTGTGTGTGTGTGTGCGTGTCAGCCGTTCTGACGCGTGTGCGAGGGTATGTGCGGGTGTGTGCGTGTGTGTGCGTGTCAGCCGTTCTGACGCGTGTGCGAGGGTGCCTCGTTGTGGCTTCCGTCTGCATCCCGGTGGCGACCGATGCCCACACCTCACGGGCGTATCCGCTCCCTGCATTTCCTCTTCCAGGCAGTGGCTTCTTGTGTCTTGTGCCCATTTTCTCATTGGCTGGTTTGGTTTCTGCCACTGCATTTTGGGGGTTCATCCCATATCATAGGTATCAGCACTAGTCAGATATGGGGTCTGTGGGTATTTTCTCCAGGCTCTGGCTTCTCTGTGTCCCCTTTCGACAGAGCAAACGCCGAGTTTTGGGGGTGCACCACTCATCAGCGCCCCTGCCCATGGTGAGTTTTCACATGTGGTCAAACGACTCTGCCCAGACAGAGCCCGGGGAGATTTCCCCCTACTTTTTCCCTAAAAGTGTTATAGTTTTCCATCTTACATACAAGTCCGCACCCCGTGTTCAGTTAATTTTGCCTCGCGTGCGAGGTCCAGGGGGAGGGCCTTGTGCTCTGTCCACTGCATTCAGTCACTTTGAGGCGTTTTGCACCTTGGCCAGAAACCAGCCGGTGTTTGCATGGGACCATTTGTGGGCCCCCTGCTCTGGCCCAGCACGGAGCGGGGCTGGACACCGGGGAGGGCGTCACCCCGCAGGGCTCCGGGTAACTCGTTCACGCCTGAGTTTGTTTTTCAGAATCATTTGTATGATAACCTGGGTCTCAGCCGATGACGTACAGATCGCCAACTACCATCTGAGTCAAGCCGCCTGAGGATGGACGCCGTGTGTGTCCCTCGGACCTGGGACAGGTCCCTTGCACCCCAGACTCCCAGCAGCACAGCGGTGGGAAGTCTCTTGTGGTGTCTGTTTCCAGCGTCTCCCGAGGATGCTCTAAAATCAGAGACAGAGGCCCGACATGTGCCAGCCGCTATTATTATTATTATTATTATTATTTAAAAAGTGGGACTCTGGGCCAGGAGGTAGCCTGAAGCTCACCCGACTCTGACTGTGGAGCCAGTGACTGATTGTGAACCAGGGAGACATGCGATTGCGTCCTGTCCCCACCGCTGCCCCGGGCCAAACGCCGGATGCAGCCCGCAGGCCTCGGGGGCCGAACCCTGACCCGTCCTGCTCATTAGCGTCTCTGGGCAGCGACGGTGGCTCTTCAGTCATCGCCGCTGTCCCCAGCTTGCAGGCGCAGAGACAAACGATGTGCTGCCACGGAGGTCGGAGGTCAGATATGAGCTGCGCATCGCTGGGGTGCTGGGCGCGGCCGCGGTGGGGTCGCCGGCGGGGCAGGCCTTTGCGGCCACGTGCTTGTGCCGGCAAAGCGTTCTGGCGCGGGGGCAGGACGCCCGCCGCGTTGTCGTGCCCTTGCAGCTGGAACGCACGCCACGGTTTCCTTCCTCCTTCCCTTTGGGGCGGGGGGAGCAGAGGGTGCCGATTTCTCCCGGTTCCTTCTCTGAATCGCGAGGCTGACACTCCCGGCGAGACGGGGGGGGCTCCCCGGGTCCCCCCGCCCTGGCCGGAGCCCTCCAGCACCGACAGAGCTTGGGGGACGGGAGGGCTCCTGCATGTCCTCCACCTTCCTCTTTGCCACCCCGGCCTCGGAGGACCGACGGCTGAAGCGCCCAGCGCAGTGTAAATGAGCCTCATTCATTTCCTGCCGCTGGCATATGGCACGCATTGTCCGCGGTCACCGAGGCAGAAGTGATGCAATTTGTTGGCATGTCCTGCCCAGCACAGACTCTCCACCCCACTGAGCCCCCAGAAAACAACAGAAGCCAGGAAAGGGCAGCCAAGAACTTCACAGCTTCATCACAGCGTCGCCCGGCCCGGGGTCGGCGACATGCGTCCCATTTCTGTGTGCGCAGACGGTGGGGGCAGGGGGGAGTCTTGCGACGTTTCACTGTCCGTCTCTCTCTCTCCGTCCCTGTCTCTCTCTCTCTCCGTCCCTGTCTCTCTCTCTCTCCGTCCCTGTCTCTCTCCGTCTCTCTCACCGGCAAGGACGCCGAGTCGCCGATGTTTTAGGACAGCATTCCGGGACCTCGTGTGGAACGGTCCTCCGTTCGCACCGCTGCTTTCCGCTCCTCCCGACGACACGACATGACACCACGAACACAGACGGCGGGGTCTAAACGCACCGTCACGACAGGGAACGAAGTCCACCTCGTGGCCTCCAATCCGGAAGAGGCGAGGCTTGTAAAAAGGTCCGGCTGTTGTTTCAAGTGACAAGGAAAGAAACGGTGGTGGTCGCGCTGGGCCGGCACGTGTAGGAAGGGTCCGGACGGCTGCTCCGCCGCGGGGCTCCCCCAAGCTTAAACGACACCCCGGTGGCGTCTGGGTTTCTCTGAGCGACCCACTTCCGGCGCCCGAAGCCAGTGTGAAGCAGGCAGAAGCGTCCAGCTCCGCAGGGTTCGGATTTTCACGGTGACACGAACGTCCTAGCGCCCGAGGACGATGCGATCTGTGCCGGACCTAACGATTCATGCGTCGTGGGGACGCAGATGACCACATGTGCTGTCTCTGCACCGGACTGTACTGGAGCGCACTGGGCTGCGGCCGGGCCGGGCCGGGCCGCTCCATCACTCCTGAAATGCAGACGGGCCACGTCCCCCCACGGGGCCGAAGCGAACGGCGTGGAGCAAAGAGCCACCTGAGTGGACGGGGCCTGCGCAGCTGAGTGACAGACGCCACCGCCCCTGGGCCTTCGCTGTCCTTCTCATTTTACCACTCACCTGAGAACAGGTCGTTTGAGAAGATGCCGCGTGTCCTCCTAGTTCTGAAACTGTTTCCTTCGCCAACGGGACGGCTCTTGCTGTTTGCTGTGGCGGCCGTGAGTGTCGCATGCCAGCGACGCGGCCGCTCTGTGTGCGGAGGCCGGTTCCTCCCGTGCCGGGCACCGCCTGTCCGTGAAGCCGGGAGAAACGCCCGGGCTGCAGAGCGGTCCCTGGGATGCGTCTCGCCGGCCCGCAGGGAGCTCGGCCGTCTGCGCGTGGCTGTCGGGAGCAGCCCGAGCCCGTGGCCCCCTCGCAGGGTCCCTCGGGGTCTGGGGACGTTTCTCTGTCCTCTATTACTGTCACAGTGCAGAGAGCCACACGCAGAGAGATGCTTAACGGAGACACCTTGATTAATTTGTGTGGATGTGTTGACCCCCCTG
>NW_006436810.1:18202251-18208911 GCF_000325575.1 Pteropus alecto | reverse complement strand
AGTGAACGCGGAGTAGAACGCGGCATCGCAGCAGGGGAAAAACAGTGCGGACAGATTAGGAGACATGTAAAAATTTTCCTCCATTTTGGGGAAAATGTTCCTTTTCGATCTCACATTCGTATTTTGCAAGGAGGGAGGCAGATCGAAAAGGAAGCGCGGGAACTCCGTCCGCTCCTTCAAGCTGCAGAGAGGTCGCAGGGAAGAGAAAAAGCAAAACGAACGTTTGTCGAGATCGCGCTGTGTGTTCTGAGTGCCTGGAAGGGACCGTGAGTGACACAGACAAGCCTTCGTGCCCCCGGGAGCTCGAGGCCTGGCAGGTGGGGGGCCTCTACTTTCAGGGGGGCGAAGCCCACCTTCCCTGTGCCGCCCCCTTGGGGAAAGGGGATCCCGGACTGGGCCTGGAAGACAGAGGGGGCTGGACGGTGTTGGGGGGAGGCCGCTGTCCCGCGGCCGGGCTGAGGGTGGGCAGGGGGGCTTCCCTTGAACCCCCTTGTCCCCACTGGGAGGTGAAGAGCCCTCTGCCCAGAAATGCCCGTGACGCAAACACCACCCTCTCTGGCCAGAGGACTGAGCAGCGGACGCCTGACAGGACAGCGACCTTCCACACAATGATCACTGAGCTCCGGCCACAGCACGTGCCCCTGCACCCTGCCAGCAAGGAGGGGACCCGGGCCGTGCGCCCCAGGCTGTGGCGAGGTCCCCGGCCCCCACCGGCGTGGTCCCAGGGAAGACCAAGGGGAGCCTAGACTTGGGTCCGCCTGGACGAGCCACTTGGCCTTGCAGGGCCAGTGGCAATGACAGGGGAGCACAGGTGCGGACCGCAGTGCCGCGGCCCAGCGCGGGTCGGGCCCCTCTCCGCCCTGCACGCTCATCCGGACCACGTGCTCCCCGTTGCTGTCAGTGGAGGCCACGCGGGGAGTGGAAGCCCCCACCCCCCGCCCGTCAGTGGGCTGAGCGGGAAGCTGGACGGTCCTGTACCTGGGACCTGAGGTGGCACCTCCACCGCCCCGTGTGGTGCCAGAGGCGGCCAGCGGGGACCACAGGCTTAGTCGGAGCCGGTCTCTTAACTCACGGGTCCAGGTCTGAGGTCAGAGTCCCTCGTCACGTGCGGGGCCTGGAAGCTCTCAGAATGGATGAACAAAGCCGAGGTGACAGCGATGTTAGCTTATCCTCAGCGGTGGTGGGTTAAACAGACTCAGTGCGACCACACTGTGCGACATGTCCCGCAACGAAGGGACGCACCGTGACAGGCAGTAACCTGCCTGCTGGGTCTCCAGGGAACAGGGCTGCCCCGGGCAGGCCCGGGAAGGTGCCGTGCTGTGTGACGCGCCTTGAGCACCATTCCCGGCGGGCGGGGTGTCCGGGAGAAGCGCGGGCGAGGCTGGGGGCGGGGTCGGGGATGGCGGGGATGGAGGGGAGCGCCTGGTGGCGGTGCGGGCCGCTCTGGACCGTGTCGGTGTCGCCGTCCGGGTGAGAGTTTGGGCTGCGGTTCCGCGCGGGTCACGCTGGGCCGTGTGGCCGCGGACTCCGCGCTCCTTAGAGCTGTGCGTGAATCCGCGGGATGCAGCCGGCGCGGGTCCCCTGGGGGGGGGCGGCGCACAGCGGGGTGCCCGGCAGGCCGTCCCCGCCCGCGGGGGTTGCTGCGCGGTGGGGAGGCGCCGGAACGCGTGGCGGTGCGTGGGACCGCGCCGTACGAGCCGAACCTGTGCGAAGAGGGACCTGGGCACAGTGGCTTTAGGGGCCGAGAGCGTCATACTTGACCCAGCATTCGAGGGACGGTGCCACAAAAACATAAATAGACATTTCTTCAGAAAGACATGCAGGGCACGGGCCGCCCAGTCATCGGGTGTAAGCGGTCGCCTCACGCATTTATTCAAACTCTAAGAAAATATCTGAAAAATCTGTGTCATAGTGAAAAAAACAGCTGAGTGAGAATCTCAGCCAGAGTCAGTTTACCCTTTCCGCGGACGCTCTGCGGTTGCTGCTTAATAATTACCCTCAACATCAGCTGCTTTCAATTCAATTAACCCACAGTCATTGTAGAAAAACATTTTTAAAAAAAAGAGAAAAGGAAGAATAATCAGGGGTATAAGCCCTAAGCCGGTCAGATACGTCTTTACATATTAACAATTATATAGTAAACTGGGCAGTGGGAAAGATTAATGTTTTTGCTTTTCGTTATGGGAGAGGATGAAAAATCTAATATACAAATAGAGTAACAAACAGAAAAACGTGGTCAACATGGACATCGTCAGACGGATACTTCTCAGCCGCACTCCCGCTGCGGAGGCTCCGCCTCTGACGAAACCGCCCGAACCCTCGGTGCTGCGCCCGCCGCCGCGGCCCCCGCTTCGCCAGGGCAGGTGCGCCCTCGCGGGGGCGGCCGCTGCCTTGACAGTGGGCGGTGGTCGTGATGGGGTCTCCTCCCCACGCTGGGAGCCACCGCCCCGCAGAGCAAAGAAGGCACAGGGCAGAGAGGGACGTTCGACCCGCCTGTCGCCGGCGTCTTGCTGTCTGCCTCTCGGTGTCCCTCTGTGTCGCTAATTGGACTTTTAGCTCAGAGACTGAGTTTCCTTTTACCTAGCGCTGCCATATTGGGGACGGTGGCGGATGATTTTGCCAACCGCTCGTCCTCGTGCATCAAGAAGCAGGACAGCCGAGCGGCCTGGGGCGCGTCTGAAGGGTGCCATAGGTGCCACGGTCTCCTCGCAGAGCAGGGTCGGCGCCTGGCTCTCCCAAACGCCAACATCCCGGCTCAGCGCTGCCGGAAGGCGCCCTTTGAAGCCATCACGGGCGTGAGACAAGGAGCGGCTGGCAGCATCAGAGAGGAGGGCACCCGAACCCAATCGTAGCTCCGGGGCCACCTGGAGAATCCCACAGCTGTTCTTGATACAATCCCAGTGTCCTCCTGGTGTTCTAAGAACTCAGAGAAGGCGGGATCTGCAGTGGCATGGGAATGGCAGCTCACCTGGGTCCCCACCTGTCTGGTTACACAGGCGTCGGCTACTGAGCACATGCTACCTGGCCAGCCTCCTGGAGTGTCGTGTGCACACACGCAGCAGCCGCCAGCGACTGGAAAGTGGTCTGGCTCAGGAGCACAAGGCACCGATTCCACAGAGGAATCAAACCCCAGGTCCAGTTCCGTGAGTGAAAAAGTCCTTGATCTCTCTGAAACCCACCTGTTTGCCTTTTTAAAGAAGATAAAACGGAAGTAGTTGGTTCCTATTATGTGAAATCGCGTTAACGGCAGTGACCTACCTGTTGCAGTAGGCTTGGCAAAGCACAGCCCCATTTACATGCTGTTACTTTAGAGGAAAATGGTGGATGCTAAACAGTTATAGATTTCAAATTTCACCGGCAAGTTTGTATAAGACACATTTTATTTACTCAAAAGAATACATAGGATGACAGTTCTGGAGAACAGCTACAACCTGCTTTCAAATTTTCAAATTGTATTTTCCCAACGTTTTGCTACATGGTGAACTTAAAATATCATTAATTAGAATGAAACTTTACATTCTTTTGTAAAGGCCAAATAAGCAGAGACACTGTTATTCTCAATACCCGGAACAAAAAACTTTGCTGGAGAAGTTCTAAAATTCAAGTGTACATTTTAACATTTAGTCTTCTTAAACGGATTATTGAAAGTGATTCACATCTGTCGTTTGCCTGAGTTTGTTCCTGTGTTGGTGAACGTGTGTTAGTGTGATACGTTGGTCAAAATTAATGAAGCAATATTGATACCTTGTTATTAACTAAAGCCCATACTTTATCCACATTTTCTTAGATTCTACCTCATGATCGTTTTCTGCTCCTGAATTCCATCCAGGAAATCACGTAACATTTAGTTATCCTGTCGCATTAGGCTCCTCTAGGCAGTGACATTTGACATTTTCTCAGCATCTCCTTATTTTCGGTTTGCCTTTGACAGTTTTGAGAACAGTAGTCAAGTATTTTGTAAAACATCCCTCTGATGTTTTCCTCGTGATTAATTTGGGTTATGGGTTTTAGGATGAAGACCATAGAAGCAGAGTCCTCTGCTCATCCCATCATATCTAGGCACATCTTATCAACGTGACTTATTGCTGGTAACACTGGCCTCGATGTACATGTCTAAAGACGTTTTCGGCGCTGTAATGAACGGCACTGTTCCGGCGTCCCGTGTGCAGCTGCTCTCCGCTGGAATGCGGGAAAGCGCCTGGCCTGTGCGTGTCGCACCTGCGTCTTGTGACCTTGCCCTTCGTGGCTCCCCTAGCAGTTTCCGTTCTTCGCGGTTTTCTGCCCAGACGTGCCTGCCACCTGCAAAGACCGTTGCGTTTCTCTTTTCAAAACTACTCTCTTTATTTATTTTCCGTGTCGTGCTGCGGCGGCTGGGACTTCCACTGTGACGCTGAATAGGTGTGGTGACGGCACGTCCTTAACTCGTTCCCAATCTCAGGCTGTCACCATTGAGAACTGTCTTAATGGTAGGTTTTTTTTTTTTTTAATAGACGTTCTCTATTAAATTGAGGAGACTCCCCCTCTATTCCTAGTTTGTTAAGAATTTCCATCTTGAAAATTTGGAGTTTGTCAAAAGCTTTTTCTGCATCAATCGATGTGACCATATAAGCTACCTTTACTTCCTGCCATAAAACATCGTTTGTTATCTAACATTGCAATAGTGGCAGCTTTGAATTCACTTGCCAGTCTGTAACCAAGTAGACTTTTCGAAGAGGGTTACCACCTTTAATATGGATGCTTGGGGTCTACTTAGGCTGGATCCACACTACGGCTATGTTTCTGTTATTAGCTGGAGTTTTGCCAGCTGGATTCTACCAGCCGGCAAATTCTAAGATACACCTCAGTGAAAAATTTGCCTCGGTTACGTTCTCTATGTGCTTATACCAGTGAACACCAGATGATAGAACTGTATTCAGTAATTTACATCACTGACATAACGTCTCTGGTGATACAGCTTTGTGTCTCTGGCGCTGCCGCAGTGTGTAACCAAGCATCTAGGATGTCAAGTGGCTTTGAAAAACAGCCATCTAGCTACACTGTGCGCGATAACTCACCTTGCCTTTTGATTAATCAAATGAAATTTATTTTCCACAAATAGCAAAGAAAGAAAACCTACAGCAACTTTATCAGCATGGCAAGTATCTTCCTACTTTTTCTGCTTCTCCCGTGTTTCTTTGTCCGCTGCAAACAACATCTGTTCAGTACATGTTTGGTGTTTCTCCTGAATAGAAATGAATAATTCAGCTTGACAGGACAGTAGTCAAATGACACCTTTAGGCACTATTTATATCCAGTAAATAATTCTTTTGGCAAGGTGGGTGGTGGAGACAAACCAGCCACTCCAAGCGTCCAGAAATGACTTATAGGTTTCCTATCAGACTAGTTCCTCAGGCTAAATTTGACACAGGGAGGGGAGGAGCCTGGTTAGTTCTAGAGACTCTACTTCAGTTCTCAGGGAATCTGAACAGTAATCTGATTGTTTCATGAAATATAGACTTACTGGTGACAGCCACATGTTTGTTGGTTTTTCTTTTTAATTGCCGAGAACATTATGAAAGAAAATGTATTGAAATAGTTTCCAGCAGAGAGAGATTTAAAAAATATTACTGGAGTTGTAAACGCATGGGAAGTTCTACGAGGGACAAAGTTTAGGTGCGGGCAGCAGTGACATGGGACACTTCAAACAGTAATTCACTCCTCCATCCTTCTCCAGTGATTGCTTTCATGTCATTTGCTGTTACAGAGTGCACGACTCTAGGACTCGGTTATTGATTCGCGATTGAGTCTGTATTTTCATTTGAAAGCAAAGTTTAAGAATCCACCCCCATAAATATCTAGGTAACTTTTAAGTGCAAGTTGACAGTTTTAATATACCATTGACAGGCAAGACGGGTAATGAATAAATACATGTACATACTTTCTAATTTTAAATGAAATGAACTCCAATCTTTCTAAAAGAATAAAACCAGCTTCCAAATGCGCCTACGGACATAAATTCCCCCTGGGGTCAGAGAATTCAGCAGCTCTCAGCCAGGTTCTTGAGTTTTTGGATTTCATGACAAATTAAAAAAAAAAAAAAGATATAGAATCACCTACTTTTAAAATGTTTCAATTAAAAACATTAAACACACACTTAAAACACAAGATGTGATGTATCACCGTCTTCCTGAAAATCGTGTCATTTAAAGGTTTTTGTTCTGTTTCTCATGTCTCTGTGGAGCGGTGAAAACTCGGTTCGGTCCTGGCTGCAGCGTCTCAGGGCGGAGTTTGACTTATTCGCTAGTGTCACTGAGTGTAAGGAGACCGGAACTGCCGTGCGCCGGGAGCACGCGCGTGTGCTACACGTATGTACTCGTGTGCATGCGTGTGTGCTCGTGTGCACGTGTGTGCGTGTGTGTTCGCGCACACGTACTCGTGTGCATGCGTGTGTGCGTGTGTGTGCTCGTGTGCTCGTGCATGTGTACGCGTTTGTGCTCGTGTGCGTGTGCACGCGTGTGTACTCATGTGCATGTGTGTGTGCGCGCGTGTGTACTCGTGTGCATGCGTGGTCTCGCGTGACGCCCCTAGCATTGCGGTTCGTCGTGTTTCCGTCAGGCTTGGTGACGCGCGCACTCAGCTGTCTGGCTCCGACGCCCGCGCATGGCACACCCCGGCGAGGCC